>NC_056746.1:1435592000-1435938549 GCF_019279795.1 Protopterus annectens | reverse complement strand
TTTAAATCACTGAAAACTCTTTTAACTTAATCACATTTCACTGAATGTAAGTACTGTTGGGCAAATAAAATGTGTATGCCCTTTTCCCCACTGTAGTGTGATCCTGGAGTTAGTGTATATAATTAGGGGTGGTGTGTATAGTACAGCCCCCAAAATTTGGGGGCTGTAGGGGCATTGCCCCCCCACCTACTTTTGGTTTTATATTGTCAGCTTTCAGTGAAATGAGACCCATAAATCTAAAAGCTAAGTAGGTGGGGGCTACGCCCCCACACCCCTCTAACTATATATACTAACTCGAGGATCACACTACAGTGGGGAAAAGGGCATATATGTTTTATTTTGCCAACAGTACTTACATTCAGTGAAATGTGAGTCAGGGAAATGAGTTTTCAGTGATTTCAGCTTTCGGCGATTTTTTGAGGGTGAACTGAAATTCAGTGAAATCCAATGAATTTACACACTCACACACACACACACACACACACACACACACACACACACACACACACACACACACACATGCACACACACACGCACACACACACACACACACACACACACACACACACACACACACACACACACACACACACACTCACACATATAAAGAAGCCAAGATCAGTCTGTTAGCAATGCCTTCTTTCATTTTTTTTTCAGTTTCTTTCTTTACTTCAGTAATGTCTGTCCTTCTTAGCCACTGCTGTCCTTTTTTTGCCTTCTATCTTTCCCTGAATCACTCTCTTCTGTAATGAATCATGTCTTCACATTGTGTGGCCAAAGTGTATGAATTTTGGTTTTTCTGTCAGATCTTACAGTGAAATATTGAGTTTAAGTTCCCAAGTATTGATGAAGTGATCATTTTGCATTTCAAAGAATTCTCTAAATGTTTTTTCCACTGTTCAACTCATGGATTTTCTGGCACATTCCTTACTTATAGTCCAGCTTTTACATCCATATGTTATTACTCACAAAAATCATAGCTTGTATTATATGGACTTTAGATTGCAGTGTGATATCCTCATTCTTTAAAATCTTATCCACATTAATTATACCTTTCCTTCTAAGTAGCAACTGCCTTTTAAAATTTTCATGGCTACAATCACCACCTACAGGGATCTTTGAATTCAGTACAATAAAATATGTTACTTCTTCCTCATCTCTTTTCAAATAATTGATGGGGCTAAAGGAAATAATTTTAGTTTTCTTTTACTTTGAACAGCACTTTCTACTTTTAGTTTCAACAACAGTCTCTTCAGCTCTTCACCACCCTGCACAACCATATTTATGTGCACTAACCCTAACCTCACCCCTGCCCTAACCCCAGTCTTATACAGTACATCACTAAAACCCTTTCCCTAGCAGTACTACTAAAAAAGACAAGCACATATGCACACATTTCACTTGCATCACTGCCAAAGCATAACACACAGTTTGTCTCTTTCCCTAACTCTGAACCTTGCCTATGAATACTTGCACATATTAATTACTTTAACATGACCTTGCAGATCTTCACATAGCATGTCTTAAATCAAACATTTGGTTTCCAGCATACTCCTACTTTCCTGGACTATATAAACTTTACTTTAACAATATTATAATTTCACAAATAAGCATTCACACATATGTGCAGATACTCTTTTTGTATACTCACTCAAACATTTGGATTCAGAAAGGGCTACCATGAGTAGTAAGCTCTAACATGAGTGGCCAACCACTCACAGATGCCCTTTCAGATTCTGAGACATTAGTCATTGATGGACTTGAAACAGTACACTAGGAAACTTAACCTAAATGACATGTTTAATAAGGTAGAGTCTGTGAAAGATCCATTTAAGATTTCGAGCACATTTAATCCACCATTACACCCCACCCTAACTGTTTATGAGAGAATTTGTGAACTTGATTTACGTGACTTAAATAAAAACATTGATAGATATGCTAGAACATCTACTACACAAGCTAATTTAAGTATGAATGAGCATTTTGTACTTAAATTTCTTCTCCATAACAAAGGTACTAGGATCATGAAACCAGATAAGGGCGGGGGTACTGTCATTATGAATACAGTGGATTACAACAATAAAATGTTTGAAATCTTAAATTCAGATACATACACTATGAGTTCCTTGAATGAAATGAACTACAGGAGAATCAAGAGCTTCATTCAGGACATGTTTATTGATGGCCTGATATCCATCACAGAATTACGCTATCTTTCTATAGAATACCCTATTACTCCTAGTATCTTTGGAGTTCCCAAAATCCATAAGGACATGCATCAACCACCAATGAGACCATTTGTTGATGCAAGGAGCTCTATAACATACCCCCTAGCAAAATAGCTTGAGAAGAAGTTAAGTAAACATGGAATGAAACCAGTGTATGTATAGATTCTTGGGATTTTTAAAGAAAAATCAATAGTATTGGATACAGAAGGACTATCTGTTAGTGACTATAGATGTGGTTAATTTGTATAGTATAGTACCACATGACATTGGATTACAATGGTTTTGTGAATTTTTACACTTAAAAGGGTTAAGACAGGACAAAATTAACCTATCTGAACAGATGTTAGACATTATTTTAAGGAATAATTTTATTTTCTTTGAAGGACAATATTTCCTTCAAAAGGAAGGAGTAGCAATGGGCTCTGCATGTTGGGGCCTATATGCAAATATTGTCATGTTGATGTGTGAGAAACAACACCTCAAAACTTCCAACTATTTTCAATATTGTAAAACATATATGCGTTACCTGGATGACTTGTTTATATTATGGGAAGGGCCCAGAGAAATCTTGGATAATTTTCTTGCATTTATCAATGAAACAACCAGTTTCTTGAGGTTTACACATACTGTCAGTGATACACACATAGCATACTTAGATGTTCACTTACTAAAAGATGAAACTGAGAATAGATTTCTAGCTAGAATATTTCGAAAAGAAACCTACTGTAATAGTTTTTTACATTTCAGCAGGTGTCATCCCTTTAAACAAAAGTGAGCTGTACTAAAAGGGCAATTTGTCCGTGCAGCCCGGATGACGACTCTTTGGAATGACTATGTAGAGGAATGCAACTTGCTGAAATGTATGTTCCTTAGAAGAGGTTATCCTATTAGTCTAATTGATAAGATTATGCAAGAAGTTAATGACAAAAGACAATCTGGGCACTTTGCTCCCATTCTAGAAGACAGGAGCCAAAATGTTGAATACCAGATAAGTAACATAAATCAAATAATTAATAGTGGAGATGACAATAGAAATGAAGCCAACACTAATATAACCATGGCCACAACACCAGTGAATGAAAACATTTATGAAAATAGTTTTTTGACTACTTTCAATAATGAAGCACACTATATTAAGAGCATTTTAATAAAAAATTGGGAAATTATTAGGAGTGACAAAGAAACGAGAGACATTTTGGGGGACGCTCCTATTTGCGTATATAAGAAAGGACAGTGTCTTAAAAATATGTTTGAAAGACAACAGGAAGAGTATCTTCAAGGACACATGCATAAATGTGGGAGATGCAAGTTCTGCCCGAACATTATGGAAATTAATAACAATGTCATAATAAATGGAGTTAGAATTTGGCTGAGAGGTAGATTTTCATGTATAACTGAGAGGGTTGTATACTGCGCTGTTTGTAATTTGTGCCCATGTTTTTACGTGGGCAAGACTGAGCGCAAATTTAAAAACAGAATAGGGGAACATCTCAGAAACATACATGATCTATGGGAAGGGAACGCCTTAACAAAACATATTATGGCTTACCCAGACCATGCTTTTAAATTTATTATATTAGACACTGTTATGATTAGTGCAAGAGGTGGAGCATGGTCTTACCAGCTTGACAAAATGGAACTAGGATGGCAGATCAAACTGAACGCCATGCATTGGCCAGGGCTTAATGATAATTTGTCTATTAGTAGTCCCTTGAAAATTAAAGCCCTGAATAGACGTTAAAATATACTTTGTAACTATCTTAGTGTAACAAACTTATTCATATATGCACTGTTTGAATGAATATTTATTTACACTTATATATCTTCTCTAATATTTTAGGTATTTATTTATATTTATTACCACATAGATTTATTTATTTAAATGTATTTAAATGTTAAGTTATTAATATAATTGTAGATAGGTAGTGATTTTAAAATTCATGAAGTATTTTAAAAGTATTTTTAATGGTTTTAACAACTTTCACGGTGTTGTGGAAGTAATGACAATTTTAAGTATACTATGGCTTTAAATGAAGGTGTGTTGACTGCTCTAGGATGTGATGTAATTTGAATTTCTTCTTTTAAATTCAGGTGATGAAAGTAACTAATTGTATCTGATGAAGTCTCTTCAACTTATTTAAAAAGGAGACAAAAGCTCTTATACATTTGGATATTCTGCAATTTTAACCTTGGATTACAATAAAATTTTGGTGTGTTCATATAAACATTTGCCTGCTCCATTCTACTTTGTGATTGACTAGAGATTCTGAGACAGGCCCATCACAGTAGAATCACAATAGTGGGCTGTCTCTACCATGACTCTAAATGCTAATGAGGCATTCTGGGGAAGCAGCTACTGTTAATTCACCATGTGCTCTACCCCACAAATGCCTTCAGAAGGCCATTGAAATGCCCAGTTAAGTAAATTAACATGGCTGACCATTTTAATGAACACAGCAAAAATGCTGCATTTCTCCACTAAACTTCATGTGGGAGATCATGTTAAAGGTAAAGAGTAGTAAGAAGCAGTGGAGATATAATAGTGGTGTGTGTATGAATGTATGTGCATGTCTGCAGAGGTATGAGCGGTCTCTTATGACTGTGTGTGTATGTGTATGTCTGTGTAAGTATACATCTTAAAATCTGCACGTATGTTAGAGTGAATGAGGGAGTGCCTGTGCTAATGTCATGCATGGGCAACCAGTGGCATTTAACACAGGAAAGTGTTTAGCACTGGCAGCAGTTACCTGTGATTCAGAGATGGGCAGGTTAGCCTTTAATGGCAACTTTTTATTGTGGCTAAACATGTCTTGGAGCTGTGTTTTACTTGACTCCATAAAATGACATGTCTCTGAGCTGTGTTTTACGTGACTGCATAAAATGACATGTCTCTCTGCTGTGTTTTACATGACTGCATAAAATGACATGTCTCTGAGCTGTGTTTTACGTGACTGCATAAAATGACATGTCTCTAAGCTGTGTTTTACTTGACTGCATAAAATGACATGTCTCTGAGCTGTGTTTTACGTGACTGCATAAAACGGCATGTCTCTGAGCTGTGTTTTACGTGACTGCATAAAATGACGTCTCTGAGGTGTGTTTTACGTGATTGCATAAAATGACATGTCTCTGAGCTGCGATTTATGTGACTACATAAAATGACATGTCATTGAGCTGTGTTTTACATGACTGCATAGAACGATATGTCTCTGAACTATGTTTTACGTGACTGCATAAAATGCACTCTTTGGCTACAACAGTCTATGCTCACATTGGGATTTTTTTCTAAATCCCAGGGAACCTGTTCTGCAAAATAAGTATTCAGCTTTTTTAAATTTAGCCCATATATGACTATATATATATATATATATATATATATATATATATATATATATATTCAAGGATATCAAGTGTTTCAGCTATGTGACTTTTTTTTTACATTTTAAGTCTTTATGGTTACATTCAGGGCCAATAAAGAGAAAACCCACTAGGTGTGATCATGCATATTTCAGCCTTTTTAATTGGCCTTATCAGCACAGCAAGTGGATAGTTTGGCTATACCTCAGAAGTCAGATCATAAGAAAACTTTTATTCTGTATTGTAGTGAGCACTTCTGTCCAGGAACCTCACTTTAAATTAATATAATCATGGCATTTTGTCACATTTCCTTTTAAGAATCACTCTTTATTAGTAGTCAAGAGAAGCACAAAGTAGACGGTAAGGTTCACAGTATTCATAACATTCTACCTCATTACATAGGAAGATCATAACTCATTTTTATAACATTATTTTCAAGAATAACTTTATCACATTTTTAAATGTAAATACCAAACAAAAGGTTCAGCTGGACAAATAAAAAAATCTTACACCCAATCAAATTCCACTAGAAAGCATTAAACCTGGAAGAATCTGCATATAAAACATTGTTGGATTGAAAACCATTCAGAGGGATGGCAAGTAATGTATAATGCATTTCTAAGTCTGGCCAGGGAAGAAGGCACTTCTGTGTCTACAGTGCGTAACAATTACTTACTGAAGACATACACAGTGATATCAAAGGAAGCATTTATGTAAATACCGGAGGGGAGCTGCCAAACCTATTGCTAACAAGGACATGTAATAGTAATTATAAACAAGATAGAGGTCTGAAGAGGAAGTATAGGCCTAAGAGTAACAGATAACATCTGACTTGGTGAGAAATAGAAAGAAATGTACAGACAGGTAGTCTGCTAATACCAGACAGAGAAAGTGTTGGGTGATAATGTGAGGGTCGTAGGCAATGGAGAGAAACCAGGAATGGGCAAAGAAGGAAACCTACTTGAATTTATAATTCATTCATGAATATGCAGAAAAGTGTTAGAAAACATATTTTTCTTTGCAAACTGCATGCTACAAATGTGTCAAAACACAACAGACAAAGTGCTGAAGCACTTCAGCCGTAACCACAAATGCAATATTCTAGATAACAGTACTACACTGCTGCTTGATTGGAATCTGCCAGTCATGCCCCTTAACACCTTGTTCCCCAGAGCAGCTGACTCCTTAACCCCGCTCTAGCTATGCCTCTGAATGTATATGAGCATGTATGTGTGTGTGTGTGTGTTTTTGTGTGTGTCTATCTTCGTACACAGACGCACACATTAATATATGTATGTGTGTGTGTGTGTGTGTGTGTGTGTGTGTGTATATATATATAAACAAACACTATTGAGCCCTCAAGGCATTTAATACTGCCTGTTCATATTAACATTAAGAACTACAAAACCATGCTACATGCTATCTAATGATATACACCTTAAAGCTTAAAAGATAAACAATAACCACTTTGGCGCATGACCTCTGTCTAGTACAGCTAGAGAGATATTAACTGTTAATCATTCACTAATTATTCAAATTGACATGATTTTCATATTTCTGTAAAATTTTCAACAACCAAGCAGTACAGACAGAATTGCTAAACATTTAATAAAAGCTCATTGCAGGATGAGGAAAAATGTTGATAGTACATATGCATCTTGAGTAGATACTGACATATTATAAATTCTTTACAGAAACATTTTTATTGTGTTTGTTGTGACTTAAAATCATTCTAAGACTTACAATCTGATGAATGTTGCTGTAGCACTGTAAAGATGAGTTTGTGCTTAACAGTTTTTTTATTATTTATACTTTTTTGGTAACATTAATGAGTATAGAGACATGAACATTTGTTTGTACTGTAAGTTTAAGTTAGCACAAAAATGAAACTTGCTTTATTTCCATAAAAATCAAGATAGAATTATCTCTGAGACAAACAGTTCTGGAGTTAGTCTGTATATGCTGCAAAGATGATGGTGATCTGCCCTTCAAAAACATTTTAAAGTATTATGAAAATTTTAATTTTTTGAGGTTACAGTAGGGATATGAGAGCTTTCAGTTTAGTATTTCGGGCACTGTTACTGTTTGTTTTGTTAGATGCTGTGTCATCAAGCAATTGCTGTACTTGCCTTAAGTATTGAGGAGTCTTTCTGATAATAAGTTGATTTGTATGGAGCAGGGTAGTTAGAAATGTTTTTGTTATTCGATAATCTATGTGATGTGAAATGTGTGTGTTTGGTTGAGTAATGTGGTCTATGTTTTGATGACTGTCCCATGTATTTTTTTTTTTTGGGTGGCTCTGCAGTTTGATTTGCTTTTCATTTTGAATACTAAGTGTGTTTTTACATGTATATATAAATAAGCCCCCTCCCCATCCTTACTGATGTGTGCTAACCCTAATTTTGCCTCTTCTCCTGTGACTAACCCTAATTCAACATCTTACCTTACCTTAGAAAAGCCCTTTATGTATGATACGACTGGGGAGGTTGGCATAATGGTTAAGGTGTTTACCTTACAGACACAAAGTGCAGGGTTTAATTTTCACATGGCGTAATTGGCTAGGCTTAAAATAGCCCACAAGGACAGTTAACCTTGTACTAATGTATGAATCTATGAACCTAAGACACTCGGACACACATTGTATAAAACACCACATCATATCTAGCTCATTCACTAGTCCTTACAGTTACCATAACCTGCAAACACTCACACACACACTCCCAAAAGTAATGCTAAATATTCAGTACATCCAAAATTTCTTCATTAAAATCCCAAACCCACACATTCACTTCATTTTGCTTCTTTCAACAAAGGGTGCATTAGATGAGTTATTGATGTATAGATATACCCCGGGATTCATGAAGCTCAGCGCAAGGCCGGCGTAAGGCCTGCACCGGCCGTGCGGCGCATACATGGTGTAGTAGCGCCATATGCATATTAATGAAGGTGCGTTGCCACCACAACCACGTGCATAGGAAACATGTGCGAGTGCCTGGGGCATTACTAAGCTGCGCCCGGAGGCGTGTCAATGTCGGCTGTCGATGAGCAACCTAAACTGCTGAATATTATAGTCTGCCTGCAATAGTAATTGCACCTATCAGTGTCCATGGATAATGAAACGTATGCAAAGCATGCAAGACGGTTCCCGGCCACACAAAATGGAGAACCAAACAGAAATGCACGCAACACAATATGAGTTTCCGTCCATGGAACAAATGATATTTCAAATAATGTGTCCGTAATGTACTGCACTGTAAGTAGTTATACCCAGTGGAAGTGAAGCGCATCATGTCAGCGCGCCGCCAATAGACACGCCTAGCCCCATGGGCAGGGTCACCAGCAGTCCCACAGTGATAGTGATAGTACACAGCTGGGCAGTTGTGGCCATATAACAACCGTAAAGAAACCTGACAGTCCATATTGTATACCAAACTCACACAAACATATGAATATTAAAATGTGCTATACACATGAACAGGAACGTAACCGGCACATACACATAGGATGGTATATGCGGAACCGGGACATCCAAATGCAGAACCCATGCATGCAAATGCAATATGCAACATCCCCTGTATAGCACATAACCCGCACCCATGTCCGAATGTCCACCAAATCCAGCTATCAGCCTTGCGCAGCCGTACACCTACACATAGCGAGTATTACCCATATGTAGTAGGAAGTATCACCCTAGGCAGTGTCAGGATTGCAAATATGTATCCCACGTTTGTAAACATCCCATCACAGTTACGTAAATCCAAATACCCGCGCGTTCATGTTTTGGCAAAATGTGTGTACATCCCACGTGGGATAAGTAACCTGTTGAAACATCAGAGTTGTTTACATGCCACGGTGTCTAGTACTGTACACATCTGGACAAAACATGTATGTGTAGTCACGGTACTGTTCAGTTTCTAAACGGACATGCAAAACATACTACGCAGGATGGAACACCTGTCCACCATGCAGGTCTCCCCACTAGGGTTGCCACCTGTTCAGATGCCCAAGGTGGGACATCTTTTGTAGAAATGTGAGAATGTGCTGGATAAAACATACCCCCGGCCAGTGCAAAGGACAGAATTACACTTGTTTGCCAAAATAAAAGCTTATTTTGTAGCATTTGAATTGCTTATGCTAATTCATATAATAGTTATGTGTTTCAGATACAAAATAACTGTATTATGCAACTATTAAAGAAAATAAGAAATATATTTTGTCTTAAAATCACAGGACATTTGCCATGTCTTAGGTTTTGTCGCAGGACACAACTGTCCAAAGTGGGACTTCCCCTCGCAAAGAGGGACAGGTGGTAACCCTACTCCCCACTGAATTATCGACAGTATATATTCAACTCAATCACATACCGACACCACCTCTCAACCTATTACAGCAACAAAACCTGGACAAACCCAAAATGATGGGTGGACAAATAGTGACAGATGTAAATGCTGCTCTCACAAACTTTGAATGTTCACCGAATAATAGTATGTACATTAGCATGAAATGTTGTGAAGGATGTGGGGTAGTCCCCGAGTATTACAGAGGTCCACACAGTGTTACAGTAACAAACCTTCACATTTGTTTACTGTACTACTGCATACCTGTAGTTAATTCATAGTTAATTCATGTCCAAAATAATAATCCTCGTACGAATGAATACCGGAAATAGTCAAATGTGAATGGGAACACCACTCAACGTGGATTATGTATTGTAACCACTCCCACCCATATTATGTATTATCAACATAATAAGCTGCTGACAGGTGCCAAACACCTGTATCTGCAAACACAGGTAAAATGTTTAAAATGGACAAACTCTGCCCATGTGCTTTGTCTGACATTTGAACATGGTCAGGGCAGTACCGTTCACCAGGCAGACAAGCCTAAACCCAGATCACCACATGAACACCCTGACAATTAAAGACTTGTATGTGTCAGGACTATAAGCCTTGGGGTTCTGAATATCCCTGCAGTGATTAAATATGCAGCTTGGGTCCAGAGCAGTAGGGAATAGGGAATGTGTAATATGTAGTACCGCATTTTTACCAGCAGGAGAATGGATGCCTGTGTTGTAAGTGAAGCGGTGAGGCATATGTTAATGTAGCTATGTACTATGGGTATGCATATAAATGAGTCAGAACACCAAAAGTATAGTGGTTACAGCATCCGGCCAACGTGAATGCAGTCCCGGTTCAACTACAACTACAGCACATATAATGTTAAAGTGTAATGAATGCGTCTGTGCTGTACAGACATTTAAATATGTAAAGGTGAACGTGTGTTTCGCATATGTCCATTAACCGGATTACAGATATTTTACTGGTACTGTCACAAGTAATAAAGCCCACGTAAGCACAAAGACTTAGTAAACATATGTAACCCACAATAAGGATATGCAAGTGTGCCTGCGCGTAACCCACAATAAGGAAATGCAAGTGCGCGTGTGTAATCCGCTCACAGCATAGCAAATGAATGCTGTTTTCTACACGTAATGTCTATATATGGATATATACATTTGTGTATAGATATATATCCACAGACTTAAACTAAATAAATATATGAAATAAAGAATGTACAGACATATATATATATATATATATATATATATATATATATATACACATATATATATATATATATATATATATATATATATATATATATATATATATACACACACACAAACACATACAGCATTAATTGATATATACATAACAAACATATAAACAAATGTCCTCGTAGATATAACACATGTACAGAAATAGGTTACATCATAGCTAGTATGGATAGACATACAGACATGCAATTAAGGTAAATACACTGCTGCTTTCAAAACTATTGCCCGGAAAGTACCAGTGTGCCAGATCTGCAAGTCCTACTCTTTAAACATGGATATAGGTGTCCTTTGCAGGACCCCAAAAATTGTGAATCTATACAGGCACCGTCCTGTAATGATTGCTGCAAAGAAGTGTCATCCGCAACTACAATATAGCTGTACATGCAACAGTAGCTTGTGCAAGTGTAATAACACATGGGTTGACAGAATGTATGACATATGTCCCGACGTGGAGAGTGGATAGTGCTTAGAAGTGTCTTCATACTTTATTATCGCTCACATTAAATATGTGTTATGACTACTGTGGAGGGGTGGCAGGTCTGGGAATCATGGGTATGCAATAATGGGCCTAGGTGCCTAGGTGTTGGTTGGCACAGATATATGAGGTCCGCCCCATGGGAGTGATTAATATTCCTATGTGGGTATAGCAGATGCCTATATCTTCCAAAAATGAAGAACCCATCTACTGGATACTGTGTAAACTATTGGGGGAAGACGTAGGGACTTATATCAGTGTCTTGTAAGCGATTATCATGGACGTACATGCGTACGACTAAGATGGTAACCATACCTCTCAACCCTTCAGAATAAGACATCTGGATAAAGGCATTTTAAAATAAGTACAAATAGGTAATATTTCAAATATTCCTCTTACAAAGTCAGAACGTTGATAGAATAATGGATCATTCATTAGTATGAATGTTTTGAGGGTTATTAAGTATAAACTACTAATGTCTGTCATTATTGTCTAACCCCACAGTCCCTAATGACTTGCCACTAAATTACAAGAAAGGCACAATATTATTAAAAAAGGAACAAAATTATAAGTCTAAGTTCGGGAGATTTACCCAAAATGTGTACAGTTGAGAGGTATGAAGGTAACCCTGACCTAAATAAATGTACAGAACTAGTGAGATTAGGTGGACAGGTGTGAAGAAAGACGTGATGACAAATGACAAAACATGTATAAGTCAAAAGCATGTACCTCGATAAATGTGATGAATACTTATGCCCTGTGATAGTCAATGTGGAAGGTTAATAGAAACAACATAAATGTGTCCCTCAGGGTGTTATCCAGTGTCCCCGATACAGTGTTCAGTCTCCCACACTCGCATGTGAGTTCTGCCACTGACGGAAAGCGCAAATACCGGCGAACACATAAGGTAGATGATAGCAGAATATGTTTTGATTAGCACCTGTTGGCTTTTGTGAGGAACACAACACTCTGGGCGGGTGTGTCCTACAAAAGGAATGTAATGGCATCTGGCCTGTGATTTCTGCATATATTGAGTGTAGTGGTGTAATAAAATGACATATCTTGTATGAGAAACAGATACATGTTATAGGAAACAGTATTATTGACTATACTACTACAAGACAAATCTGAAGGTATGAAAAGCGCTGAAGTAGTCAGTTTAGTATTGACCGCAGGTATGTGTTGACTTGTCAAATGTCACAGCTGTACATATAGTTCCTATAGGGCTGTCACCTCTACAAATGATGAAAGTGGGAGCTGCTCTGTAGAAATGACAGACGTAGCAGGTCAAAACATACCTACAGCCATGCTTATTCCACAAATAGACATATTAGCACACAGCAAAGCTTAGGCCAGGATTCACGAAGCCTTGGCCGGTGTGTACGAGTAGAGTAAGAGTAGAGCAAGGCAAGATGTCTGCCGAGCTATTCAGCAATATCCTGTAGGGGCATGTAACACAGCCCCTAAAACGAACGTTGCACGGACAATGTTAGGATATGCAAATTACCCCATTTGTAGGTGAAAGCTATGCAAATTATGTTAAATTTGTGATACATGAAACAGTAAGTTGTCCGTGCAAGAGTACAGTTATGTGCAGAAATGTACACGGATGTTAACCGAGTAACGTTCTGCAAGTAGCTAAACAGAGCAATGTCATCTGCAAATAAAGGATGGATTTATTTGAAGAAGCATGCCAATGGCCAAATATAAGGCCAGTGGCATGTTTTTCCATTGGAAATTAATAAAACTCTAGTTGTCCTCCCCCGATCTCCGGTGTTTAAGCGTAGCGCAGTGGCGCGAATACGCCATGCTGCATAAAACAAGACAAATATGTAAAATATACATACAAATTGTAATGTCAGTTAAAAGTTAGTTCACCATGCAGGTGAATGGCAAGCTGAAGACAACATGGCTACTGAGTAGTGGTTGCTATGTGTGGAAGCGCACTCTCAGAGATGTAACCAAGCATTAGTAGGCAATCCTATGCAATTGAGGCTGAGGATAGTGAAGCACAATTTGTCATGCCATATGGGCCAAGCCTCTACAGTGTAAGAGTAGGTTAAGGGGACTATCAGCGTAGAAGATAGGTGACATCATGAGTGTGTATGTATAAAACACTGTAATCTTATTGGAGCAGTGTGTCACATGTTTGCTGTCAGTGACTCATCAGTGGAAGAGGCGTGTTATGATTTATCCTAGGTAAAGTCAGGAAACTGATGGTGTACACCATGGATATCACTGACGTTTCTTGCAAACCTGCTGAAGTGTGTTTGCGCCCGTGCGAGCCTGTAAGCCCGAGTAAGCATGTGTGCACAAGTGTCTGCCCGTGTGCACGCGTTGAAGAATAAGTAAGCTAGTGTAAGATTGTTGAAGCCTGTGTAATGTCGTGTAAGCCAGTGTAAGTGTTTGTACGCATGTATAAGCCTGTGTGCGCACGTGGAAGCGGATGTGCACTTCACTGTGCTCCTATGCGTGGCGCCACTGACTGTGGACACAGACAGCAGTAAGTTAACCAAGGAGAACTACCACAGCTTGCAGGTGAAAACAATCAGACTGAGTATATTACACAGCCAGTACAGTAGGCCAGCACAGCACAGCACGTACAACTCTACAAACAGCATTCCACCATGTTTTCTCAGACACACTGCAACACTGTAGTATACTAAGAGAAGTGAAAACTGTAAAAGCTTAACTGAGACAACATAATGTTAGGGGCTGCCATTGCTATTACACATCAACATATGCAACATGAGGAGGGTTGTGCCAATGTGGATGCTGCTCAGCAACACACAGTGAGTAGACGGAGAAGAGTGTGCAGGCACAGGGTAACCTACCAGGGGCTACATGAGCTTGAGACAGTAGAGCACTATAGAGTGGACAGAGACCTCCTGCTGAAGATTGTGGAGCTGTGCAGGCCATGTCTCACACACAGAACCAACAGAGGGAAACCTGTCCCAGTGGAAATCAAGGTATGGGTTGCCCTAAGGATACCAGCATCAGGTACCTTCCAGAGATCAACTGGTGATATGATGTGGATTTCACAAACATCAGCATCCAGGGTACTGCACCAGTTCATGAATGCCATGTCAGCACATGTCAGTGATCATGTATATATCCCCAATTCCCATGAGGTATTGGGCAGCAATATGTGTCTTTTCCACACAATAGTGGAATACCCTGAGTACTGTGTGCAACACACTGCACACACATATGCATCAAAGCACCAGACAGTGAGTGTGGTAGGGCCTACATCATCCACAAGGGCTTCCCCTCCATGAAGTGGCGGTTTGTGTGTGATGGCCAGCCCATAATACTGAATGTGTGTGCTGGATGCCCTGGAAGCTGCAATGCTTCCTATATGTGGCATCTGACGCAGCTGTAGAAAACATCTGGCAATGGGGACAACCCTCATGGTCACCTAGTGGGGGATGCTGGATGTGCAGTTCAACTGTGGCTGATGACACACATCAGAAATGCACACACACATGAACAGGAATGCCATAATGATGCAAACACACAAACAGAAACTTTAATCTAGCATGTGTTTGTGTCGCTCAAGTCACAGTTCTGGTGCCTGGACACATCTGGTGGAGCATTAAAGCACTTGTCAACTACATGTACCAGAATTGTCTGTGGCCTAGGTCATCTGTGTCACACACACACACACACACACACACATGACAGTTGATATACATAGTGTGAGTGACTGTTCATGTATGTGTATTACTGCAGAACAGGTCAAACACAGCAAAGTCTGTCAATAATGGACATTCATCATAGTTGTACAACCACCTTGGAGGATATGTATGCAGAACTCTCATTGCTCATGTGATACAGTGATGTACTTCAAAATACCATTGTAAATGCAAATATCAAATGACAAATGACATAGCACTTGTCTATATGTACACATTGTTACCCATTATACATATTGGGGTGTAATACCTACATGTTACTGTTGGTATAGTATGTGTAGTAAATGTGGATAATTAACTCTTTTTAGCCTTATAGGTTTACAGCATGGGTTGGATAACACGTATCTGTCAGTATGATACCCTTGTGTAGAATAACTGTGTCATGTGCAGAATGCATTGTAGGCCACAGTATGAATTCCCAGATGTGGACAGGAATATCCCTCTTGTCTTTGCTTGTAACTAACATGGCTATATGTCAAACAGTAATGGTCCCAGCAATATGTGGCGGTCAATACCAGTGCCTAATGGTATAGTATAGTACATGTAGGATCCACATGCTACTGTGTGTCCTACATGTGTGGGTCAGTTGTAAAGATATCATATAACAATTGGTTATTCAGACTGTTGAGGTCGTGTCTACTACCATAATGCAAAACAATCACAGATAGTAACAGTATCACCCACAGCACTGTGTAAAACCATAGCAATCACACATGTGTAGACAAGTACAACAATATGTGCAGTATAATGCATACTGGCCACCAATAGAAACTATGAAGTGTTAACAGTGTGTAATACAGGGCTTGTCACCATTCCAATGTGTCCACTATACATGTACATGCAGACAGTGCACCTTCACTATGTTCACATATAAATACATGACAATCTGTACTGCACACATCACACACGTACTGCATACTCTGAAACACATGCTGCCAATACTACACACATCAGTCAAATGGCACATGGATGGATAATACATCTTCAGAATTAACAGTGCTGTACATTATACTACATTGATGATCATAGCTGTAATGCATCATGCCTGCTTACATACACCTAGAAGGAAATCACACTTTGTGTTAACAACATTATAACATTATTACAGTGCTATGAAGCCACCCTGTGCATCAGCACCATGTTAGTCTGTACCTGCATCAATGTTACACATTACAAGAGGTGGCACAGGTGTCATCATATGCACAGGGTATGTAGTTTCTTTTCTAGAGCCTGTCATTGAGCCATCCAATCAACATGTATGTATTTGTGTGTGTGAGGGACAACAGGTTTTGCATGGCCCAATGTTGATGCAATGTGTGTGTGTATGTGTTATCCCTAGCTGTTTGTTTTATGTGTGTGTCTGCATGTACACAGTTTCAGCATATGTCAGCCATATACTGGAGGTTGTGGGACAGTCACAGACTGTACCTGCCAAGCTGTACAGATCGCCATTTCTGGCCATGGACACCCCTCCATGCATTCAACAATATTCCAGTCCTGCACCTGGCAATGTATACACATACATTCTTGGGATCTGTGTCACAACCTGTGGATAAACAGGTGTCAGTAATGTTAACCTCATTTGCATAGTATTGTCATTTAATACATAGTAATATGAGCCATACTCATCCTCCAAAGTAATAACCACTGCTGACTCCTGCTGAGATGTGCACACGACCGTTTAAAGCTGCTGTACTATCATTGTTTTCAATGTCCCTTGTAATACCCAGCAACAAAATAACTGGTCACTACATAACTATAACCCAGGATCACTACAGCACACATTATGTGCACTATCACAGAGCCATAGCAAATTTAGATACATCCAAGGTGATCACGAACAGATAATGCAGCACATTCAATAGTGCTAATATCCACATACATATTACAAATATATATATATATATATATATATATATATATATACACACACACACACACACACACACTTGGCAGGGCTGGGAGTTGAACATACACCCAACTACCTTATCACACTACAGCATTACGCATTTACAGAAAGCGCTACCGAGATTACTCAACACAGCGTTCCCAGAGGCATACTTCTAAGTGGGTGACATCATCCGCAAAGGCAAAGATGCCGATAGGGAATGTATGTGTTGTGAGGCATCTAAAAGCATTACTGTGTCCCCAGGCAGCTGGTAACACACACACACACACACACAAAATTGGCAGGGCTGGGAGTTGAACATACACCTAACTACCTTTTCACACCACAGCATTACGCATTTACAGAACACGCGACCGAGATTACTGAACACAGCACTCCCAGAGGCATACTTCTAGGTGGGTGACATCATCCGCAAAGGCAAAGACGCCGATAGGGAATGTATGTGTTGTGAGGCATCTAAAAGCATTACTGTGTCCCCAGGCAGCTGGAAACACACACAATTGGCAGGGCTGGGAGTCAAACATACACCTAACTACCTTATCACACTACAACATTACGCATTTACAGAATGCGCTACCGAGATTACTGAACACAGCACTCCCAGAGGCATACTTCTAGTTGGGTGACATCATCCGCAAAGGCAAAGACGCCGATAGGGAATGTATGTGTTGTGAGGCATCTAAAAGCATTACTGTGTCCCCAGGTAGCTGGAATCACACACACACGCACACACACACAATTGGCAGGGCTGGGAGTCGAACATACACCTAATTACTTTATCACACTACAGCATTACGCATTTACAGAATGCACTACCGAGATTACTGAACACAGCACTCTCAGAGGCATACTTCCAGGTGGGTGACATCATCCACAAAGGCAAAGACGCCGATAGGGAATGTATGTGTTGTGAGGCATCTAAAAGCATAACTGTGTCCTCAGGCAGCTGGAAACACACACACTTGGTAGGGCTGGGAGTTGAACATGCACTTAACTACCTTTTCACATTACAACATTACGCATTTACAGAACGCACTACCGAGATTACAGAACACAGCACTCCCAGAGGCATACTTCTAGGTGGGTGACATCATCCGCAAAGGCAAAGACACCGATAGGGAATGTATGTGTTGTGAGGCATCTAAAAGCATTACTGTGTCCCCAGGCAGCTGGAAACACACACACACACACACACACACACAATTGGCAGGACTGGGAGTTGAACATACACCTAACTACCTTATCACACTACAGCATTACGCATTTACCGAACGCGCTACCGAGATTACTGAGCACAGCACTCCCAGAGGCATACTTCTAGGTGGGTGACATTATCCGCAAAGGCAAAGACGCCGATAGGGAATGTTTAGAGAGTGAGAAGTCTGAAAGCATATTACTATCCCAAGGTAGACGTAGACAAACACACGGCAGTGCTGTGATCGGGGCAACTAAATATGTACGGAGCACTACAACACTACATAGATATGGGACGCGCCACAGACAGTACACCCTTCGAGACAGCAACCAGTATGTTCAATGTAGGCATCTATCGTGACATTGAAAATGGACATCTGTTGCCTGGATGACCACCATGGCTATACAGGATGCCAATGGCCATGCCCACACACTTAGTATCACACGTCTGTTTGGAATGTACTGTGTGTCCATCTACACAACGGCGTACTGGGCATGCTCACACACTTAGCAGTTGCAAAGGGCCGTCTGGCATGCACACGGATTCTAATCATGGAAGTGCGCAGTTTGGAATGTACTGTGTGTCCAGCTACACAACGGCATACTGGGCATGCTCACACACTTAGCAGTTGCAAAGGGCCGTCTTGCATGCACACGGATTCTAATCACGGAATGGCGCAGTTTGAAATGTACTGTGTGTCCAGCTACACAACCTGCGTACTGGGCATGCTCACACACTTAGCATTTGCAAAGGGCCGTCTTGCATGCACAATGATTCTAAACACAGAAGGGCACAATATGGTATTACTGTCCCCATGTACATGAAGGCCACTCACTTATATTGACCAGTACACACTCAGGAGCTATCACAGTTGTCTCAGGTGTAGATCACAGAGGTACACACCACAATCTACAATGTAGCCGTCACACATCACCATGTCATTGGACCAGCAATACACAGCCATACATTAACACAACACTGTGTGACTCATGACCAGTGGACTGTACATAGGTCTACAGCAACTGTGCAGACTACACATGTACCGACAGGGTTCCATCATGTGTTATGCATTGCAATGATACCACTGTACATATTTAACCAGGTCAACTCTACACATACCAGGGGTCCTGGGTCTTACACAGCTGTGACAGATGACTGTTGCTGTACACCAATGAACACACATGTTTGGCTATGTCATACATGTAATTGCAGTGGATATGTGCATGGACCAAACACACCACATATGTACATAGCATAGCTTTTGCTGTCCTCTGTGCAGACAAGTGGCTACAGCAATCATACACACACAAATGGAAGGTGGGTCCATGGCTGTTGAATGCTAACAGTACATGAGGTAGCAATGTTGACTGAGGACACATTCCCTCTGTACTAGTTACCCATAACACCCATCATATCATACAACAGTCCATGTGTTATGTATGTCAATACACATGTCCACCAATTGCAATACATACAAACATGGCTACATGACAGGCATGTAGGACCAACACACATGTACAATCTGTAGTGTGCATGCAGCTACCATGCATGTACAGTAGCTGATGTAAGTAACTCATCTGTGCCTAACTACAACTTGCAGCTGCAATGCAGCCCCATAACTGACACTTGTATATGGTGACATACTGACAGTACGGTAGGATGTACAGCAGGTATGGATGGATGTGTGTACATAAAGTGGTGATGCACCTGTGTAGATGGATGTTTGCCAGGGACGGCTCACAGGTGTGTCACACGCCATCCAACCATGACATGTGCAAACAGTACGCTATGTTACCGTTACTTGATGGTGGAGACATAACACCTACACAGTGGTCAGGTGTTACCGACAGTACGTCACTTGACACCTGTAACACTTACATCCTCCCGTGTGCATATAGCAGCACAATTGCCGAAGGTAGAGTTGGTACACATAATGCGGCCAATACTGCTGCATGTCTGTCAGACGTATCATCATATAGCAGGTGTATCATTCACAGTACTGCCATGTGTGTTTGCTTGTGTGACCATATATGCCACATATGCTGTGGAATACAACCCAATTGTCACACACCCCTGTACACTGTTGTAGAGATCTGTACATACTGCAGTGTGGAAAGCATGATGTAGGCAGGTGTGATGTGTGTATCACACACATCAGCTATCCAAATGTGTACGACATTTGTGGTCTCCACAGTGTGTGTGTGTGTGTATGTAGGTATGTACGGCTGTCTGGTGCATAGAGTGAGGGTGTATGCTACCATACAGAACACACAGGATCCCTAACCCCTCATGGTGATGCAGTCCACTACCCTGTTGATGCCATCGGTCTCAGCCGCACTGGCTACCTGTACATGTTCTTTCTCTGTGTCACATTGTGTGGGTGCACAGTACTGTGAGGGTGATGACCACATAGGCAAGGGTCCTCACCTCAACACTATGGGGTGTGCGTTATAGTGTTGTTGACCCCATTAGTGTGAGTATGTTCCTGTAATGTGACAGGGTATTACTGCTACACAGTGAGGCCTCCTGCTATCAAGTGACCTCTAGCATTATCATTGGCCAGACCGCTGTGTACAACCCCTGCACCATGTCAACATACCTGTGATGTGACTTGGTATGGATGTCACGTCTCTAGCCACTGTAGCCTATTAAACTACCCACATGCTTCTGGATCAGTATATGTGTGGACATCTGTGGTATGTTAGACTTTCAGACAGTCAGGCTGAGGCTACGTTTAGCATGCTGATATTGCCATATGTGCCTGTGAGTACTCCACAGTTACACATGGGAGACTGCAAACAGTGCTACCTGTAGGCACATGCAAGTAGACCATAAGGAGGGAACCAGGGCATCATTACCAACATACTGTTACTGTTGTTACCATGACACATACTGTGAACATATAACAATGCATGCTAAACCTGCACTACATGGTATGTCTGGTGTGTGTCAACAGTACACAACTAATGTAATATACACATCTCTCACTATTCTCACACAACTATTGTAATATACACTTCTCTCACTATTCTTACACAACTAATGTAAATTACACTTCTCACTATTCTGTTCACCCTGTGCATCAGACCATTTGAGCATGTCCCTGCACCGATGATGTGGATGACAGGGATGCGGCACAGGCTTCATCATATGCACAGGGTGATAATGTTTGCCGGGGGCATAGGCTGCACCAATGGATGACATCATGTGTGTGGGTAAAGGCCAGTGATATGATTGGACATGTCTGTTCAGTATGCATGTGGTTGTTGTTGTGCCCTACAGATGTCTTTGCTGTGTGCGTGTATGTGTGCACACAGTTCTGCCTTTTGTGAGGCCTACACAGAGTATTATTGACAGCTCCAGATTGTACAGACCAGGTTGTACAGCTCACTGTGTCCGGCCATGGCCACTTGACCTGTGCCTGCCAGGGGTTGTACGGGCACTACGAGGCGGAGGTACAGATTGGCTACTGTCCAACGACACATGTCGACTGGAACCATGTCCCCGCTGGGAACATCCAGGGCCACGTCCACGTGGCCTGCTGTGTCCTGGTGTGGACAGCGCAACACCAGCTGCACTGCTACTGCTACTGGCACTATGGGAGCGGGCATGTGAGGTGGCACGCTCATGTTGACGTGCACTAGGTGGTGTGGCTGGCCTACGTCCACGTGGCCTATGCCTCACTCCTTCCAGATGTTCCAGCACAGACAGCTCACGCTCGCAGATTGCCATGCCACGGTCAAGGATTCCAACCATGTCACCCAATCGCCTGTCAAGAACATCAGCAATCTGCTGTTGAGCATTTGCCAATGCCTGGATGTTGTTATTTAGGGTACGGATAGCAGCCCTCTGCAGCCTCTGCCCTTCCCTGGTGTGCCATTCAGCACGTGCCTGTGCCGCTATTACAGTCTGGAACATGCGTCTGGTGATACCAGCTGCTGCGCTCTGTCCTGCAGGTGCATGTCTGCCAGAGGTCCTCCTACGAGCAGCACCGGCCACATGCCTGTGTGGCACATCTGCAGTCATTACAATGACACCATGGTGTGTAGACACACCTTCTGTAGCCACCACACATTCCTGTTCCACGCTAACAGACGCTGACTGTCCTTCCTCTATGGCCACTGGTGATGCGGTATGTGTTGGCAGCAGAACTGTGTGGGGGGGAAGAGGGGGACATAGCTGGGATGGCAACCATTGGCACAGATTCAGCCCCTGACAACCCTGCCTGTACCTCATGCATATGTTCATCACTGCTAGTATCTGTGGGGACACTAACATCAGATGGACCGCAGGAGGGTAATGCACCTACATCACCTGTGAATGCAAAGAAAGACTCTAAATTACAATAGACACAGACACACAGACACACACACACACACACACACACACACACACACACACACACACACACACACACACACACACACACACACACACACAGACACACACACACACACACACACACACACACAGACACACACACACACACACACACACACACACACACACAGACACACCATGCATGTGATTTGACAGATGGCATGCAGCATGCCTGTGGTACAGCAGAGGGCATGCAGCTCGGACATTAATAGTGTTAGTAAGCATACCTCCCTGGGGTGCACACTACAGCAAGCAGGTGTCATATCAGTAGCCATGCAGTTCACACAATCATGGTAGTATGCATGCATCCCCGTGATACACCATGTGGACCAGAACAGGATCACAGTACACATGGCTGATGTGACCTTGACATGTACTCTGCTGACGTGTGCATTAACATGCATACATGTCTGACACAATGGTGTCCTGACACATGTACAGCATTGTAATGGGCATCACATTGTGGTGTTATCTGTATGCCCTACAGATAGAATGCATGTTTAGCAAATGAGCATGGAAGGGTAGTGTGAGCCGTCTACATTGCTATACAGTGTGAAGTACAGACACTGTGCCATTGCATGGCATCTTGAGGCATCTATATTGCTGTACAATGCATAATATATACACATTGCATAGCCATAACTGCATGCATACCCATGACATAACTGTGGATTGTGACCCACGATGCTGAGGTGTAGACACACCAAACCATGCTGTGTCAAGTGACAGGTCACTAGAGGCCTACAGCTGACACCCCTGCACAACAACTACAGGGTCTTAGCTGCCTGGCAACCATGTCCACACATAGCGGACATGTCAATTCACCATTTCCCACATGACATTGATGTACCACACACACGAGGTGCACAGCTAACGGTGATGTCCTACAGCAGCAAGGGAAATGTACAGTATCTGTGGCCTGATGTGGTGTCAATGTCTGTGGAAGCTGTACAGGTGACTACTGTCATGCTATGACACAGTCGTGATGTGCAACTGATCTTATATGGTAGACTTCAGTGACACCTCCACTAGCTTTGCACAGGCTGTTAGGATGTCCAGTGTACCACATCAACTGTATAATCAGTCAACTAAGGCTATAAGTGGACCATGTGTGGACAATGTGCAACAGGGTGTATACACATCACATCTACTGTGTGACTACGTGTCTCTGGCCATTCCTCCATGGCCATGTGTGCACATGTGTTGGCCAAATGTGTGTGATGGCCATCTATCTCACATGTCTGTGTTGTCCCATATGACATACACCCATAGATGTCAGATATGTCACCATCCACAGGGCTATGCAGACAACGGGTTGTATGTTTGGTATGTGGGGTATGGGTCATGGGATAGTGTGACAATATTGCAGCCAGAACACTACATGTCTGGGACATGTCAGATGGCACATCACAATGTGTGCACCCAATGCAGGGGCATACAACACAATGGTGACACCTGTGGGCTGCCCATATCACAGCTCACTGTATGGTACTGTTTGCGTACCACACATGTTGCTCCAGTGCATACTACATATGCCTCCATTGTAGAACACCTCCACTGTTGTATGCACAGCTGACCACACATGTAGCAATGACAAATACTGTGGTTTCAAGTTGGTGTATCATTTCGTTTGTATATATTGCACATGAGTGGCCTGTGTGAATGATGGGTGCTGCGACCTGTATATCGTGACTGGAATGAACATCAAGTGTGCAAGTGTTAACTGGTCACATGGCAAATAGATCTATGCTTTAACATGCCTGATACTGATGACAGTCTTACCTGCAATGGACTCATGTCTGTGTGGCACGCCAGAGGTACCTGTATAGGGGTGACACAGCAGTATGAACATTATCCATGACTGTATGACAGCCACAGGGTGCACTGTGCATGTTAACACATTCGCCTGTATAATAGCATATAGTATGCACATGTGTGCATACACAGGGTAGCATACTGTAGTATGCAGCTTGTGTGTCCACATACCTTGCATATGTTGTTACTTTACATAATGTACAGTGACACATGCAACTAAATGGGATATAATAGCCATATGTGCAGTACTGACTTACCAGGCAACTCCAGGCTCATTGGTTCGGAGACACCCACCTCCACGATGGCAGCTAGAGTTTCTGGATGCTGTTCTGAGGGTGTCCCCAGACTGGCCAGTAGCTCCTCGATGTGTGTGAGTGGGGGCTGGGTTGGTGGCCCACCACCTGTTCCACCTTGTTCCCTGGCAATTGCAGTGGCACGCTGTTTTGCATGTCATATCAAGTCCGTGCAGTGTCTGCGCACCTGCTGGTAGGTGCGGTTATGGCCACCCACATTGTTCACCCTCCTGCAAAGATCCTGCCACAGGTCGTCCCGCTGCTGGGCATGCTGTGGCACATGGTTGAACAATACCTCGTAGTTCTCATGGAGGTACGGGATGAGGACATCATCCTTCTGGCGGCTGTACGCCAGAAGGCGTGTATGAGGCATTATCTGTAAGACATAATGATGGTGACAGGTCACAGTTTCAGAGATGTACAGAGATACTGCTGCACATACATTTCTATGACATCTAGTACATCTGCACAGTTATCTTTGCAAATCATCATGACACAGACATGACTGACGTGTTTGTGTCACACACATGTAACACCCGTTGTGCATTGAATATCATCACCATATATGTGTGTCACCTCATTACAGTGTTCATACTCCATGTGAATGCTATCTTGATGTGGGCATGTCTATTTGCCTGCACTGGTGTTCTTACCTATCTGCACATGCCTGGATGTGTCCACGGTAATGCTGTTGACTGCTGTGTATATGTCACATATCAACACAGACACAGCCTTAATGGACTTGAGCAGTGACAATGCACACATACGCATGGAAACCTGTACATGCATGTGTTTTGCCATATACATCTACACAGCACTGTACAGCTGTTCAACATCCTGCCACGGATCGCCAGTGTTGCACATGTGATAGACATGGGGCAATGGTTAGTCGGACATCATTCGCAGGGATGCTTATGAACCATAGCATGTATGGGCAAGGTTTCCTAGCTGTAACAGACAGCCATTATGTCACCGCGAGGTGCATCAGTGCCACATTACTGATCCAGTCAGTTGATACTACATCTACCATGCGGCCATCACACCATGTATGACTGGGATGACATGTGCAGCTTTGATGAACAGGGTTGCATGGTTTGGCGGGAGTATGTCACATGTATGGCACAGGGATCTGTCCAGCATGTTGCGATCCTAGTATTCGGACGGTGGATGTCCATGACATATATCTTACAGATCAGGTTATGGACATGTAGCATGTCCATCATCATGGTGTAGCAGATGTCTTTATGCAAGGTAGACAGCATGCTGCATAGTGGAGGTGAGGATTGTGAAGGCTGGTATCACCCATACACGCATGGCCATTACCCCTTAAAGGTGATATGTGATCCTATATTGGTCACCCCAGTGCTGTATATGCCTGTCCAATGATCTCCGTGCTCATGGATGGTACCCTGTCATGACATGGGTACCTCATATGACTACCTAAGGGGCCTGGAGATGTCACCAAGTCAGGGAGGTGTACTGCACAGCACCATCCCTTACACAGTGTCCATAATGATGACCACAGCCTAGGTGGTAGTTAATGGGTACAGGGATGTTCACCTAGCGGTGACAATGCTGATATCATCCATCAGAATGTGCACATACGTCACACACCTCACCCACACAGCCCATTCTGTATGTTGTTCACAACACTGACACAGCTATTCCTCATAGGTCATGGCCATTCACATCCTTACATACACAGATGCCTAACATTTGTCTGTGTGGTATGGGCTACAATGAGGGTGGAGTACAACACATTAACCCTGTTCTACTGTAGCTAGCAGTGGTGTGATATGCACATGTCACTCTGGCACCATTTGTAGTTGTGAGTCTGTCAACAGGCCACTGGTAGAACACTCCTGTGACATACAAAGGTATTTGTAATCAAACATCCGTACTGTCTTGTACATCTGTACTGCTAACATCTACAGTGATAATGGTTCATGGACATGCACACCATACTCAGCAGGGTTATAGTGTGGTGCCACACATTATGACTGTCGTCACCACTTGTGGGTTGGTATTATCCAACACCCTAGCTGTATTGTATGGTCATGCTAGGCACCTGTACAGAACTTGTGAGCATGTCATGAGCTACTGATTAATATAGCACCCATTCCACACCATTTCCCACAGGTACACTGGCTGTGCTAAGATTTCCAGCTTGCTTATGGTACAACAACTGTTGTACACACGTAACTCACATATCCTGCGAGACATGGTTGTATATACAGGCATGTCCAACTGTCACGTACCAATGCTATTGCCTGTCTATAAGATGGATATGTCGTACATGTGGCAATAGAGCAATTGTCTCATGTACACATTCAATGCTAACCTCCCGACATACGACACTACAGCCTGTGGGGGATGCACTTATGCAGTCCTGCTGGGGGTAATGCTGTCACCAACCCTGACTGCAACTGACAGTCATGTGGGGATGTGTAACATTCGCAACACATCCCACTCATCACATAGTCTCACATGATCTCCACCACAGGGCACACATACAAGGACAACGTGTGCAGTACCTCTCCATACTCTGTGTAGGCACCAGAGGAAGCCCCCATATGGAACACAACATCACCAACTTATAGCCCACAGACTCATGTGTGCCCATCACATACAGCCAATAGTGTGTTATAACATACACAACACACCAGTCATAGGTGACTCTGTAGGCGGTCACACTGCAGTTCCACACAGCAGGCTACACAAGGTGATAGTCGCTTACATCTTGCTGTCGGGTAACTGGTTCTGCAACATAACCTATGCACCCATGCCACACCTCACCAGGTACGCTGTGACTTGTCATTCTCCATGTTAGTGTGACTGCCCTGAGATGCCACTTCACAGATTACGTGTGCAGGGACATGCAATAGCTCGCCAGTCTTGTAGCCCTGAAGGTGTGGGCCAAGCCCTGGGGAGCATTATGCATTCATCCAGACCTGATACCACTGTACAATGACTGACTGTGTCACTTCAACAGTTGCCTATGCTTCTGCTGTCATTCCACAGGCATCTGGTATCTGTCCGCTTTGACTGACCTGGTCAAACAAAATGCTTTGGCACAGATGACCTGCACCTGTCAGCCCTGGGAGTACAGCTCACATGTAAGGTTCTTGCTGCTTCTATACTGCCTGTCTTGCACAGTTTCCAATAACAGTCACTGGCAGAACGGGAACTGGCAAGCAAGACATGGGGTCATGTGACACAATGCTTGCATCTTCCTCTGTGATGCACGCAGGCAAGGCACACCTTAGAATGCACCACTCCAATATCTCTGCAGTGACTGGGACCTGCCTCTCGGATCTGCAGAGCACACCTGCAATGACAGGTTATAGACAGACCATACCTTTCAGGCACATACCTGGACCGGCACACCCACAGCTGAGGTGTTCCCACATCCCACTATGTTGTACACACATCATGGCTAGTTACTTAGCACAATGCATCAGAGGTGCTCCACATGCAACTAACTGTGTCCGGAACCACTATACACACTGTAACAAGCTACAGATTCCACTACATACCCCACGGTTACCAGACCTCATTTGTTGGTGTACTGGACAGTAGGGCTCAGACAGCTACTACTGATGTGTGACTGACACTAACCCACACTTAACTGGGATAGCCACTCATGTACTGACACATCCATGAGTCATAACCTCCACTTGGCTGGATAAACCTATACACACCACCTCCAAGACCAACATTAACCTTGACATGAACACTACCAACATGTGACTGGTGTTCCACACCTGTGGTCATCCCCTCATTGGTGGATTCCGAACATATGCTAATCAACCTTGTTAGCCACATCCCGGCACCACACTCTTCACGGCATACACAGTACATGAGTACTACAATACCTACTACAGACGTCTTATGACAGCGGTTGTTAATGTCATTACACCCGTGCAGATGGACATTGCACATACAAATGCTGCAACACACCCCAGTAGCATGTACACGACTGCATGGATCATGCTATGCCACACAGAGCCATGATGGTACACACCAGATAACAGACGTCACTCTGGTGGTCAAGTTCCATGGAGATAATGTACAACAACAGGTGGAGGCTGTTGCACAGTGGTGTACAATCCCATGGGTGGGGTAGCTCACTGGTCAGCCTCGGTAGGGCCACGGGATCCCTCATCACATACTCCATGACTAGCTACGTAAACATTACTGCGACACATTCCGGGGTGTACCACAAGACATTATGGTGGTATGTCAGTAGTCACTGGCAATACCCACATCTGCTCTCACATACAACAGTCACTCAGGAACATTACAGACCCAGGTGATGTTGGCAACATGCTGGTGGATGGATTCAATGATAACATTACACCCTCTCACTCACTACAGGGCCACAATCCATGCAGGAACATTGTGGTGTCCCTGCGGTCACACCTACACAGTACTAACCTGCACTCTATATGTCCTGGGACACTGGCCCCATGTCACCTTCCAAAGTCCCAGGCCATGATGTCCACAAACCTCTGAATGACATGTCTCCCCACTAGGCCACCATATTCAGTAATAGCCTTGTATCAGACATTGTGGCCCCTGAATGGCACACAGCAACATTCATCACACTCCACACAGGTGGCACCACAATGCACGAGTGGGACTATAGTCCTACACACCTGACTGGACTGTTCTGCACGGCTATGGGGCACATCATCAAGGACGTCATTCACAGAGACATTGTTGGGCTCTGGTCCTTTGATGCCACCCAGGTTGGACTTGTTAGGGCCAGAGCATGGCCCCTACACCTGGTGGACTCCTTTCATACAGTTACCAGGGTAGTTGATGATGGTACGGAGTCCACACATCCTACATTGTCCTCTCATTGCCTCTCAGCACCGTTCTCCATTCTGGTATTGACAACATACACATCCACCTGCACATCGTACCCTATGTCTCAGGATGTTATGCAACGTGGCTCATGGACAGGACACACAATGAGGGTAGCATACCATAGTACCTACTACATTTCAGTTACATTTGGCATACCACAGTCCTCAGTCATAGGGCCCCTCATGTTCAGTATATGCTTCCCTGAGGTACAGGCTAGCACAGAGGGACTTTGCCTGCCTAGCTTTACAAACCCCTGCATACAAAGCACCATGATTGATCCACCAGCTGATACTGACTCCATCCATACGGGTGTCACTGTGACAGATACCTGATATGAATATCATGGCCTCAAGCTGCATGACACAAGGTCCATGGACATCACCTTTGCATTACACCATTCACCCACTATCACATAGGTGGAAGTCCCCTATATACGTGTCACATTGTACATGTTTGTAGTACACGTATGTCACACCCACTCCTGTGATTACCGTATTGCCACTGTGGCGTGGATATCCTTCTACATGGCCACACTTATCTGTACTGGGTGTGTAGCTGCTACATAGGCACCCATTGTACCTCTGAACTCAAGACTTCTACACACATTCAAGGGTACACCACCCCATTTAGGGTGTACCTTACACAACAGCTACAGCTTTACATACCACAACATTAACCCGCCATGACGTTTATTGAGCTCTGACAGCTAAGGTATGCGGCTGAACTACGGACACCACGTCTGTACACATTTGCATACTACATACTCAGGGGTAACCTCTGCTGAACAGACAGGGCCCATGTCCACAACCATATTAATGGATATACTCCACATACGCGACATACGCAGATGCCACTGTGAGCAACATGCTCATGGATATGTGCACACACGCAAGAATGAGTGGGATGTGCTTGAGGATTACATTCCCAAACCGGACACTCACCATGCTTTGGAACATGACTCCTATGTACATCACGCAGGGACACTCAGTAGCACTGTTCATGTGATACCTCCCTTGGTGTTTGGGACACACATGTACGCCAGGGATCACTGCAGTGGCTGTACTGTGCAGAGGTGCAGGTAACACATGGCTCTGCTGATCACAGGACACTACCCTAGAGAGGTGCCACTGGTGTGAACACTGTGGTTGTGCTTACACATAGACTTGCCAGACTGCATAGTACCCCACTATGAACCTGTGAAGCTATTACATGTCCCTTGTGCATGGTTACTTGGTAGCCCTTCCATTTAGATTAGCTATCATGCTATTACAATGTCCCATGCCTACAAGCCATATGTATCCTGTTATTGTACATGCCAATAGACGATACCTGTGGTATGCATGATATGCCTGTTATGCTGTGTAGAATATCTGACATATCTACCTACAATACTATACATTGCACATATTTTACATGGTATCCCATAATGCAAAGCATACTTGCACAGCGGGACCACCTTAGACATGTCATTGTCATTATATGCCCATACACATGCCTACTGTGACAGTATATCAACATATACTATCCCCGGCTATGGCACGTACTTGTTGGATATACCCTACCACTGACAGCGGGTTGTATGTAATTGTTCTGTTTAAAGCCCTCATGTAGCATCCCTTGTGGTGTCTGTGATGTGTACCTTGTGGCCCACAGCTGGATGCACAGTTTCTACAAGCTTAAGTATGCTCAGCAAGACATCACTACATAAATACCTTTTCCCACGTTATGCATTGCGGACACTTTTAATTAATGCAAAACAAGCTATACATACAGTAAATAATTAATACAAAACATGCTATACATATACTTACATACCAAGTGTTCTACATACCTTGTTATCGTTACATACTTTTGTCTCTATCTCTCTCACACTGCTTACACGGGTATTTTGTATGAGCATACGGTTTGAATGTCTGGCAAGTCTTCCTTATATACGTCGATACCTGTAACATGTGGTTTCCTGCTGCCTATTGGTGATTCTGAGTGACTAATTACTTGCATAACAGCTTTGCAGCTACTACATTCGCCAATTACGTGGCAACAGTCGGGTATAATTGACTTCTCCACTTGGGCGTTGGCCATTTACCCTACCTTCGGGGAGACGGCCTGTATTGCGTTTTGTTATGTGTAATTGCAACTGCTATGCATAGAGACAAGTATACTTTGGATTCATGTCCCCCGTGGATTGTGTGTGACAGCTAGAGTATGTGGTTCAACATGTGGGTGTACCTGTCATCCCAATGTCTGTTAATGGACTATTGCAAACAAAACCTGTAACATCGCCGTTTGTTCCATTATACAATGGCTGCAATTTTGCATGGCGCCTTTAATTGTGTCTCTCACAAGGTATGTCGACAGTTCTGCAGTTGTAATTGACTGACTGGATGTTTGTGCTGTTATTACAGTCTGTATTGCTATAGTTTCTAGTGTGGGAGATGTTGGTGGGTGTACGTACCATATACAGGTTTGTGGGGCTTGCATTTCTACATATTCCATATATATGTGTGTGGGCTCCATCCCTTATTAAAGAGCTATCAGTCAGTAGACTTATGTTACGGGATTGTACATTGGGCCATTGTTAATTGGTTTCTATATAGTATGCAGGTGAGGTTGATACTTCCATACCTCCGGAATTGCAGCGATATGTAAAGGGATATGTCTACATGACAGCTATCCTGTGTATTTCTGTCCGAGATATTTGAAGTCATTGCGGTTGTGTTGGTAACAGAACCTCTTTGCCATGGGTTGACACCTTTTCATATGGCCATTGTTGGACACTTCCGGGACACACAGCGGTGTTTACAGGCCAACACATAGCCACGGTCAGTACACAGGATAGCACATACTTTTATCCTCAATACATACCTATCGTTGTTGGACTTTGGCTACTTATCATATTGCATGTAACATTCACGTTTCTTACATACGGGCATAACTATTTAATGTGACTATTACATTATGTATGGGACATATTAATGTCCTACGATCTCGGACATTTGCTCTTTGTAATGTTTTATGTCAGGACACACCTGCCCAGGGAGGGGCTGTCCCTCCTAATGTGGGACAGGTGGTGACCGTATGCCTACGGCTAGCTATACCCACACCTACCGTAATCATCTACCTCCGAGTTGGCACTAGCAGACACATGATGCGAACACACACACACATTACAGTCACACGGGATGCACACGGCACCCTCAACACACACATACACAGACTACGGCACTCACACACACAGTTGAACACAGTACCTACGTGGACCGCAGCACCGGCAGTGGTAACGAATTATCCATTCATATCATCATACTATTACTTGCGGTTGTACTGTTCTCTTTCGGTCTTTCAGCCTCGTGGTTATGCATGTCGGTATGTTACACATTCCATAGTTGGCAGTATCCTAAGTATTTGTACCTCCAAGGTATTATGAATGTCGTTGACCTATCTATATATATTTGCAGATATCGCTGAATCCGTATATATCAACATATATCACTCTATCGCCCTTTCTATCTGTATTATATATATGTATATATGTGTACATATATATATATATATATATATATATATATATATATATATATATATATATATATATATATATATATCTGACGGAGAAAGTGACAGGCAAGCTACACCTTTCATTGTGTACTTGTTGGTGTATACTGTTTCCTGGACTCCGCACGTTTGTGTCTGTACCTGTCACATTACACACCTGCCATAGGTTAGGGTTGCCAGCTGTCCCACTCTGCAAGGGACAGTCCCTCTTTGGGCAGTTGTGTCCTTCAAAATATTTGTAAACATGGCAAATGTCCTGTGATTTTAGAACATACTTATTTCCTATAGTTTATGTAATAATCGCATAAAACAGTTATTCTGTATCTGAACCAACAAACAGAATAAGTAAGTAAACATTATAAGAATGAGCTTTTATCTAGGCAAAACAGTGCAGATCTGCTTTCCATACTGGCCGGGTGTATGTGTCGGCCTGCAGACGTATGTCCCACATTAGTACTTTGAAGAGGTGGCAACCCTACCATAGGTACATCTTGCCTAGCAATAGTGTTAGGTGATTCTATACATGATTGCGTGTTCTACACCTGGCAGTGGTTGTTTTACCCTTCAGAGCTGGTGCTATTAGTACAGGGGTAAATAATGCTGGTTTCACCTGTTCTGGACATCATTCACCGTGATCTGAGCGATATTCGGAGTAGCTTATCCCTGTTTTGCGCATATCCATATAGTCATATTTAAACGTCGCTTACCAACAGTGGGCAATGCATATTCCCGGTAACGTGTGCTAAACATATGATCTGATGACCTGCATCCGACATGCATTACTCATGCCTTCGGGATTACGTTACATCCCTTACAGGACGTGGGACCGGGAACATGCACGACGGTCACTGCATTTAACATATGGCCATCTGGGATTTGTACACGTGTTATGTCGTTTTGTACGTGGAGTACACTACAGCTGTTACTCCATACTGCAGTCACATGGGTAACTCAGTTAGTTTACATATTGATGAGTCCAGTTAATGGTATGTCCATGTGATGTTTACTGTATGTGCTCCGGCATTGGGTATGTATATCACAGTGAGCCACACACGATACTGTGCTACACCTTCAAACGACCGTGGATGGAGCATGCTGGGGTGACGAATACCTGTCATGGGTACACCCCATGCCTTGACACAACATCCATGATTATATTATGTGGAGCCCCTCATTAACGCAGCAGGGACTCTATGCTGAGTGTCTGCAGAACAGTGCTTAAACACATGTGCTCCCATGATTGCCTCTGCTCCTCTACACGACAGTTGGTTACTCGATGTTGTGGCGACAGCGGACACTGTTTGCCCCGTTTGGTGTATGGCCTCTGACAATTGGCCATGTACCTACCAATGTACCTGGGAACCTATACACACAGCACCAACATATGCTGATAGGCGCATGTACTGTTCAGGTGTTGGCATTCCGTGTTCCAATAGCTGTTGTGTGTACAATGTTTGAGGGCTGCCTATGTAGGATTCACACAGTGGGCCACCTATACATTACAATTTACAGGTGGTCGTGCTTGTGTGCCATCCATTTTACTGTGTGTGCAGGTGGAGAGGTGTGTCAGTCCATAGGGGCCTACACTGTCAGCGTATGTGCTATACATTTCCTCTTTGCCAAGGCGTAGGCATATTGGGCATGCCTCCGTCTGCCTACTGGGGCTGGCACAGTGTGCTCATGGTCTGAATCCCTCTGGGCCTGTGATGGCCTTGGCAAATGCGATGGGCTATGAGGGCCTTCACCATTTTGTCCCTGCTGCAGCTGTTTCCGCAGGATCATATTATGTAGCATGGCACATACTATGATGATGTGGGCACACGTGCCTGGAGAGTACTGCAAGGCTCCACCAGATGTGTCCAAGCACTGGAACCGTGATTTCAACATCCCGAACACACGCTCTATGATTATTCTGGTTTGTGCGTGTGCCTCATTATGGCGTTCTTGCATGGGTGTGTGTGCATTTCTGATGGGAGTCATCATCCACGGCTCCAGTGCATAGCCAGCATCCCCCACAAGGTGGCCATGTGGGATGTCCCCCCCTGACAAATACCTGATACAGCTGTGAGGCATGCCAGATATGGGAGTCATGGTAGCTTCCAGGGCTGCCAGCACACACATCCATGATTATGCCCTGGGCATTGCACATGACCTGGCAGTTGATGAAGTGGAATCCCTTGTGGTTTATGTAGCGCCTACCATGCTCACCGGGTGGTGACTTGATTTGTATGTGCGTGCAGTATATCGCACCCAGTACCTCCAGGTAGTGTGCCACATGGTGGAAGTGACGCATATTGCTGGCCAACTCTTCCTGAGTTCGGGGGAAGTATATATGCTCATTGGCATGTGGTAACATGGCATCCAGGAACTGGTGTAGTACCCTGGATGCTGATGCCTGTGAGATCCCCATTATATCTCCAGTTGGCCTTTGAAAGGTACCTGTGGCTAGTATTCACATGCTTACACATACCTTCGTGTCCACTGGGATGGGTTCCCCTCTGTTATTTCTGGTTCTCAGGCGTGGCTGGCACAGCTCCACTATTTGCTGTAAGATGTCCCTGTCCACCCTGTAACGCTCTACTATCTCCAGATCATGTAGCCCCTGGTAGGTTACCCTTGGTCTGAACACTCTTCTCCTCCTCCGGGGCCTGCGGTGGTTGTCGGCATCATCCTCCACAACACCGTCAGTCTCTAACACATGCTGATGAATCACAGCTATGGCAGCTCCCAACATGTACATTTTAAAAGTTCCCCATGTGTTTACACCTATAGTGCAGTTTTTGGGAATTCACAGGTGTGTGTAGGGTGCTTTCACACTTTATACTATTGTGCTGTGAACACTGATGATGTCATAGGGTGTGTTTCTACGATCATAGCTACAGGATATCTTATGTGTTTTACTACCGGAACTACTATTGTGGTGCCTTTGGTGTTGAATTACATTTGGCTGCCGTGGATTACCTCTTGACCTTCCCTTTACATTTCTGCACATTCCACCTACCATTTTCTGGCATGCATATGGCAGCCTGCTTTAATTTGTACTTTCCTAGACCTGGCGTATCTTGCGTAATGTGTGCTATTGCCAGTCTACTGTCGGTTTGCTTTGCTCTGCTATGACAGATCTCCTATCTTTGCAATCCAATGCCTCCCCTCCTTTCTTTGCATTCCAATGCCTCCCCTATCCTGTTTTACAGGTTTCTGCGAGCAGACTTGACAGCTGCCGTCGATTGGCCGCCGTGAGTTGATTGGTGTTGATTGCTTATTAGTATGCCAATTACCATATTTCGGCATTTCCTTCTTTTCTTCCCCTGACCTTCCTGTTTGTGCTATTGTTTGCACTGCGTGCATCTGCTTACTGGGTTTCAGGCACGTTTTCATCCCCGTACACATGCGCTTTTGGGCACCATGTGTGCTCTCAACTAAACGATTCTATACCTTCCTCCCCACCCCTGTCCTGCAGCTTTACTTAGCAACGGCCAGGCCAGATTTGCATTGCACCAATGTGCTTACTGCTATGGTGGCACACCCCTCTGCTGATGTCATGTATCTCCTCTGAGCCACTCCTCGGTGTTATAGCGCTGCGCCATATGGTTCAACCTTCATCCGGCGGGACATTTGCGATTCAGTATTATCTGCCTCATTTGCATGGCATTGACTACTAATTCACAGTTACCGTGCCGAACACTGTCGCAGGCCCTTAGCAACCCTTGCACCTTGGTTGTGGTGTTCCATGCCTACCATTGTGTATTATGATGTACACCTGATTTGTATTACATTGCGATTTTATGACATTTTTATATATTTTCTTTATGTTCCAGTTTGCGCACACATGCCCTGCGGTTGTACTTTGCATTACTGTGGACATGACATTAAAGTTGTTTTTTAGGTGTTGTGCATCCTTTCTTAAGCCATTGCCTGTGTATTTAGCCATTGGCATATGTTAATTTTGTAATACATGAGTCTGGTCCACTTCCATAGCTCAGATGTTCTGTTTGGGAAAATGTAAACCGTGTTTTTTGGTTTACATTTCTGTGGCCTTACGCTACACCTGCACCACTTCATGAATCACTATATGCCTTCATTTGCATGGTGCGACGCTGTGCATGGGGTGATTAGCATACCTATGCCGAGGGCTGCACAGTTCTGGCATACGCCAGTTATGCACGTGGTATTGGATCATACCTGATTGATTGATTGGCGCAAGCTTCATGAATCCCGGGGATAGTATACAGGTATACCTAAACTAATCAAAATACCAGCGGAGGCTCATGCTATAGAACTGCAGCCCCCCCTCAAAAAGAAAGAAGAAAATTCCCCCACCTGTACAAAAGAAAGACCCCCCCCCCCACCTGTACAAGAAAATTAAAAAAAAAATTGTGAGTCCCGGAACTCCACGCATGCTTGCTTCGAGTTCCTGGGTACTCACAGAACTCCAGACTGCAATGTTAGGCAGTCTGGATAGAGGAGAAAGACATCTCCACCCTGCCAGCCCAGAAGACTGTGCGGTGATGACCGCACAGATGAGAAGGAAACCGGACTGCGTCATCAGCAGGCTGGAGCCTCCAGCCTATTCTCGTGGAGCCCAAACTGGAAACCAGCTGTTAGCATGCGCGGGCTGAGGAGAGGAAGTAACCAGCAGAAGAGAACTACAGAGGAGCTTGTTTTCAGGGGGAATTAGCTGCAGTGAAACGGAAGACTGGATCACCTACCAGGGGTGTGTGTGTGTGTGTGTGTGTGTGTGTGTGTGTGTGTGTGTGTGTGTGTGTGTGTGTGTGTGTATGTGTGATGCCCCAGTTGCTATATACTGGTGGTGCAGGTGGCAAGGGCCTGAATTCCCTACCCACCACCATTTGTAAAAAATTTGCAGATGTTTGCCTCATATTTGTTCTGTTCCTCATAAAATCTGTGGTTTCTGTGTGTTTGTTTTTCCTTGCAAAGTCAGTAGTGCTGTGGTGCACTGGTAGCATTGTTGCCTGACAGCTACAGGTTCTCTGGTTTGATTCTTTGCAGGGGTGCCTTGGGTGTGGAGTCTGTATGTCCTCCCATCTTATAAAGAACGTGTCTGGAGTGTTTCTCCCTGCTCTGCTGAAAATTGGATTTTGTTACAAGTCAGACTTTCCTGGTTAACAAATGTTAAATAAAAATAACAGGCATTTGAATTTCAGACTTCATATTATTCAGAAAGTACATGGTAACACAAAACCTTTTATTCTAGCAATATTCTAAGTTTATAACATGGATATTTGAAATGTGTCCCTGTTTTTGGGACTGTATTCCCCCATTATTGGCTTTGTCCAGGTTTTTTGTGCTAAGGTTGACAGCTATGGTGAGAACTGAATTCACTGAATATGTTTGGGGGCAGTATTCCCCCATTATTGGCTTTGTTCAGGTGTTTTGTGCTAAGAGGTTGACAGCTATGGTGAGAACTGAATTCACTAAATTGTAGCCATTTAAGTTTCAGTCTTCCTCTCTTTCATAAAACAGGTGATTTGGCATAGTGGTATGTTGCTTTGACTGTTTTGCACAGGGTCCCCTGGGTTCAAGACTTGACAATGAAATGTATGGTGGTAACACAGCATTTTATTCTAACAACCTTCCAACATTATACAAGCAATGTTTAAAAAGTGTCCTTGGTTTTTGGGCTTTTGTCACCCCCCCCCTTAAATGTTGGCTTTTCCATATTTCTTGTGCTGCAAAGTTCAGAGATACAGCTGAGTGTCGAGTAGATTTTACAAGGAGCTGAGAGCTGCAGGGGAACAAAAGTTTAGTGCTGCTTATACTGAGTCTGTTTGCATTGTTAATAGCACAACAGGTAGTGTACTTACTTTTGATGCAAAAGGCTTTGGGTTCTACTCCCACATTAGGTAGATGCATTGCTGATACTGTACTGTGTTGTAAAGGGGGTGGATGCTACAGTCCTTTTTGGTGAAGATAACTAGTAACTTTGAACCTGTTAGCAGTTTGCCATCTGTTCCCTATTGCGATATTACTAGCTTATCATTTTTTTAATGCAACATAGGCAATTTATTCCTCAAGGGCAACAGGCACTTTATTTGTAGATGAAACAATGACATATAAAGTTGTTTGCTAGCAGCAACCTCTTCATTAGTTACAGATTTCTTTAAAGTGGAATTATTTAGATGACTTTTACTTCTTCAGAGTGTGCATATTTACTGATACTGGTGGACTGTAGAAGTATGAATAGACTTTTTTATGATGGAAATGTTCTGAATTGGGCAGTTTTGTCACTAATGGTGCATGCATTTTGTTTCATTGTTAACTGGAAAAATGTTCAAAACAATAAATTTAAAATGCCCTCTAACAACTGTACTGTATTGTACAAGGAATTTAATACAATCAGGAAGGTGTATCAAAGAGCACATGTATGTTTCGTGTTCAAGGGGCCTATGATTTTGAAAACAGCCCAAAGTTAATCTTTATCTGCCACTGGCAAAATGTATTTTCTTTGAATGTGGGTTTCAATTCTGTTTCAATAAATATGAGTTTCAAGGGCAGAGAAGTTTAATGCTAAGTCTATTTTCATTGTGAGACTGCATTGCTTTGTTTAGCAGATATCTATTAAAGTTTGTGCTGTAAAATGGAAAATAAAACTTTCAAATGAAATCCAAATCATCGCAGAAGTAAATTAGTATGCACATTACAATGTTCATGGTAAATGGGGCAAAATAACCAAGGAATGGGACACTGGAATGGCTGCAGGGTGGAGACTCCATTCGACCATGATTTTGTGAGGGGGGAAGGGCAGCAAACTCATAGATGGCCCCAGCTGAACTTTACCTCTCAATTGTCCAGATTTTTGCAGAATGAATAGATTTTTATTTCTTATTTTTGGTTGGTTCCTCATATAATTTGTGGTTTTCTGGCAAATCATTTCGGAATGAAGTCACTAAATGACAGACATTGAGTTTCAGACGTCATAACCTTCAGAAAAATGGGTCTATATTAGAACACTGAGGTTTAAACCCTTCAAATGTTCTAATATCGAACCCTATGGAGCAAAAGCTAAAAATATCGAAGGAACAGAAACCAGAATTCTTTCCTAGGGAAAGAATTTTGTTATCCATTTTTGTTGCTTCAGTATTTTCAGCGCTGTGGTGGAAAGTTACGGGTCAGGATCAGGTAAGTGTGCGATTGTGTGGATGTGAGGGTTAGGGTGGGTTAGGTGAGTTAGGGTTAGGGCGCGGGTTAGGTATGTGTGCGATTGTGTGGACATGAGGGTTAGGTGAGTTAGGGTTAGGGAGCAGGTGAGGTGAGTGTGCGATAGTGACGGACCTTAGGGTTAGGGTTTGGGTTAAGATAAGTGGATAGTTAGTGGTGTGTGTATAGTTTAGTGTAGGGTTAGTTGTAAGATTTTAGGTGTATGTGTGTGGATTGCTGTTTGTTTGGTGTGCTTGTGTTGTGTGTATGTGTTTTGGAACAGCGATTTTTTTCCCTAGGAAAAAAATCGCTGTTCTGACAGTTCGAGATTGTAAGCTTTTGCTTACATAGGGTCGATTAATCACCATTCGCTTCTTTCAGCGGTCGGTGATCTAATATAGACCCAGAAAAATGCATGCTAAAGCAAGACCTGTTATTCTATTAACTGTCTTAAGTTTATACAAGAGCAATTTTTTGTACTGTTTGTATGTTTCCCCCAATATATTTGGCCTTGTCCAGATTTCCTGCATTAAGAGGTTGAGAGGTACATGCAAATAAATCGCTTTATAGAATTAGGAATATCCAAACCTCTCAACTGTCCCCAATTTTGGCTCAAAATGTTGCTCTCCCCCTAATAATCCCTCTGCAAAATGGCAATTTTGGAAGAAAACGTGGAGGGTTTACAATTATAAATAGCTGTAATGATCAGAGTTATAAATTACTTTTATTTCAGAAATGCATGTAGATGCTTTTATTTTGTCAGCTGCTCAAGTTAACAGTACTAATATTAAAATGGTGTCCCTTCTTTGACAGGTTCCCAGCTGTATTGTGTGGCAATTTTATATTTTTGCATCACATTTTTGGTCTGTTTTTCATAAAATTGAGGGTTTTCTGGCAAATTAGTGGCAAATCATTAAAGATTGAAGTTAGAAAATAATGGCAGATGTTTGAGTTTCAGATTTCATACCCTTCAGAAAATACATACTAATGCAAGACCTACTACTATTCTATTATCTTTCTAAGTTTATAAGAGCAATATTTAAAAATTGTCCTTATTTTTGGGCCTGTGTCCCACTTCTATGTATGGCTTTGTCCAGATTTCTTGCTGTGAGGTATGAGTGTCGGAGCCATCACTGTCAGCCAGAGACATTTCAAATTGTGACATACTTGTTGCACCGCACTCCCCGTTGTAGTGGCTCTGGATGTGTCCAAGCAAGGCAAGGAGCAGTTATGCAGTGTAAATGTGCAGAGTATTCCCCTATCCAAGGTAGATCACAAGTTCAACCGTGGCTTTTCATCTGTCCTTGATTTTCCAGAATGTTCTGGTTTTCTGTCATATTTTATACTGTTGATTTATGCTTCTTATTATTCAGAAAATGCATGCTGTCGCAGTGCCCTGTTGCTCTATGTTTAAGTAGCAATGCTTTAATGACTATCAGGTAAGCTTGTCGGAGATTGTAAGATGCAAGTAAGCTTTAATAAGCATACTGTTAAAGAATTACCAACATTGAAAGCCTTTTCGTTGTTGCCATGCAGAGAATATTTACATAACTAGGTAACGTATAAGCCTTGGGTATTAAAATGCATATGACAGTATTTGTAATAAAGGACAGGATTACAGTATTCTCAGAAGCTCATTACATTTGTTAGAGACTTGCAGTCATCTTTGCAGGCTTTACCCATATACTAAGCAGAATGCCAATCTATCACGTGTGGTCCATAACTTGTGCAGTAATCCTTTAAGCAGTTTATCTTGAGCTTGTTTCTTGTTTGCTGTTCATTTTTTACATTGATCATGTCTTCCCCATGAAACAAGTAGATAGTTATTGTCAGGCAGTAGGTCTTTTTTGGATAAGAAACATTTTTACAAGTGGGGGTATCACACAGAGATTGTTACTTTCAGCATGTTACTTGGTAATTTTATAAAGCTGAATATAAATTATAATTAGAACTGCAGTGCAAGGAGAAGTGGTTTGAGTTGAGTGCTGCTTGTTTTTTTTTATACTTGATTCTGACTGGCATTCCAGTAATGTATTTAAAAAGTAACTTCATGCATCACAACCTTTGTGTTTCCATCTAGATATTAAGTAAGTTGTCATGTAGCCAACGCATTGAAATATTTTTTCTTCTACACTTCATTTTGTATTGATTGGACTTTTGTAAGGATGGTTTGGCACCCAGGGGCAGCGTATTTAATTAAAGTTCCAGTTGTTGTGGTTTTGAGCATAGCCCCACCCATTTCCAGTTGACCACACCCTTTCCCATTGGCCCCACCCATTCAGCTGTCTCCTGCAGCCCCCCCCTTTAATTTGAAGTCACCAGCCGCCACTGCAAAATACCCAAATGTAGACATTGCTAACATTTGACATGTCACTACTCATACTTTGAGAAATGTTGTTGTTCCTTGGGCTTTTCCCGGTTAGGGGACGCCACAGCGAAACTTTGGTCTGCTAATGATTGGCAGTAGATTTTCATGGTGCCGAGGTGCCAGCTCGATGCCCAACCTTCAACGAAGGCATGCCCATTCATGCATGTCTTTCGAACGCCACTCGACCACGGGGAGGACATGCAGACTCCACACAGAAGGCGCTCCAGCCAAGAATCGAATGGGAGAACCTCTTGCTGTGAGACGACAAAGCTACCGCTGCACCACCACGGCTGTCCATGCTCTGAGAAATAAAACCACAAAAAAATCATAACCAGGGTTTTCTGCAAAAGGACAGTCCCCACATTGAGGGGCTGTGGCCCCACACCCCCGGCTAATTATATATTTACTAATACCGAGATAGCATAATACAGGAGGGTATATTCCCCAACCCATGGGTTGTGTGATCTCATACATCATTCAACAATCTGTCTACTCAGCCAAATTGTGTCGACTAAATAAAAGTGTGTTTTAAATATATACATACACATGAACACACACACACACACACACACACACACACACACACACACACACACACACACACACACACACATACACACACGCACACACACACGCACACACACACACACACACACACACACACACACACACACACACACACACATATATATCTATATATATATAAATAAATACGGGTCCGTTTCTAAATCTTGAAAGCTCATAATTTTGAATTTCAAAATACTGAATCCAAAATCTTGAAAGTTCAAAATACTGAAAACTCAAAATACTGAATCTCATAATATCGAAAGAAACTGCAGGATACTAACACTTACTATACTCCACCAGAAGTACATAGAGAAATAAATAAAAGACAAAGCATATTAGTTTACTCCAACTATTAGCAGCCCACACCCTCTGCTACTTAACTCATCTTAGTGTAGTAAAGTGCGATCTCAGAGTTGATATATTTAAGTAGCATGGGGTGTGGGGGGGTGCAGCCCCCTGCATGGGGGGGTGCAGGGGTGCTTGCACCCTGCTTATAGTTGGAGAAGAGTAATATGTTTTGTTATGTAGTTGTGTTGGAATATTATAAGTGTTGGTGTACTCTGTTTTTTTCAATATTATAAAATTCAGCATTTTGAGTTTTCAGTATTTTGAACTTTCAAGATTTGGGACTCAGTATTTTGAATTTTAAGATTATGAGCTTTCAAGCTTTAGAAGCGGACCCGTACACCACACACACACACACACACACACACACACACACATCTACACACACACACACACACACACACACACACCCGTGTAGCTATATCTACTATAGATGCACACACACACATATAAACATAGGCACACACACACACGCACATACATATATATATATATATATATATATATATATATATATATATATATATATATATATATATCACACATACATTATTGATATACAGGGTGAGACAGATAAAACTTTAAACCACAGGAAAACTGGTACTTTGTGAGCAAATACATTTCTGACTGAGACTCCTTAAAAACAGGAAAAAAAGATGGAAGAAAAGGTCTATAAACTGATGACAAGCTCAACTGAGACCTTAAAGTAACCCATCATTTATAACTTCATTAGAAACCAATACTACTTTATTGAAAAACTAAAGATATTAAATAGATGAGTGCTTTCACTGTTAACCAAGCTAAATCTGATTTGATGAGTTCTGGAGTATTTTACTAGTGACTAGTGAAGGGGTAACAGCTTGTTATATGGGGGTATGGAGGTAAGGGCTTTTCCCCATCCTTACAAAAATTGGCCTTGTTCATTTTTTTCAAAGCATTTATGATACAAAGCTTTTGAAAACCTCTGTTTGGCATGCACCTATATATTTTCGTAAACATGCCCATACATGTCTAAAAGCTTTTGTTTGGCACTTTGTCCTAGAAAAATTCATGTCCCCTTAGATTCCAAAGCAACTGCTGCTCAGAGTAAGATACTGTTCTGAGTCATAACCTTTCTGTGAATGCTTGTGAGCTAAAAGCCTCATCCTGACTCAGTAACATAGCTAGGGTGAGATAAAGAGGGCAAAGTGTTAGGGGCCGCAATCAGCCAATCCAGATCACTCTTTAGTGCATAAAAATAAATGGCAGCATTGCATTTGCAGTGAAAACTGATTGCTATAGCACTCCATGCGTGGTATAAACTGTAACAGCTGCAGTCTGCTTTAGTTTAAAGGCAGAAGAAATAAGCTCAGTTTTCATTTCTTTGCTTTTCAAGTTTAGAAGTGAGCTTTTTTATGGTGGGGGGGGGGGGGGGTTCACAAAATCAAGGGATGTCACCAGGCAAAAATAGCTTGCTATACATCTGCCCTGACTGGAAATTGGTTTTAAGTCTGTGGTCTTAAATGTGCATTTCCAAGTTCATGATAGGGATAGAAAAGAACTATACTGACGATATAAAACACAGCAGTGATGTTTTATCATGTCAGTTTCATAATACTTTCTTCTAAATGGGTGAAACAAAAAAGCTCTTCTTAACCTAAAATGCCTGCTGCTGCCAGAATTATTTGTTCAATGCAAACTCTTAAAACCTTTTATTGGTTTGAAAGCTTTTTAATTTGATTCTCACTTAGCATGAAATGAAATTTAGTCTGTAACCCCTGGGGTCATTTTGAATATATCAAATAAAACTTACAATAGCCAAGAAATTAATGGGAGCTTTCTTTTGGTAAAATTATGTCAATTTTCTCCATAATAAATTATTGAAGGACATTGTCAGGGTTAATCAAAACTGTTGTTAATGAGCTTTCCTTTCTTCTGTCTGACCTTACACATGCTGCTTAAAGGAAAATGGCTGCTATTTTCCAAACCAGAAGCTTGCAGTGAGTAAACTAAAATGACATGAAACTTACAATATAAAATGTGAAAAAATGCATGATTACTACAGCAATGTCATCTCTTACAATGATGATTTTCTTTGTTTTTATTTTATTGCATTCTATATTAAAATAAAAGCAAAAAAAGTTTATATTTAATATGTAGAATGCATGTTTTATAGTGAAGTGAAGGACGGGTGGGAGGCTGGCATAATCGTTAAGGTGTTTACCTTACAGACACAAGGTGCAGCGTTTGATTCTCACAGGGGTAATTGGCTAGGCTTAAAATGGCCCACAAGGGCAGTTAGTCTAGTACTAATCTATGAAGTCAGTGAAGAGCAATATCTTCCTTCAAAACTGCAACCAGCTAAGAACAGCTGTTGTGAAAATGCATAAATCTGAAGTGTGAATGGCTTTATAGATCACTCTGTTTTAATGATCTAAAACAAAAATGAAAACACACAGTCACCAGGAGCTTTTCCAGTGCTTTTATTACAGCGTTATACCCAGACATACTGCTCCTTAGGGCCTACTTTCAAAATATAGCCATGTAATCTCCGTCTTCAAAAGTATTGTTTCAGAAAATATAACTCATTTTTAATTAGGCAGTATTTACAGATTCAGTACGTTGTTAGAAAAAATGGATATTGAAAGTCTCACTAGGGCAGTATTTGTTTATTTATTTATTACATTTGTTGACAATGAAAGCACATCTGAGAAGTTCTATTTTCAGTGACATCCTGGAGAAAAATGCTTTGCAATGAAATAAATAATACTATGAAATTAAACTCAGAACAAATTAGAAATGGCAAACGTAAAATATTTAGCATCATAGTGTTATTAACATTGCCAAGATGGTTAGCAATAATATACAAGGAGAAGAAACATTATACAAAAAGAACTGGAAAAAGAGGGAGCATATAAAATATTTAGGAACAGATAAAGGGACAACAATACTGCCTGAACAAATGAATAAAAACAGCTTACTAAGGAATATTTTAGAGGATTATAACTAATTCTGAAAACTGCTTTGAGATACTGGAATAATATTCAAACTGTAAATCAGATTAAGCTTCCTATCCTGAATTACAGCTTGTGTGATTAACTGGCCCCAAACATTTTGGATCATTTAGATAAGAAAGCTTCTTTGTGCTTTTCAAATGATAAATAAAACTACTGCATGGCAAGATTACACATCCCTCACTTTGAATAAGGTTATGGGCTTACTTAAACTGATTATATGTATACGTCTACAGCTGCTTGACTGCATAAATATTTGTTGACATCAACAAATCAAAACAAAGTGAATGTTCAAAATCAAGAAGAACATCTAAGATGATACCTGCTTGCTCAGACCAGCAGAAGTATTTTGGAAAGGAGGGGGAATGGAAATCAAACTACAACTGAAGACAAACAGGGTGGGAGTGAAATTGTCAAAAACAAAAAAGGAATACAAAGACTACCACAAGAAGAAAAGGAAAGAAATCTGTAAAGCCCTCGATTATAGTGGCAAATATAAAGACTTGTTAGAACAACCACACGTTGATAAGATTTGACACAACTGTATAATGAGAGGTGAATTTAAACTTACAGATGAAATAGTAATAAATGCAGCTCAAGACAGTGAACTCCATATACAGTGGTTTACAAATGTATTAGAAAATTGGAAGATGCAGAGAAATGTATGATCTGTCATACGGAACTCGAAACAGTTGCACACCTTATTGGTTGTTGTGATTTATTTAAGGTTGAGGGTCTGTATTCCGAAAGATGCAGTAATGTGGCAAAGTTGTTAAAATGGGGATTGTACAAATGGTACAACTTGCAGGTAGCTGAGAAGCATTAGAAACATGAACTATAAATTACTGAAAATGAAGAATTGCTGATCGCGTGAGATTGTCCAATACAGAGAGTGAAGTATGAGCAAAAGAAAAGATATTGTAGCCTAAGAAAAAAGAACAAGCATTAATTATGGAAATGGCTGCACCTAGTGACCATAATGTCCTCTATACTGACATACAACAAGTTATAAAATACCAGGATATAAAAGAAGAAACTAGAACAATGTGGAATAAAGAAACTCATATACTTCCAATGACAGCAGGAGCAATATGGCTAATCCAAAGAAGCTGAAATACTCAAAGTACACATGCTTACACAGAAGAAACATGTGAAGTTCAGAAAGAAAGTGATCAGTAGTCAAGCCTAAACCCCCAGTTTTTATGCTGTGAGGCAAAGATCCTGATATCTTGGAAGAAAGAGGATGGGGTAGAGCAGTTGAGGATCATGAAGTAGTTTTCATATTTACTAGAAAGGACATCATTCTGGGTGCAGTCGTGTCCAAGATGGAGGAGCTCAGATATCTTTACTAAAGCGTGCCAACCCTAAGCATGCCCCTAACCTCCTCTCTATACTTTACTGTACACCTATTCCATGACACTGCCACTCCTCCAATAAAGTATATTGGAATTTATTGGTAGGTTTTGGTTAAGTAATCACAAAGTAAACTGTTTTTCAATCTATGGTTGTTTTAATATTTGGGATTTTTCATTATGAAAATGTTTGCAAAGCTGACATTGACCACGTGTGTTTCTGTGCTTTGGCATCAACATACACTTATATATACTGCATTGTATGCTAGCCCTTCCATGCATAGCCACTTCATAAGCCATAGACATTTTACAGGTTAATATCAGGAGGAAAATGGGAATAGATCTGTGTTGACAAATTTTGAAGGAACCATGTGACAGCCATTGGTGGGCCAATGGCAAAATGGTATAGCCCAATTCACTACATATCTGTATATCAACAGTAGTGCTGTTTTGGTGGGGGGAGTGCCAGGCATATTTGGCATAAATTATCAGGTCTGTGCATACTGCATTGACGTCCATGATGGAGGTGTCATATGGTCTAGGGCTGTAAGGTAGATGTCAAGAAGAATGCCTCTCACAGATGTCATGAACCTGCCCATTCATGTGCAAATTGCTTCACAGTCTATGGTGCATATCAGCATGTATGCACATGTCTCAATGCACAATCTAGAGCTGGTATACATTGTGCTAAATGTGTGATTCAGAGACATTTCTCCTAAATTGTCTGATTAGCATAGTTGCTGAGCTTACAAACCCCAAAACAGCAATATATAAACAGCTAATCCCACTGTGGCTTTGCAATGCTCATTGTTACTTAATTTTCTCTGGAACAGTAAGTGAATCCTGAAGGAAATATTTATATTGGTCTACAGAATGAAGAATTATTCGATTTGCTGTGGTAAAGATACACAGGGCTTTGGCAGATAAGGAGAATTACTGAACAACTGTATGATTTTTATTCTTGCTGGGGAGGGGTAATCTGCTGACAGAAGGATGAAGAACATAGGGAAGGTTGTGATGAATCTCTTTATTAATAATACACATAATTACACAGCATAAATGCTAAACAGCTCCCTACTGAAATGCTGGCACTTCACTGCCAAAAAGCCCCCCCAAAAAAGACAGAAAACACAGGAGAAAAGCAAATCTTAAAAATTGCTCTTCTCCTAAAAACCTCTTGCAAGCTCCCCACTTCCCCAAACCTATATACACCAACTCTGAGATCACTATACCTTGAAGAAAAGGAAATATTCTGAGAAATAGCATTTTGGACTTAGTATATGTAAGTCCAATCTTTCTGCTTCATTCTCTGCATTTTGGGACTCGGTCTAACGGGTCCCAACATTTCAAATGGTTACCGTGCTAAATGTGTACTAAGTGTAAACTGGCCAGTGGCAGTTGGAATGAGTGACTACATAACTGTATGATTCTTTTATTATTGGAAGAGCAACCTGCTAATGAGGTAGTTGGGGAGCACAGGGAGGGCTGAACTGCTGAAAGACAGAAGACAAAGCAGTAACCCATAAGATGCATGGCTGAGGGTTTGTGCGAGGTAAAGAATGTCTTCTGGAAGGCATCTTAGACAGAGAGGGATGTATTGCAATGTACAAACTCTGCATCCATGGATCAATACAAAGAGGATGAGGTGGGGTGGGGGGACACTCATTGGATAACCAATACAGAGAATGGGTGAATATGTGAAGCACACAATAGTTGTGATCTGTTAGGCTCATGACAAGGTTCATATTACAGCCCAGTCCATCCCGCTGACCTACTGAACCACTATGAGGACCTGTCCTGTGGAATGCATGGCACCTTATGGTAGTGCACCTCTCACATTGGTGCTTGATTGATACAGATGGTGCAGTGCATATTTTGTGGCTGCTCACTTACCACAGGAATATGTCTACATTAATAGTTAGATACATGCAGCCAAAATAGCAGGAATCTCTCGAGACTGATGTGCCACCTCTCAGCGTATAAGCACAAGAACTCTGGACAAAGCCAACAATAATAAGGGGCAAAGGCTACAAACCAGGGACAGATTTTAAATACTGCTCTTCAGAAAGTTGATGGAATAACAAATTTTACAATATCATGCATTTCAGAAGGATATGAAGTCTAAAACTCAGATATGTCATTATTTAATGATGTCAGTCCTCAATGATTTGCCAGAGAAACCCAAATTTTATTAGTAACAGACCAAGAATATAAGGCAAAAATCTGGACAGTTAAGGGGTGTGCTGCATACCCTCTGTGAGTATTGATGGTGGATTCTGAGCACTGACAAGAGTGCCAAATGTTTGATGTGAGTTGGCTGAGGTTGTAGTTCAGTGGCTGCAACAGGGCTGTCGCAGGGTCATACATATGATTTTGCATGACTGCAATAAAAGCTCACTCTATTGCATCAGAGATTGTGGCCATGGGTTGGAGTCCACTATCACAAAACTCTCACCACTACAGAGAAGTTTCCAATGATTATCATACCTGGTGGAGGTCTGAATGTGGGAGTGGAACTGGATGCACCATCCCATGTGTCAGCTGGGGATCCACCTGGTTGGAATTTTCTTATGTCAGTAATATGTTTTCAGCCTTGCCAGTGTTGTGAACTGAGTGATACTCAACACTATGATCTCTTCTCTACAGGCATAGCTGAGATGCAGACATGAAGACATACAAGATATGTGTTTATATCGTCTACATAACCGTTATCTGTACTGTTATTTGACAATGTTACACACACAAATTTATCTGTTTGCTTTCAGAGGTGCTACAGTCATGGCATCCTTCACTGTGGAACTGGGTATGCTTGATGTCCATGCTGCATCAGACAGGTGATGGGGGACTAACACTAGTACAGTTCAAGAAAACAGTGTTGCTGTCGACAACAGTAACTCTGGAGTGCAAAGTACCACATACATCCAGTGACACAGTTCTGTTTCCACAAACTCATCCTCACCAGCCCAGAGCCCAAGAAAAGACAAGTTATCCCCAGTACCTCCAGACAGGAAGCAACCCCACCACATGCCAGCTGGGGGCAATGGTACCACCAAGTACTTTTAACCAGGCGGGAGCTCCAGGTTGGTGACCATCAATAGCATAGCTCCTGCTTTTTGCCCAAAGTGGCTGTTACAATGGATATTACACAATAGATTGGCAGAGAGCATTCATCCAAACACAGGTGAATGCCACTATTGCTATGGCAGAGATTATAGGTGTACTGTGCAGCCTGTGTTAAGATGTACACAAGGGCTTTACCCAACTGATTTGTTTGTTGGATGGGCATGTGGGTGCCTGCCTTACCACTGTGGGACTGTCTGCCTCTATAAGCCAGAGTCACTAATCATGTGGCTACTGCTCATCTGCATCCACAGTGAGCATGTCTCACAGGGCATGTAGGTCAAGATCATAAACTACTTCCTACACACCACAAACTAGTGGTATTCCTGTCCATCCGTGCAGATATAGTATACATGGCAGTCTGGAATATGGCACGGCCAACAGCAGCAGTCGTATGGTTCACCTTCAACTGTGCCAGCATTTGTTGGTGCCAGTGCCATTCCTCAGATAGGAAGCATCTGTGACTAGTGATAACAGTGTGCATTGCTCCCACTTGGGATCACACAATATCTGTCACATATGTACATACTGTGCAACCACATCTGCAGAAGCTGTGTTCCCTGGAACCCACACTGAGCTAGTACTCACAATATCTGGACACCTACCCGATCAGGAATCAATACCCCCTAACTGCACTGTGTAGCCAGCTGTGCCCTCCCACATATCCGTTACCCCCCTTTTGCATCAATGTGTCTGTTAATCTCTGTCACTCTGCCCTCCCCACCTGTGTCGATGATGAAAACTGTGCCATGCATTCCCTGCTGTGTTAAGTGGATAGGTGATGTCTGATGTGCAAAGTTGCCAATCAAGGCACTGTACAGCACAGCCTGGGTATAATTCTACATGCATTACTTTTAAGTTTAAATTTTTGTTGCTTCTTATCTGGCTCATAGTTGTGGACCAAATAGTGCCTCCTAGTATGTGCCACTACATAATGTACCCACCTGTGCCTTTGCTTGGCCTTCTCCTGGAGCCATTCATCTGGCGACTCCATATCTGGCATCTCCTCTGCTATTGGTTCCAGTCTGTCTGGTCCAGGATTCAATACTGTTCTTTAGCTCGCTGTGTATTACACTGTTGTGCTGACCTGTCTTGGTGCAGGTCTATGAAGTGTACTGCACAACACCACTGGAGGAACCTAGACAGCAGAAGCAGGCCTTCATCAGTCCAAATATACAGTCAAATATGTTGTGCGGCTGTAACACAGCAGTGCTGAATTGTAAATCAGCCATGCTCTGCTGGTTTGCATATTGCTGTTCATGAGTCATGGCTGCATGTCTGGCATCATCAGTAAGATATCCTTAGGATGTCACACTGCAAGAATGACTGGGTGCCCTTTATATAAACGAAATCCCACTTACCCGACATTCATAACATTGAGCCGAGAACACCGAAAGTCCACAACACTAACCACTCAGAACACGAGTAAGTAATCATTGCAGAGACTTACCACACTGCATGTCTGTATACACCATGGACAAGTTACACTCTGTGACACGAATCTGTAAAACGCAGTAAGAAAATACTGCAGTGCACAGAATTAGTATTTTAAACTGAAATTCATCACTGGATTGAAGTTACATGATAGATAGGTAGGCAGGAAATAAAGAAGTGCTTCTAACATTTTTGTAAGTATCAAATACCAGCCTTCTTCCTTTTCAACTTGCATGTACACAAAGTTATTCAAAGTATGCTTGTCTTTGAATTTTACTGAGCAAAATAAATCATTAATGTCTCAAGTTTGTAGGGAACAATTGTATTTTTTATCTGCCAAACTAAGCCATACTGGGGATTGCTCATATTCCAAAAGACTGCCATATACTTTCTTATAGGGAGAAAGGAGTTAAACAGAAGGCAATTGTTTTGAAAAATCCTTCTGTTGTACCTCTGCATGTTTCCCACTGGTGTGTAAATCAGTAAGGTGATATCCGATTTGGGTATTAACAAAAGTGTAACCAACATTGGTATAACTGGCATTGATAGGACCAATGTTTTCTCAGCAAATGATGATAAAGCTGACATTGTGGGACCCAACACCAGCACTATTTATAATTAATATAGGCAATGAAAACAAGGGGGGTGTCACTGAAAACAATATCTGCTAATGAGAGATGATTGACAGCGGCAGCTGGTGTTGCTACAATAAGGAAGAGAAATCATCCTTATGTATTTTAGTTATTATATGTCATTTAGGAAAGTATTAGGATGAACTAGTAACCTGATGAGGACCCAGCCTACTGACCACCTAAATTACTTAACTGAGCCTAGAGTGAAATCATTAGTCCTACAGTTATTCATGCTGAACATACCAACTCAGGTAAGACAAACAGATAAAAAAAAGAAAATCATGCTCCTGTATCTGTCATATTTTTTTTATTATGTCATTGGAAACCAGTGAGAAACAGACAAAGGTCCATGAGTCCAGACCTCTCAACTGTCCCTATTTTTAAAGAACATTCCTATTTTCAGGCTGATTTCCCCTTTTTAATTTCTTCAAATCTTTTTTGGGTTTCTAATACCATCACAGGAATGGGCACCATTCCCAAGTCAAAGTATGATTCAAGTTCATGAAATTAGTATTGTTTCACTCTTTGATGTTAGCCAAAAGTGCTCTTCGAAGCACCCGCAATGTGCCCAGTAATGACTCCTTCTGCAATTCATACAGTTACTTGTACTGGCAACATATCTAAGTAGATTGTAAATTATTTTTTGTAAGACCCATTGATCCTACTGCTACTACTAGAACTGTCTAGGTATCCTTCTTCCACACTGCCCTCATTTGTGCCTGCAAATCCTGGTATTTTATGACTTTGTGTCTCTCTGTGTACGTAAGACACTGTAGTCACTGGGTGTAACAAATTTCACTGATCAGTGCTACTTTTGTCTTCTTTTCATGGACTACTATATATGGTTTTCTAGCATCTATCTTTTGGACTGTTGGTAATGGGTAATCCCATATAATATAAACTTCATCGTTTTCTATAATACTTTGTGTCTCATGTTTCCAGTGTTTTTCAGCTACTTCAGTATAATAATGTTTGCACAATCCCCAATGCAACAGTCTTGCCATATTATTATGCCTTTCAGTATACAGTACTTCTGTCATTAGTATGTCACAACCAGCAACAAGGTGTGCGACTGGATCCAGTTCTGTTTTACAAAACCTACATTTGTCTGTTTCTTCCACATCTTCAAGGACTTTGTAAACCAACGCGTATGCAATCCACTATCTTGGGCCGACAAATTTAACCTTTTGTCGATTGGTTTCAAGTCACCTCTCCTTAATCATTCCTGTGTTTGAACCTGATCAACATGAGGTTGTTCCAAAAGTTTTCTATACTTGCAACTATATGTATTTTTCACATTTCTTGCCTTCTCGTCTGATTCTTCACCTTATATTCTTTTGTTTTTTGGCACATTCAGTTGCTGCCTGATTTTTATCTACTTCTGGTTGATTTCCATTCTCTCTTGGCTCTGATATGCTAAACTAAGCAGGGAAGTCATTGTGACTTATTCTCCTCATGTTTCAAAACTTTCAACTATGTTTGGGTCTTGTGAGGTCAGCAGATATTTATCCAGTCCCACGATTGCAGATCTAGGCATGTAATCAAATTTTGAGGATGCTCATACCTCCTTCAAAATGGGGAATATATAGGGCAGGATTCACAATGGCTTGCACAGAGTCTAAGAGTAGTGTAAGACTCCATGCAGCCATCATGTCTGACGAGCGATCCACGAACAGCCTGTAGGGGCGTGTAAGAGAGCTCCTTAAATGGCTCTTACATGGACAGGGCTTGGATATGCAAATTATCTCACTTGCAGCCGAAAGGCATGCAAATGAGGTAATTTTGTGATCCAGGAAGCACAAACCTGTCCGTGTAAGAGCCGTGTTATCTGCAGAAATGTACTCAGTTGACAACTGAGTACCGTTCTGCAAATAACACAATGGAGCCTTGTCGGCTGCAAATAAAGGTTGCATATGTTCCAGGAAGCATGCCAATGGCCAAATATGTGGCCACAGGCAATGTATGGAAAATTAAAATAAAAATGTTTTTTTTTTTTTTTTGGCGATTGCTGATGTTTAAACGTAGTACAGCGCCGCGCAAACGGGCTGAGCTGTAAAAAAACAGAAAAATAAAAATTTAAAACCCATGAATTTACAATGTAAGGGAATAGCAGGCTGAAAACAACATGGCCACCGACTAGGGGTTGCTAAGGGGGGAAGCTCAGTGTAAGACATGTAACTAAGCATTAGTAGGCAATCCTATGTAATGAGTGTTAGGATAGTGAATCACACTTTTACATAGCAAATGAGCACAATCCCTGGAGTGTAGGAGTAGGATAAGGGGGAGTAACAGAGTAAGAGATAGGTGACATCACAGGGGGGTATGTATGAAAGAAATGCAGCTCAGTGGAGCAGAGTGGCATGTGAAAGCTGTCAGTCACACATCATGGAAAGAGGTGTGTCAAGAAGTAGACATGGGAAAACCAAGAAATGGTAGGTGTACACTTTGAATAACACCAAAGTTTCTTGCTGGCCGAGCATGCGCGCGTGTGCACGCTCGGAGGCCCGAGTAAGATAGAGTGCGCGCGTGTAAGTGCAAGTGCGCGCGTTTAAGCTGGAATAAGCATGTAGAAGCTTGTTTAAAGACCTGTTAGCTCATTTGCGCTGGTGTACGCGCGTTTAAACCTGAATAAGCAAGTTTTAGTCCGTCTAAGCATGTGTGCGTGCGTGTTAGCTGCTGTGAGCGTGTTTGCGCTTGTTTGCACGTCACCCCCCCTCCTGAGGAAACAGAAAGGAAAAAGGAAGCAGAAGAAATTGTAGGAAGCTACCAGGGAATACTAGCAGAGGTAACAGGTGAAAACAATCAGAAGCAGGCAATTACACAGGCAGAACAGTAGCCCAGCCCAGCACTTAAAACTCTGCAAACAACAGTGCAGTATGTTTCTCTCAAGAGACACTGCAACACTGGAGTAAGCTATTAGAAGTGAAAACTGAAAAAGCCTCACTCAGACAAAAAATGCTAGGGGCTGCCATAGCTGTTATAAGGTGACATATGCAACATGCTGAGGGTGGTGACAATGCAAATGCTGCCAGACAACCCACAGTGAGGAGACAGAGAAGAGTGTACAGGCCCAGGGTCACCTACCAGGGGTTACATGAGCTGGAGATAGTGGAGTGCTATAGAGTGGACAGAGACCTCCTACAGCAAATTGTTGAGCTGTGCAGGCCACGCCTCACACACAGAACCAACATTGGGGAACCCATCCCAGTGGAAACCAAGGTATGTGTTGGCCTAAGAATACTAGCAACAGGTACCTTCCAGAGACCAACTCATGATATGATGGGTATATTACAGGCATTAGCATCCAGGGTACTGCACCAGTTCCTGGATGCCATGTCAGCACATGTTGGTGATTATGTATATTTCCCCAATTTCCGTGAGGTATTGGCCAGCAATATGCGTCTCTTCCAGCAAATAGCGGAATACCCTGAGGTAGTGGGTGCAATAGACTGCACGCACATACGCATCAAAGTGAACGGGGTAGGGTCTACCTCAACCACAAGGGCTTCCCCTCCATCAACTGCCAGGTTGTGTGTGATGCCCACGGCATAATACTGAATGTGTGTGCTGGCTGCCCTGGAAGCTACCATGATTCCCATATCTGACATCTGACGCAGCTGTACCAGACATTTGCCAATGGGGACATCCCACATGGTCACCTACTGGGGGATGCTGGCTATGCACTGGAGCCTTGGCTGATGACACCCATCAGAAACGCACACACACCTGAACAGGAACACCATAATGAGGCACATGCACAAACACGTAATGTAATAGAGCATGTGTTTGGGCTGCTCAAGTCACGGTTCCGGTGCCTGGACACATCTGGTGGAGCCTTGAAGTACTCACCAACTACATGTACCCAAATTGTCATGGTATGTGCTATGCTACATAATATGATTCTGCAAAAACAGCTGCAGCAGGACCAGCATAGGCCTGGGCCAAACAGCCCCCCACCATTGTCAAGGCCATAACAGGCAGAGCGTGACTCAGAGGAGGACCAACCTGAGCCTGCTCCAGTAGGCAGAAGGAGGCGTGCCCAGTATGCCTTGGCCTTGGCAAAGAGGCAACGCATAGCACATACACTGGCTCAGAAGGGACCCTGGAAATGATACCTCTCTCTGACTCACACATACAGTAATAGGGATGCCTAAGTTGACACAACCTGCTTTCAAACATGTACAGGGAGTGTAGTATGTGCATCCAACATAGGCAGCCCTGCAGTACCACCTGAGGCATGATTGCCATGTGTTAAGCAATGTAACACCATGTAGTATATGCAAACTTGATGACCCTGACTAACATACTACCCTCACCAAGCATGATGCCACAATATGAAGACAAGATGATCAATTACAACAATTGGCTTAAGTATTGCTGTTAGTCAAAGGGGATCCAATGCCTGTCAGCCTGGGATGACATGCTGAGCAAGACATGATGCTCCACCTGCTAGGGATGGCTTGCACCTATCACCCCTGGCCTTTTGGATACTGGCAAAGCCTGTTGTCACCCCCATAGTGCCTTGAATAGGTAAGGCTCAAAACACAAGCCCACCTCCATAGGTATCACAAGGGATAAGAAACTAGAAGTAATGCTACCCAATGCCAGAAGTCTAAACTGCAAGATGCATGCAGTCCAAACTCTCCTCAGCATGGAGAATGTTGATATCTGTGCAGTAACAGAAACCTGGTTCAAGGCTCACAAGATCACCCTAACACTACCAGGTTACACCTCACACCATGCTTTACAGCCCCAAAACATGGAACAAACTACAAAAGGAGGGTGACTATCAATAATTGTCAAGGATAACCACACCCCCAGGTTGGTGCCACAGCAAGAAGCAGCACGGACTATCCACTGGCAAGTAACAGTGGCTAAAACTGCCTCCCAGTTTGTAACCTGCTACAGACCACCCTCCTAAATCCAGGAACTGCACTTGGCCTACATGAGAACACATGAAAATATGAAGGTCTCTCCAAACAACATTATATTGGGTAACTGCTCAACTACAGATATGGCATGTTACCTGCACACCCCATGTCCACATGCTGGGTGGCTCCAGCCTCCATCATGACACATGCCTGTGGACGTTGTTGTTTTTGGGCTGGAGCCACAACACTTAGGAGGAGCTCCTCCAGTCTGGTGGGGGGGAATGGATAGGTACCCCACCACCTGTGGCAAGCTGTTGTCTGTGGATATCAGGCGCACGCTGACGGACATTTCTAATTAAATCACTGCAGTGATGGCGTTACCTGACAGACAAGGTCTTGCCACAGTGCAGCCCTCTCCTGCTGGTTCTGGCTGGTCCGGGAAAAAAGTGTGGAAAAATCCCACACCAGGCTCTGGTGTATCTCCTCATCCTCTGCAGCTGAATAACAGGGGTTGCGCTGATGCACCATCGCCCTGGAAGGAAAAGAAAAATATGTGAGCAAGTAATATGGCACACATAATACTCTACTGTACTGATATAACTGAACTGCCATATATAGCATCTGTCTGTCTATCAGGGGATACACATGTAAATTAACACATATCAGTGCTCAGCCAACAACTGTGTGACAGTGCCTGCCACACTCCATACAACAAACTAGTATACACCAGCACTTGGCACACTGTTTGAGGTCCAATGCGCAACCTCACACTGGGGGCATGTATCAAGCTAATGGATGGGGAATATTGTCATCCCATGCAATGCATGCAATGCACAGTTACAATTTCAATGGTAATCCATCCTAGTCTTTGCTGCCATACCCCTACCTACACCGCAGTCATATACAGGGAACCACAGCACAACATATAGCAATGTAGTATGTTTGTATCCCAATAACTGACACATCTTTCTCTGGCCTCACACCGAGGACACACACTACCATGACAGACACAACGTCATGCTGAGCAATCACACCATTACAGACCTTGCACACAGTCAGTGGCACACTCATTCCACCTCACATAGTTGGTATTGCAATGACTACATGTGTGTGCATTGTGTCATAGGTAGGTACTATGCTATTGGCCCTGGGCCTACGGCAGCATAGTGTTATGCTACCCTGCCCCTTGGGACACATGTAATGTGATTGTACTTGCTCCTGTCACACAGTTACACAGAGGTGACTCATACAGCATATTACCTATCTGCATAACATTCATCACGGGTATGTCTGACATCTACTAATAAGGAGCCTTGCTTGTTAATGCTGGGTGGTTTAGTCCAGGGTATGGCTTATTTGTGGATAGCAACCTGTACCTCCAGCATGTGCTCTTTACTGCGGTGACAAGGATGAGGGCCATAGGTCATTTAGGCTGGACAGATTGTGAGGTGTTACCATGGTGGTTGGACAACTGGTATGTGTGTGACATAACTCTGTATATCTAGCAGTGGTAACCTCTGTGTAGGTAATATGAAAGGCACTCTGTGGTTTTGTCAGTCACTCTGCATAGGGAATATGTTTGAGGGCATTATCACTCTTTGTTAGGTATGTCTGTGTCCTTTTCCCTTGCTGTAGTTGTCATGGGACTTACACACCATGTAGGACATTGTGAGGTGTAGAGGGGTACAGTGACCTAAATTTCCCTAGCTGACACAATATTTGTGATAACACGTACCATGTACAGGGATTACAAGACTAGTGTGCCACTGTGGATATCAAAGGGGAGGCTATTGTACACTTGTTTCCCATGTTCCTTTCTGACAACTCCAGTAGTAGGCAGGCAACCACCTATGTGGTAGTTAGTGGTTAAAGTGTTTTGGAATGGGGTATGGTACTCCAGTATCCACACTGGTGTTCAGTCCATGCCTTTGTCACCAGGCACCTGTTGCAATACATCTGCCCACATGTGCCTCTCTCAGTCTAGATATATCTATCTCTCTCTCTCTCTCTCTATATATATATATATATATATATATATATATATATATATAGAGAGAGAGAGAGAGAGAGATATTCATATACACACATATCTATAGACATTCATATATGTCTGTATATGTGTATGTATCTATAGATATCTATATATGTATGTGTCCATTACATATATATGTATATACATATTCTATCTATCTATATATGTCTATCTATTTCTACATACCTCTCTATGTATGTACATATATATATATATATATATATATATATATATATATATATATATATATATATACATACATATACATATACATATATTTATATATATACACATACACATACACGCACTAACATACTTCTAAACATCCATTGCTGTACAACCTACATTGTACATTGTACGTTGTACTACAACCTACATTGATATGTGCACATAGCAACCTTCAATTACATATGTATGTCCAGCCTTCACTAACAGTTGCAGTATGTCCCTTGCCCTATGCACATCTTCATATACATATAGATACAGACTGCTAACACATATGGAGGGTTCACAGTATGTAGATTATTAGATTATGTAGTTTACATTACCTTGGTTTCTGACAGATTTTTTGGATGGCTTGCTGCTGAATGGCTTGCTGCTGCCTGGCTGGCTTGCTGCTGGCTGGCTTGCTGCTGGCTGGCTGGCTTGCTCCTTGCTGGCTTGCTGCTGGATGGCTTGCTGGCTGGCTTGCTGCTGGCTGGCTGGCTTGCTGCTGGCTGGCATGCTGCTGGATGGCTTGCTGGCTGGCTTGCTGCTGGCTGGCTGGCTTGCTGCTGGCTGGCTTACTGCTGGATGGCTTGCTGGCTGGCTTGCTGCTGGCTGGCTGGCTTGCTGCTGGCTGGTTTGCTGCTGGCTGGCTTGCTGCTGGATGGCTTGCTGCTGGCTGGCTGCCTTGCTGCTGGATGGCTTGCTGGCTGGCTTGCTGCTGGCTGGCTGGCTTGCTACTGGCTGGCTGCTGGCTGGCTGGCTTGCTGCTGGCTGGCTGCTGGCTGGCTGGCTTGCTGCTGGCTGGCTGCTGCTGGATGGCTTGCTGCTGGCTGGCTGCCTTGCTGCTGGATGGCTTGCTGGCTGGCTTGCTGCTGGCTGGCTGGCTTGCTGCTGGCTGGCTGCTGGCTGGCTGGCATGTTGCTGGCTGGCTGGCTTGCTGCTGGCTGGCTTGCTGCTGGATGGCTTGCTGGCTGGCTTGCTGCTGGCTGGCTTGCTGCTGGCTGGCTGGCTTGCTGCTAGCTGGCTGCTGGCTGGCTTGCTGCTGGATGGCTTGCTGCTGTCTTGATGGCTTTTTTTTTTTTTTTTTTTGGTGTCTGTCTCTCTCTCTCTCTCTCTCTCTCTGTCTGTCTGTCTTACTCTCTCCCTCCAGTTGCTGCAATGATATTATTGCATGTGTGGACTGGGAGTACAGGCTGCTTTTGTAGGTATCTGCACATGTGCATGTGATGGCCTCTGCACCAATTGTTGGTCAGCATTTACTAATTGCATGCAGCCTGCTGTGTGGTAATTGCAGTTCTCACTGTGATTTCAGGACAGTTCTATAAAATGTTAGGTTAGGTAGGCGTAGGCCTTTCATTTTTTCAAGGTGGGGACCATGCTGGTTTGCTGTGGACACTGTTGTGTGAGTCAAAAGGTTGGTATGTCTATCATATCTAAGGCTGTGTTGTAGCCACTGAAATGCATGTTGTACTGAAACCTGACTGTTGCTTCTTCCAGTTCATTCTTCTCAGTGTGTATGTTAACTCTCACCTAATAATGCTAATACTGTTTACATGGGAGTATGTACTTTCCTGTGGGACTTGTGGATTAACTGGTATACAACAGTAGCTCTTGCAATTTCTTGCTATGGCTTCACTATTTAACCTTTACATTCACTCCTTGAAGGCCTGCTATTTGTCTTTACTGGAATGTATTGCTATGGCTTTCCTATTTTACATTTACATTCACTCCTTGTAATGCATGATATATTTCTTTCAGCAGCAATTTCTTATATGTTTGGTGTGGTTTGGTGGCACTGCATGCAGTCTGGTGAGGCCATGGTGTGGGGTTTGACACTTACAAGGGTATCTTATTTTGCTGTTGAGCAGTAGTGGGGCCTTGTACTTTGTACTAACAGTTATGAATATCAGGCACATGCAGTGCTTGTAAACTGCTACACTGTCCTTAGTTTATTAGATGGCTACATCCTTTGATATTTCTGGGTTTTACTCCTACATGAGGGTGTGCTTGTGGAAGCAGTTCTACAGCTATTCGCAGAATGTGTAACAGCAGACAGGCTGATATGCCTGTGTGTTTCTGACACTTGCAGGCCTCAGATACTCTCAGGTATATATTTGAGCAGCCTTAGGGAATGGTACATATCAGTGGGATACACCCGTGATATATTGCAGATATTCTGCAGTTGTGACTGTGGGGTATTTTGAGCATATGTATTACTACACCATTTCTGACATGCAAGTAGTGTCTACTTTAACTTATTCACAGTTACCATTACGTGGGATTCCCCACCTTTCTGCCTACTGTTAGTACATTTCACAGGGAGTCAGTGGGGCAAAGTTAACATTTGCTTGCAAATCAGGGACATCCCTGTAAATCAGTCACAGTTGGGAGGTCTGGCCTCTTACCTATTCAAATATGGCGGTGTTTATCCTGCTCTGATACTCTGTGGGGTTTGCAAGGTGCTACTGTAAAATTAGTACCTACTAGAATGGCTGTTTCTCTTATCACACTAATGTAATGCAATTCCACAAGAATTGCCAGTAAAGATACAAGAAACAAGCTTTGTGTAATAGCCTTCCTATATTCCCTTTACATTCAGTCCTTCTATTTCATGATATATTGCTTTCAGCACAAAGTTCTAGTATATCAGTCATGGCTTAGGGGTAAGTCATGCAGACTAGTGTTTTCAAGGTCCTGGGTTCGAGACTGACAGGGGAATTTTATTTTTCTGCTGAGCAGACTACAGGCCTTGTCATTCAGAGTGACTAAGGCACTTTTAAGCAGTTGTAAGTGGGTTTGCGCTGGTTTGCGCGGAGCTCACGCATGAGCAGTGCCGCTTAGCTTCGCGTACACACGCTTAGCTAAGCACACACAAGCGCACACCCGCTGACTACTGCTTAAAAGTGTTTACTCTCGCTAACACCCACGCTAATTTCTTTTAAAGAAAAGAAAATGGGGAGATAGGAAAGTGGTGAAAAAGGGGGCACAAAGAGGGTAGGACAGTAGGAAAACAAGCTCGGGATTTGCAGGAAGGATGTAGGGGAAGGCCCATAGCCTCCCATTCCTTTATCAGCAACAGCTGTGCAGATGTGTGTAATTTGGTGTGAAATTTGAAACCTTCAACCCCTGAGAGAGGGGTGAGGACAACAAAATATGTTGTACAGCCAATTTTAATTATCAGTTGACATGTCCAGCAGACATGTCTGCAAAATGGGCAGCTATGTATGGGGCGTAATTTTTTTGTGGGAACAGAGTGCCCTTTTTTTATTTTTTTTTCAGGTGAGAGTGGAATGTCAGGTACAGGAAGTAGGTATATTTGGGGAGGTAGGTTGGGGAGGTTAACAGACAAGACAAACAAGATGCATACAGGGGCAGAGTATGACACATGTGGGGGGGAAACACAATTGACGGGGATGGATGTTTGGATATCACGAGCCCATGAGCCCACAGATGGCAACAGTGGAACTGAGATCCCCACCCACGGGCAGTTACCACTGCGCCTTCACTGCCCAGGACGGGGCTGTGCTGGGGGCTGTATAGGATGGGCAGGCACACCCATGAGTAGCGCCACCCATGCCTCAAGCTGACGTAGGGGTTCAAGCACAGAATGCCTGATCTCGCTACGCACCACAGACCGGACACTTTGGAGGGTGAGTGGACGTTCTCCTCCAGCCACACTTGCAGAGGTGGGACGAGCCCCATCCCCTGCAGTGCTTCCACCCGAAGGTGGCACAGGGCCACCGGAGGAGGTTCCGGCCTGGGCACTAGTGCAAGGTGCACTCGCCAGCTGAGGTGGGAGAGGTGGGTCCGCTGGAACCTGCCTTCCCTCTTGTCCTATGTTTAGCAGTAGTTTATGACATTTTGGGTTAGTAACAAACAACACCATTCAAAATTAGTTGTAACAGCATGCATCAGTATTCCCATTAACCAAACACCCATGAATTCCAAACATTGAACAGCAAGCATAACACATGCATATTTAGAACAACAGTACACAATCCAACAGCATGCAGGGTTGATTGATGGCAACAGGCCATCAGGTTTGGATATGTGAACAGGGCACATGCATCAACGTACATGCAGATATGTATGAACCAACAGGACAAATGTCCATGGGAATTAATTATGAATACACATACCCAGGTTGGTGTGGAATGGCATTATTTGTAAAATAGGGTAGGGTGAAGAAATATTACATTAACAACTTAAACTACCTATACATATGCTGTACATTTCTAGTAGCTGCAGATATATATACCCTACATGTCTTAGTACAGTTTCCTATATGTAACCTTAGGAACGTTGGTGGTGGGAATGTTACTGCTGCATTAACATACATTCCATTTTTATTCATACATTTTCATATCTGGCTGTGTTCAGGTACAGCATCCTGCTACATTTGATTTATATGGCTCTAGACAACTGTGGATGTTCAGTATTTCATACAACCATACTATCTCCATATTGCAAGGGTACAGCAACATATCCAAATTGTGGGACAGACACATTCCAGGTTCAGTACTTTCTTAAACCCATTTCACTCTTTGGTTGTGGCTGTCTCATTCATTTCATAATGTACTGACTGCAGTATAACTTTATTCCAGACTTATTACAGCTTTCTTGGTCAATTCATACCTCTTTCTCACACTCTCACTTGTTTTATTTTTACAATTCATGATGGTACTGAATTCTAGGCGTTATTAACATTTCTTACTTGTTACAACAATCCTTTCCAGCAGACTCACTTATTTCATATGGCAGATTTTAAAAGGGGATGTATTTGACACATGTCTATCCTGTGTAGATTGTTCACCAGTTATTTTCAGGCTGAAGCAGTTATCTGATATTACAATACAGGTGGAAAATCTCTATTTGACACTTATTTAATGTTTATTTCTGGATTACAGGCCACATCACTTATCTAATCATACAGTACTAGCAGAATCTTTCTTCTAGGCTTATTTGAACTTTATTAATATGTGACTACACTGAACTCTTTTACAAGCTGTCTCACTTATATTCTATAACAATTCCATCAAAATAATTACTAACCTGCCTGGTGGCGCAACTGCACCAGCCTATCAGCACAGGCTCGATGATTCATAGAATGGGCACCTGCAGCTGTGATATAAATGAAGTAATATTGGAACATACATCTCCATAATATAGGCTAAGATAAATTTCTTACATACTTAATTACATGGATACTTACTCAGTAGTGGGGCATTGGGCATTTGCCGGGCCTCCTGGATCCAACGGTTCAGTTGGTCCTGCTTACGTCTCTTCAGGTCCGCATGGTGGTGACGGACCTGTTCACCAGTCCTTGGTATGCCTGTGGCACTAGTGAGATCATGTGCCAACCGGTTCCATGCCTCTGCCTTGTATACACCCCAGGGAACCTGGCTCTGCATGAATTGAGCCTCATGATCATGGACTAGGAGCCAAACCATATATTTGGACTCCTCAACACCCCACCTCTGTGCTTGGAAGTGACTGCCCTCTCCTACACCTGCCATCCTGACTGCAAATGGGTTCCACAATCAGTTATGATGTGTATTCCCGCCTATGGGGCTTATATATGCCCGTTTTCCCGCACTTATCTGTGATTGGCCATTTTGGACATATATCAGCTTATAAAACCTGCTTTGTCATGCTTCTATTTCCATTCATTCCTATATATATGCTAATACTGCATTCCTCAGTACAACTGTCATGGCTTAGTGGTTTAGTACTTTGACTATGGTGCACAGTATCCTGGGTTTGAGCCTGGACATTGCTTTTGTTTTATTTTACTACTGTCTAGACAGGCTAGGAGGTGTGTCTGTGTAAAGGCGGTTTTGATACAGCTTGCTCAACGTTGCCCGTCGGTAAGCCGGTTGGCACACTGCGCAGCTCCGCGCAAACGGCTTACGCTGGGTAATGCGTTATTTGGCTATGAGCATGCATATTACGCTGTCTGAAGTGTTGCTCAGCTACGGGCACCCATTTTAAGCGTGTTAAAGTGCTGCTCAACTCTGGGCACTCATATTACACCTGTTAAACCGCTGCTCACCTGCAAGCAGTCATACTCAGCTTGTTAGAGCGCCGCTCAGCTATGGGCACTTATAACATTTTTTTTTATTTTATTGTCTCGGATTTCTTCAAAAATACATGGCCCATTTCATTGCTTTTTACTTAAATTATAGTTTTATATATATATATATATATATATATATATATATATATATATATACATATATGTCAGGGATTGTTTCATGCTTATTTAACTAAATATAGAAAATGATGTTGTGGGGGCTCGAACCGTGATTACCTCCTCTTTGGCCAACGTCTCTACTGCTATGCTATTGCTACTTGGCTTAATTTGCATATTTAGATCTTATATGCTTTTCAATGACTGCTAACTGTGGCTGAGCGGAGGTCATACCCGCGCAACCGAGCGCAACTACGGGCAAACATTTTTGAAATTATAAAAAAAAAATTAAACTGTTATTTTTACATTTTACATTACAGTTGGGTTTATAGTCTGTGGGGGCATGTGTGGTGTTGTGTTTCTTGACATTTCTGAGGACTCGCTCGTGGGAGGTTACTTTCAGGACTTTGACTCTTCTGGGGGCGTGTTCCTTTGCAGAACTCGCCATTTGGACACGCCCCCTACTTTCCTACATGGACCGTGTTAGCCTAGGGTGTGATTCAGCATGCCCTCATGCATATGCATGGCATGCTGACGTCATCCCGTTTAACTGCAGCCTCTGTGTAAGACATGTTAACTCTTACACGGAGGCTTCGTGAATGCTGCTCATAGTCTTGGTATGCACTGATTTTTATAAATCATTTGATAAGCATAAAGCCTACTTCTTGTTTTCCTGTCCAACCAATTCAACACCTTTTGGGGCCAATCAATCACTCCAAATGTTTAAGTTAGGACAGGAAGAGCAAATTGGTTTATAGCTTGGACTTTGTCTTAGACGTCAATGCTGTTTTCAGTATTAATTTTAGTCTTATAAAATATTCATTACTAAGTTTTATTCACATTTTTGCATGTTTTATTGTTGATCCTTCATCAGCTCCCAAATATTTATACACTCCCTCTTGCTTAAGTTTTTTATATCACATTCCTGTCCCAAACTGATGTTTTCTTGGTGCAGCAACTTTCTTGCTTTAAAGGTTGCTTTTGCACATTTATCAAGAACGAATAACATTCTTATATCATCTGAAAAAAGGATGCCCTATTTCAGGAGATATGTCCCTATTTCCAGGCTTCATATACCCCTCTACACAGTTTTCTGAATCCCCCATGACATGATTTTTGAAGCTGTCTATTACACAGAAAAACCACACAATGTGACCAACATAATACTGGCAACAATAATTTAAAGAAAAAGATCGCACATCTTACATCTCCCTTTTTCTGAAGAAAAAAAAATCACCTTGTATAGCAGAGTTTTTCAATGCAGTTCATTATAGTCTGCAGATTTTAGGGCAGCTGCAGTGGTGCAGCGGTTAGCTTTGCTGCCTCACAGCAAGAGGTTCTCTGGTTCAATCCTCAGCTAGGGTGCTTTCTGTGTGGATTCTGCATGTACTCCCTGTGGTTATGTGGGTTTCCTCCAGGTGCTCTGATTTCCTCCCAAAGACACTGTAGGTGGATTGGACACTCTAAATTGGCCCTAGGTGTGACTGTGTGCATGTGTGTGCCTTCTGTGGAAGGTTGGGCACCAGGCTGGCAACTCAACACTGTAAAACTCCACTGCCAATCATGAGTGGACAGATGATCTGATGTGGTGACCCCTATCCGGGAAAGAAGAAGATAGTCTACAGATTTTACATGGACTCTTTGATAATCTGCTTGAATTGTTTTACCATTTTGTCACTCTGCTTTTTAAACATATACCTTTTTTTAAATATCTCAATGTATGCATATATTGCAGGACACACAGTAGTGTAGTACAGGTGTGTACTAGGCTAATGACAACTGGGGCCTAGGCTAATGACAACTGGGGCCTTTTTAAGTCTAACCATACATCCCAAATCTCTGAAAAGTTCTGGTTCCCTTGGTAAGCATACACAGGAGCTTGGGAAATAAAACATTTACAACCAGGAGCCTGGGAGATAAACATTTACAGGATGCATGTGTCCATTAGAGACATAGGTGCCAAAACAGGGATGAATTTCCTGTTCCTCATCCAATTGCCCAAGTTATACTTGAATTGGATTTGGGATGAACCCTGCTTCACATGGATGGAAAGCCTGTTCCAGAGAAGGGGTAGTCTTTGGGATACATACCTGTCTCTCCATAAATTCCTATTTATACCACAGGCAAGGATTAAGCATTTAGAACATGTAATTCTGGTTCTGTTTTGTAGATATGCAGGAGATCCATCAGAGTGGGCTCCAGTGATACTTTGTATGCCAGGTATAGATCTCCCCTCAACACCCTGTAGGAGATACAGGGATAAGGCTTTGAGGCAATTTGCATAGAACATATTTACTCCCTGTATTCTTTTGAGGAACCCCTTTAGATGTTCCAGTTGTTAGATATGCCTGGTTAGGTGCATACCAAAGGGGACATTATACTCAGTGATAGGTTTGATGAATGTTAAATGCAGTGGAATAATAAATGGCATATGTTTGTTTATATGTTTCTACTGGAAATGGAAAGAGTTATGTGCTATTTGCTATTCAAATGTGATGCTAATTAGATAACCAGATGTTCAACTGGATGTACCTACAATTCAAGGGCATTTGTCTGCAAATTGAGACATATGCATGAGTCACAAAAAGAAATGTAATAAACAAAGCAGGAGTTCCAGTCTGACCTGTTCGTTTTTTTTTTCTTCTTTTTTGTTTTCCTGCCTGTCTCCTCTGTCTTATGCCAATGTTGTTGTTGTGTCTTTCGGCTTTTCCCGGTTAGGGGTCGCCACAGTGGAACTCCGGTACACTAATGATTGGCAGTAGATTTTTACGTGCTGAGTTGCCGGCCCTGACGCACAACCTTCAACGAAGGTACGCCCAATCACGCATCTCTCCACACAGAAGACACTCTAGCTGAGAATCGAACAGAACAACGTCTTACTGGGAGGCGACAACGATACCGCAGCACCAAGCGGTACAGTCTCTGTCTTTAATAAAAATCTCACAATTATATCATGATTTTCTCTCAAGCTATAACAAGAGAATCAGTATGAAAGTTTTGGGGATAATTTGTCTGCACGTGCAATATGCATTAGATGATCTAGGATTGGAATCACTTAAAAGGAATTTTCATTCTCCATCTTTTTTTAATTCAAAATTATAAATCTAGAATTGTTCCAGTAATTCATTAGTGAATAAAGCAGCAGGGCTAGAGCAAAAAAAAAGAAATACCAGGCAAAAAGAAACAAATATAAAGTGAAAGTAGCACTAATTTGTATCACTAATTTAAAGCAACTGCCACTCATAGGGCTCAGGGTGGGTATATAGTGAAAAAGATACTGATTAGGGATGCATGAGTGCTGACACAGTGCCACTATGTCTAGGACAGGACTACACAGTAAACCATCACAGCTGTGATATAAGAGAAGCATCAGACAAGTGACAAGCCCAGCACTGTCTGTGATGCCACATATGCAACACAACACTCTATAGCTGTATCACAGGCACTGGCAGCAGCCCATACAAAGCCACCACACCAAAGTGCCAAGTCATTTCATCATATAAAAAGGGAAGGAATGAGGAGACAGTAAACAGACATTTAGGAACTACAGTCAGGGGAACACAAAGGAGCAAAACAACAGGAAGGGTAGATAGGTAAGGAGAAGCATACATTTTCAGAGAGACAAGTGCCCATTTTACATTTTTAAGAAAGGTAGAGGGGAAGGTAGCAAAGAGCATGTGTGTGTGGAGGAAAGAGGGAATATGGAAGGAAGCAGGAGGTCAACAAAAATACATAATGTGTGCAAAGACTGATGGGAAGTGTAAACACAAGAGGGAGCAACAACAGAGTCAGTGAATGAGAGAGAAAAACAGATATACACAGACAGACAGACAGAGGTTAACAGCTGTTGATGCTGAGGGCTGAACTACAAACAAAGGACATGGAGTGATACATAAGTAAAGTGGAACACAGTGATGTGGGATTAGAAGGGACTGGCTTAATCTACCCAGATGTCAATCACAGCCATGGCTACCATCTGAGCAGGCTCTGCCTCTGGTGGCCGGAGGAATGGGACTAGGCAGCCATGCTTAATGCTACTCAGTCAGACATACGAGTAGATGCTGCAGGGTGCCAATATGTGCATCAAACTGACAGTTCACTTCAGTCCCCACCAGTCACTGCACTTGCTACTGGGTGACCCAAAAGGATCCATTTGACCCTCCTTTTAGAGGTCTGCACTGAAGCCACCATTGAGTCTCCTACGCCACCTTCAACAGGTGATGAGGCAGGTCTGTGAGCTGCAGTGGACCAGTAACAGGTATGATGGATAGCATAGAGCTCTGTGGCCAATGCCTCACTTTAGTCTGCATAACAGCTTACCCTACAAAAAGTGACAAAAGAGAGAGAAACAAATACAACAGATTAGCAGATACTTATATTTTACTGAAACAATTTATGATATTTTATTGAAATAATACAGTACAGATAGCAATAAACTACACTTACCCCCTCCTGGAGAGACTGCTGTGTCGTCTTAGGCAAGACATCTCTGTAAACAGCAGACAGTACAGCATATACCAGACAACACAAGACATGTGCAATTGCAGGGGATAATCTTAATGGAGTGTCAGATCAAGTATAGAGTACTTACAATAATGTGTTAGTTCCCTACACCTAACTTCTGCCTCCCAGTGGTGGAGCAGTTCTGGGTGGCTCCTCTGCTGGTCACTTTACCTGTCCATGCACTGATCACTGAAGTAGGTGATGCCAGTTTCATCAGTTAATGCCATGACAAGCATTATTTTTTAGATGGGCCATCATGCTCCCCAGCAGGCACTCCATGGGAAGATCTTTGCAATGTCCACTCTGCAAGCCAGAATAAAAAGGAAAATGTTAGCCAGCTGTGCACAGCCACACATAGTGAACACTGCATTGTGTGCATCATCAAGCAACATGGTTGAGCAATGCAAAAGAGCACCAGCATAGCCTAGTGGCAATACAGGCTTCATAGTGGCCATGCATACACTGTTCACATGACCTCCTAACCTAGGAATGGACTGATACAAGCATGGTAGTACTGACTATGGCTGATAATAATGCATCACGTAATAGCTACAGTTCAGGGATAACCACAATAATCTAATCTAATCTAATCTAATTGACATAAATACTGCAATATAAATCAAGTTTTAGCTGCTAAAAACATGGTCACCATATTGTGGGAGACCACATTATGATATGCAACTTGGGAAATAGAATACAGTGGATAATAGAGTCTACCACCATATAGACAACCTGACAGCAGATGGTATTTCTGGTAATGTACCTGAGAACTACAGTGACCATACAAGGTTGCATGGAGGCAAAATTGTAGTTACTGAGTGGAGCAGTGTGTGTCATAATGAAGCACGAGGTATGGTGAGAATGGATATGCTGTAGAGGAATAATCTTAACAGGAAAAAGAGGGTAGGACAGGGTGCAGTCAGGTTGTGTTGCTGTCCTGCTCTGTACCAAATACACAAGACATGCTACAGGGATATGAAATCCACATTATGTAGGGAACAGCTTGTGCTGTCAGCACAGTTCCAGCGGAAAGCAGCCTTTGGTAAGATGGCCAGTCCTGCTGCAGTATAGCACAGTATGAGAAGTGTGACAACACAGTACCACACAGGGCTGTTAGTCACCAAGTGGGGCAGGGAACAGTACTGAGGCAATTGTTGACTGTCATGGACAGTCATACATACACACACTGATCCACATGTGTAATCCACAGATGTAAACATTTTGCTATGTGACGAATGGAAGCAACAGCTGAAAATATTCACTGCACCAGGGACAGAATTATTACTGCAGGTCCCACCCACACAAGGCCAGTGTATCCATGAGAAAGGTAAAGCAGATAAGGCCTTATATGACCAGGTCTGTCAGGGAATGGTGCAGAACATAAGTGCTGTGGGAAGCCATATTAGGACAACAGTACACATGTGCCACAGGAGCATGGATTTGATACTGCACTTCAAGACGAAGGCACAGGAAACTCCCAGAGATGGGACTGGCCACAAGGGTGGACCCCAAATACAGAGGTATCTCATGGAGTTGAAAGAATTCCTGGTATTCCTCTCTAAAGGATAGAAGATGTGCTGAGACCAGCATTAGTAGTAGCCAGGCAGTAGCCATTCATGCGACTCCCCTCTTTTCATCATTCTTGACAAGCTAATTCTTTAGTTTTCAGCAGATTTCTTCCTAACTTCAGAATATCTGCCTAAATACTTCATCCTTAAATTTTCTGGATCTACTTATTAGTTTCCCAAGTGTTTGGCAGTACTCTAATAAGACTACCTGCGTGACATTTTTCCTGTAAAAGGAATATATAAGGAAACAGCTCCAGTGCTTAGTAATAATGACCATCCCTCCTGGCATGTCTAAAGGTCAGTTTCCTGTGCTTTCTCCTATTAACTTGGTGAACTTGGGCATTCTGAGGTAGTGTAGCAACTGCCTCATGTACACAGACAACCCTCTCCTCTTACCTCCCAACACTCAGACTTGTGAGAGATGTACTTATATATTCAAATTGGAAGCCATGCACTCTCAAGCCAAGGCCAGAATAGCTGGTCAAGAGGAGAAGGTCAACACCTGCACCACACCACATGCAACAAATGGCCTACCAGAACACCCACCATCACAGCTCTCACATAAAAACACAAACCACACACCCACCTTCATGGAGGCTCTCAATAGAAATCTACCTAAACAGCAGAGACCTCCAAGGCAGAGATGCACTTGACCACCACAACAGAGCGCAAACCACAAGACACATACCTCACCTACACAATGTGCCCCTAAGGCAAAACAGCTTGCCAGTAGTGAAGCACACTGATGTCCCACTCACTAGGTTGAATAAGGAGAAGGTAACAGTCAGCTGTCTATCAGGTGCCAGAATCCGACACATAACACATGCACTCAGGTCACTCCACAACAAGTACAAGTATGACTCTGTCACTGTCCATGTGAGTGTGAATGACCTGTGACACACCTCCCTGGACTACATGAAAAGAGACATGGTGGAGCTCTCATATTATGTGGCCAAGACAGGTATGACCCTAACCCTGAGCAGCATCCTACTGTCACCCAGAATGATATCGCAGTACAAGCAGAAAATGATTGACTTCAACAATTGGCTAAGTTTCTGATGTCATTCTAAGGGGATCCAGTATCCATCTGCTTGAGATGACATGATTGACAGACCTCGATGCTTTGTCAGAGATGGCCTGTATCTGTCACCCCTGGGTTTCCGGATACTGGCTAAGGCTCTTGCCACCCCTATAAAACCCTATTTAGGTGATGTTCCAAAGACCAAATTACCACCATAACAGCTATAAATAAATGCAATCTGAGAGACATGCTGCTCAATGCTAGAAGTCTAAATCTCAAGATGCACTTGCTTGAAGCACTCCTCAAAATTGAGAACACCGACATTTGTGCTGTAATGGACACCTGGTTTAAAGCAGCAGAAAGCACCCCTGTGCTGCCAGGCTGTAAATCATTCCACATCTTTCGGTCCGAGAACATGGACCGAAGCTCCAAAGGTGGTGGTATCTCCATATTCATAAAGGATATGCACACCTCCAGACTAGTAGGCCAGCATAATACATCTGAGATACTTCAGGTATAACTAACATTGGGTAACACAGTGATTCAGGCTGTAGCCTGCTATAGGTCCCCAACCATGTCCCAAGACTCTCACTCCATGTTCGTAAGCACCCTGGATACTATTAGGGTCCAACCCAACACTCTCATACTAGGTGACTTCAACTACCCCTCCATCAACTGGGAAAACTACTCATGCACCAATACACTGGCCCAACACTTCCTAGAATTCATCAGTTCCAATGCCCTGGACAAGCTCATTCTTACCCCCACTAGAGGAAGCAACATCCTTGACCTGGTTATTACTAACATGGGCAATCATTGCTCTACATCAATAGTCAATTCCTCCCTGGTTAGATCCGACCACAAACTAAACACCATGGAAATCCACATCTCACCCACACCCCACACACCCCCACAAAGGTAACCACCATGAAAGACTTCTCTAAAGCCTGGGCTCCTAAATACAGAGGTGGCTAACTTCACAGCAACCATGTCAATGGAAAATAGATGCATGACTGCCAAGTCATACACCAATGCACTGTACAAACATGTGCATAAATGCATGTAACTAGCCATACCCAACAGAACAAAGATGCTCTCCTTCAAAAAAGGAAGCCAATCTGGTGGTACCCTGCCATTAAAAAACTCAACAACAGAAGGAAGAAACTGCTGCAGAAAAAGGTGAAGTCCCAAGACTGGAAAAACTCCCTTATTAGCCTCAACAAAAAGTTGAGATCCCTCATCAAAGCCTCTAAACCCAGCTGAGTAGGCAAAATTGCAGCAGACACTAAAAACAACCACAAAGCCTTCTATAGTTATATCAAGAATCTCCACGGCAATACCCAGGTTTGCTTTGAGTTACTGCACAATGGTACCTCCTATACTGAGTCAACAGATATTGCCAACATACTGGCCGACAGATTCAATGCCAACTTTACCCATCTCTCCCCCCATAAAGGACCAATCACAATACCAGAGGAATGCCAGGCACTCAGCATTACTGCAGCACAGGTTAAAGCTGCATTATCCAAGGCCAAGAATACAGCTTCCATGGGACCCAACAATATCCCTGGATGTGTTCTACATGAACTACAAAGTGAACTGGCACCACATCTGTGTGCCCTGTTCAGTCACAGCCTCACCTCAGGCATTGTCCCTACTACCGAATGGTGAACTGCTAGTCATCCCTCTCCATAAATGGGGAGCGACTACAGACCCTGGGAATTATCGCCCCATTAGCCTGATGAGTCTGATATGTAAGGCTATGGAGCGCATCATCATGGACCTATGTCACACGGATACAGGGAATCTCCAAACTCTAGATCCCACGCAATTTGGTTTTGTGAAAGGTAGATCATACCTGCTCAACCTGGTTGACTACTGTGGATGACGGCAAGACAGTTCATACAGCCTACCTCAATCTGGCCAAGGCCTTTAATACCATTCCCCACTCAGGAATTAATGATAAACTCACCAAACTAGGCATCAACCCCTATATCACTAGCTGGGTTACTCACAGATAGAACCCACAGTGTGAAAGTAGTGGACTCCAAGTCAGACTGCCGACCAGTCATGAGTGGAGTCCCACAGGGATCGGTTCTGGGTCCTCTCCTGTTTGGCATCTACTTCTCAGATGTCCAGGCCAACAAGGAGGGACTCTGGCTGACCAAGTTTGCAGACGAGAGCAAGCTGGGATCCATTATTAACTCCCAAGTGATGTAGACATCCTACAGAAAGACCTCAGTGAGACCAATAACTGGTGTCAAAACCATGGCCTCAAGATTAATGCCAAAAAATGGGTCGTCATCCCCTTGGGGAAAAACTCAGTTCCCACTAATTACCACATCGATGGAAGCCCACTGAACACTGAAGGTGTTATAAGAAATCTGGGCACATAGGTTGACAGCAACCTCTCCTTCGACCACCACATTCCCACTGTGGTTAGAAAGTCCTTCTATGTGGCACATCTCACTACCAAGGGTTTTGCATCCAAGAAGAAAGGTCATCATCTCTCAATACTCTACCCTCATTAGGCCAATCATCAAGTGTAATGCCCCATTTGGCATGTACCTCACTAGACACATGCAACAGCTGAAAAGGCCACAAAAGTACCTCATAAAGAGGATCCTAGGCCATAAACACATGTCCTACACGGACAGACAAAAAACTCCAGCTATTCTCTGTCTCATATCGTCTACTAAGAGGCGATCTCTGCTTGACTTACAAAGCCATCTCTGACCCAGCTCTGTTAGAAATGCTACATCTAAAGAAATTCAAATCCCTCTGCACCACACACTCCAGAGACCTCAACCTCATTACCACAATCAACAAAACATGCTGAAGGGACAGGTTCATAACCCAGAGACTGCCCCCGCTCTGGAATAGACTTCCCATACATGTCAAGCAGAGCACCTCACTGGCCCTCTTAAAGAGAAATCTTGATGAGTGGATGGGAAATAGAAAGTTCTCCCCGGGGATCACTGCAGTGGCTCTGCTTGATAGAGACACTGGGAACTAACGTTGGGCAGCATGATGCCAGGGCACTTCTATGGGCTAGGCTTGTAAAGGCTCCAGGGCCATTAGCCTAGTACACACATATGAACCTATGGGAAAACTTTCATACCTGGTAGCAGTTTTGTTTTGGGAGTTAGTCTAGTGATAACTGCCTGGGTGTCCATAAGGGATGCATCAGGTTAGTAGCTGACCAGTGACTAACTACAGTGAATGTTTACTCAGCAAACCACTTATGTATATTTGCAATTCAGATGTGTCATGACTGCAACAATGACAATCTGCACCACAAGATATGTATTTGCCCATAGGCTATATACCCAACTGGCATGTAGAAGTCTGTGTGGCACATGGCAGTAGGAGTGCTATCTATGATCCAGCATTGTCACAGGCATTTTCTCTCTCCTTATTCACAGGTTCCAGTGGTAGATGTTTCTGCACAGCAGGTCAGGACATGCCTCTGGTGGCTGATGACATGGCAAAGTCCATGATAGAGAGGCACTGTCATAAATACTAACACTGGGGGGCACAGTCAAATCACCCTCAGCCAAGATGATGGTGGAAGAGCAGGATGAACATCCAGTATCCCCTGTGTTTACTGCTGGATTTCCTGTCTATGTTATCCCCATCCAAGCTGCAGAGGAGTCATCACCCACAGACGACATCAGGGAGCCAAGCTGCCTTTAAGATAGGGAAAGAGGCATATACTTGATCATAACCTCCACGGATCCAGAGCATTCCCTGACCTGTGTGTGATCCTTGGCATTAATCTGCTTGTGTGCAAGTCAGTGACCCAGTCATACAATGCCAGTAATCACACAATATCAGTGATAATGTTAAGTGCACTGCATGGCCTGCATGAGGAAGTGCAACCACTGTAGGGACTGCAGAACACCCTGAAGTGCATTCAGAGTGGGATGACATTTAGGGACTTGGAGCAGACGTACTTACTGAGGGGAGTGGTGGCACACTTGATAACCATGGGTCCATCCATAAATATATTATCAAAGACCCACTATAGTCATGCTAGGGGGAGGAGGACAGCACATGGTCAAAAGCCAGGCTTACACAGGTGGCACAACCTATTCCTGAGACAGCATCAGTATCCATATTGCCTGTATCTGCTATGGTTGTGTCCAAAGTTCTTCTGGCTCTACTACTGGGACACCCCACCAGGCAACTACTTAAGGTCCAGCAGTACCATGCCATCTTACTCCTCTATAGCCCTGTTGAGTAAACACCTACCCATGGCTACTTACAGTGTCACTGATGCTAAAATTCTACTACTGCATCACATGGGGGGCATAGTGGGATTACTGTACACTCAAATTGGTGTACCATATATAGGGCAAGATGCCTCTGGTCCTGACACTGTACAGCTGCACAGTACACCTAACCAGCATTCCATTCATAGAGGCTCCATACTGTTAGTGGAGAATATGACCCCTGACTTCCCCAATCTTTTAGGCAAATGCGTGGCTACCACATTCATCACCCATCACCTATGGTAGCAATCATTGTTCCCCACACCACTTGGGAAAATAATGACTATGCCTTGCCCATGCCTCTGGCCTGTGTTGACATGTCAATGTCTGATGCATAGCATGACAGTTGACATACTGTATGTCATAACCTGAAAGGACTAATGCATGCATGTCTCTGTAAACACACTTAGTTAAAGACCAGACACTATCTCTTTGCCTATGCCACAATGTATTGCCTGCCTCATATGGTTATCACTTTAGCTGTTCCTTCAGCAACTCCAAATCTAACTCCTCCTCCTCAGCTGCTGCTGTCTCAGGTATGTCTGGTGCTCCTTCAGTGTCCCTCATTATAACTGCTGTCATACTACCATACTGTCTAGCATATTGCAGACCAATAAATATTTAACTGCAGCTGTCCTTAGCATACAGTACTGTGCCACCAGATGTATCCAAGCAATAGAACTGGGCCTTCACAACTCGAAATTGGTATCAGAGACCCCAATAAGTGTCAACTTGGGGTCCCAGCTACTATAATCCCAGTCTAAATATCATCTTATTCCTGTCATCCCTATTAAGTAACCTTTTAGGTAATGCTAAAAAACTTTGAGTAGTATGCAGTCTTTGCACTGTAGCTGCAGTACTCGGACATTAAAACAGACCTGTGTGCCACAACAAGTTGGCCTATCCAGAATGACCTTCACCACAGAGATTGGCATTTAGCTGTAATGATGTTATATTACTACAACTCTATTTACAGGTTTATTGTGAAGTGAAATGAAGCCTTAAGCAAAGGGTTCTATGTAGACCCTTGCTACCATCTGTTTCCCGTGCACATATCCTATAGTGCTTCTCTCACCATCCAGATTACTTTTTAGTCTTTATCTGACATTTTATTTTACTCTTCAGCTTTTTCCCTGCATGTATTCAACAGACCCTAACTGGCCAATACTGCATTGTAATAACTGGAGTGACATAACTAGATTAAGCCATGGGTCCAGAGACTCCCAGGTCCCTCAGAAATCATGTTTTCTACCTGCTCTAACGTGCATTTTAAGAGTTTTTTTTAGCAACATTTTCATCCAATGATGACCTGAACAAAAGTCATGAATAAAGACAGAGTCAGTGTTGCTCTTCGACTTTACTTTTTCTTGCATCCTTTCAAAACACCCTAACTGGCCAATACCGTACAGTAATGAAAGGATAGGAAATAACTCAGTTAAGTTGGGGGTGAGGTCTGTAGTATGTCATCCTTTCAGAACCAATGAGGTTATAGATGCTGTGAGGTACACTTAGAGAATTTTTCTAACCTTTTGATTCAGTGATGGCCTGTACAAAAATAATGGGTAAAGAAAGAAATTTAGTCTTAGTTTTCTTTCAGTGAAGAAATATGTTGTGTCCAGTGCTCAAAGTTCAAAGCTGACAAAATAGTAGTTCACTGTAGAGTGAGATGATAAATGTTTGTGAGGATACATAAATCCCATCTGGAAATAGTGCCTACACTCCCCCCCCAAAAAAATCAACCACCTTCTATATCTCCCTGTATCATTAGATTGAGATGAAAGTGATGGCATATATTGCACATGGCCACTGTCAAAGATAGTTTTAGAATAGGTGGAGTTGAAGGCAAAGGCTGCCACTAAATCTATGTCACAATCCATTTATACATTTGATGCCATTAGAGGACACCAGGCCTCTAGAAGCTCTAGAGATCTGTATGTTCTGTGATGCTTTGTACGCCTTATTTTGAAAGATAATGAGTTGTAAATTGCAAAGTTTTACCACTTTCCAGAAGAGTTATATATTTTGTCTGCCCACAGATAAAAATCAGTGATATTTTATACACACACACACACACACACACACACACACACACACACACACACACACACACACACACACACACACACACACACACACACACAAGTCTACCACAAGATACACAAACACAAATTCATATACTGCATGTTCACTTTCAGGTAAATTGGAGGAATGTCATTTAACCAACACAATGTTTTTGGTGTGCTGGAGACAACCACAGAAAATGGATAAACCCATACAGAGACAGAGAGGGCAAACATACTCCACATAAAAAAAGTCACAGCTGAGAATTCAACCAGAGTCGAGGACTGTGAAATAGCAATGCTACTCACTGCACCACTGTGCTAATGAAAAGTTCCTTTGACACATATTCTGCTCTTGCCAAACCACCAAAGATAGCCACCTATCATGTACAAGACTGATATTTCTGATAAGTGAAAGAAACTATGGTCAGTTTGTTACTCTTAACACACACACACACACACACACACACACACACACACACACACACACACCACACACACACACACAAAACCACACTGGCATGATAATGTTTCTGACAGAAAGTGAAAGAAATCATGACAAAATTGTTATTCCTAAATTGACTGTCATTCTCCACCCCCAGACTCACAAGCATAAGCCACAGCAATACTAGTTTTACACTAATACACATTACTTTCTGTTACACTACTACTGCTATCCCAGCTCAATGACTGTGGATTAATAGTCAAACAACAGAAGTGATAGGTCACTTTTATTCACAGTGGTCTCTGTGCCAATCAGTTAGACATTAAACTGACTGTGTACATCTCAATTGTCTTTTTATGGCATAGTACTAATACTACTACTACTAATGCAATAATGATAATAATAATTACTAAATTAAGTTTGTTTTACACAAATTGCCAGAAAATAGTGAGCTGGTAATATTGCAATAGGGAATGGATGGCAAACTGACAAGAGGTTACTAGGCATCTCATCCAAAGAAGGACACACACAGGATTGCAGCACTCCCACACACACACACCCAGTCGGGTTCCTATTATTTAAGCAAATGCTTAAATTTGCAAACACTGTTTTGTCGAGCTTGATTACACGAAATGGCAAAATGCCGAAAGCACAGAACACTGATTTTTTCCTAGGAAAAAAAATCACTGGGCCATGTTTGGGACTTTGCCACTTCCTCCACTGTGGTACGATCTCGGAGTTGGTATATTTAAGTAGAGGGGTGTGGGGGACAAAGCCCCCCCCCACACTTTATTTTGTGTTTGGATTTTTTTTTTTTTTTTTTTTTTTAACAGATCAGTGATTTTTTTTCCTGGGAAAAAAATCACTGATCCATGTGTTCAACATTTTTAATTTTCAGTTTGTTTAGGTTGATTATATAGTGTTCTCAATCCCATCTACATGGTGTGGGAGTCAAACCCATAGCCTTCTGCATCAAAAGCCAGTATGCTACCTGTTATGTTACTAAATTGTATAGCACAAACAATGATGACCACTTGCTAAACAAAACAGTTGCATATTGAAAATAGATTTAGAATATGCAGCAACAAACTTCTCTTCCTTTGAAGCTCACAATTCCTTGAAAATGTAATGAAACTCAATCCACTGAAAATGACCTTTGAGTGCTCTGGTAGTTGGTATAGAGGATTCAGGTTCTTGTCTCCTTTAACTAAGGTACAGGATGAGCCTGAGCAAATGTACTAACCTGCCATTCCTAGGGCATTTTAAACAAACAAACACACAGAGTTGTTTTTCATACTTTTAAGTAGCCAGCAGAGAGATTCAGACTCAGTTGTGTCCAGCAGAGTGATCAGTCATTTGTACGGACAAGAATGTCTGTTATGTATATTCCATGTGGATGCAGGAAACAGGAGTGCGTGTCAACACACACAGGGAGTGTGTATCAATACACAAAGGCTGCAAAGGCCAAAGGGCATTTGTTCTCTTAAAGAAGAATGAACGCCTTTAAAACAGAATTTTTTTTTTTATTAAAAACCAAATGTTGTGGCAGCACCCCAGCCAGCAGGTCCCCTCCCAGCCAGTGGGCACTAGGCGAATGCCAGATCTTCTAGTGTTGGATCTGGCTCTGATGGCATGGAAGGTGCTTTTGAAGCTGACTGGCTGTTATTTCCTTACCAGGATATACCCCATATTACTTGGGATACTGCAGCAGTGATCATTTGAGCATGTGATTTGGTAAGTTTACTTGAACAACTTTACTTTCTTGTTTAAATGGTGACTTTGTAGAGTAAAATGTGAAACCTCTTTTTAGATTAATAACATTTTTGCCTGAGGAAAATTAAATGACACTACCAGTCACAGGAAAGTCTGAAGAAATGGCTGTTATAAGGTACTAATCAACGTACTGGAAAATGTTAACATCACAAGGAAACACTCACTAAATTAAATACAAAAACAATGACACTGGACAAAAAATAATCAGTCATGTTCCTGTCATTGTTATGATCCATTTTGATAGTTTTACACAGCAATTAAAACATCACCTATCTTTTAGAACACAGATGTGCAATCATAATGTAGTAATTAATACAGAATCTGTAGATGCCATTCTGAAAGCTTGGGCCCAAACTGTCAAGGCATTTGCATATTCTTATTTCCTGAATGCCTGTGGAAACAGTTAACAAGCATACTGCACTTTGTTCTGTAAGTGCTTACCATGTAGGCCTATCAATAATCCAAGAAAGGAGATAGCCATGAACTGCAGAGGTGCAAGAATGGAACATTTCCTGGTTTGGAGTGCAAACAAATAAAACAGCAGTTGTCTTTATTTAAGGACCTGGCACTGCTGATTGGCACCTGACAGTACCTGTTTGTTGTAAAAAGGTAGTGCAAGACTAAGCACCAGAGTGTTATTAATGAGAGGGTAAGAAGACAACAATGGTGTATTTGTTTGTAACACTTTGGAAAAAGAAATGGATTATGGTCTTAATTTTGAGAATTACAACTGGTAAACTGTGCAGCCATTGTCTTGCAATACTTATCAACTTCAAATTGGGCAAACGGATACCTCTCTGTAATTAATGTGGTTTGAAAAACAAAGATGGTCTTCTGTTTTCAAAAAAGATGTAAATGAAATTGGCAAACTGGACTCCCACAGATGTCACAAACTGAAACCACTGACTCTGAGAGAATCAAATTCCTTTGTCATTTATTTAAGTTTTGCAGTGAAAGGTTGAAATGGAGCAGACAAAACCTGCCCTTGTAGTTTTTCCTTTAAGTGGCTTTCCCTATTAAGTGATTAATGTGTGTGCGTGTGTGTGTGTGTGTGTGTGTGTGTGTGTGTGTGTGTGTGTGTGTGTGTGTGTGTGTGTGTGTGTGTATATGTGTATATGTGTGTGTGAACACTCACACTGGCTATAGATGGACAAAGATGTGAACAGGTGATTTTTTTTCTTCTTTCTTTCTTCAGATGTCTGTGGCATTGGATTTCCATCTTTATTTGAATATTGTCAATCTAAATAAACATATTTAAATTAAAAACAATGGGCAGGATTCATGATGGCTTGCACGGAGTCTAAGAGTAGAGTAAGACTCCATGCAGCCATCATGTCCGACGAGCAATCCACGAACAGCCTGTAGGGGCGTGTAAGAGAGCTCCTAAAACAGCTCTTACACGGATAGGGCTTGGATATGCCAATTACCTCACTTGCAGCTGAAAGGCATGCAAATGAGGTAAATTTGCAATCCAGGAAGCACAAACCTATCCGTGTAGGAGCCGTGTTAGCTGCAGAAATGTACTCAGTTGACAACTGAGTACCGTTCTGCAAATAGCACAATGGAGCCTTGTCAGCTCCAAATAAAGGTTGCATATGTTCCAGGAAGCATGCCAATGGCCAAATATGTGGCCACTGGCAACGTACCCACATGCAAAATTAAAATATTTTTTTTTTCGGCGATTGCCGATGTTTAAACGTAGCGCAGCGCTGCGCAAATTTACAATGTAAGGGAATAGCAGACTAAAAACAACATGGCCACCGAGTAGGGGTTGCTAAGGGGGGAAGCTCGGTGTAAGACATGTAACTAAACATTAGTAGGCAATCCTATGTAAATGAGTGTTAGGATAGTGAAATCGCACTTTTACATAGCAAATGAGCACATTCCCTGGAGTGTAGGAGTAGGATAAGGGGAGTAACAGAGTAGGAGATAGGTGACATCACAGGGGGGTATGTATGAAAGAAGTGAAGCTCATTGGAGCAGAGTGGCATGTGAAAGCTGTCAGTTAGACATCATGGAAAGAGGTGTGTCAACAGGTAGGCAAGGGAAAGCCAAGAAATGAAAGGTGTATGCTGTGGATGACACCAAAGTTTCTTGCTGAGCATGCATGCGTGCGTGTGTGCACTGGGAAGCCCGAGTCAGATAGAGTGCACGCGTGTAAATGTGAGTGCGTGCGTTTAAGCCGGAGTAAGCATGCAGAAGCCTGTTTAAAGACTTGTAAGCACGTTTGCGCTAGTGTGTGCGCGTTTTAACCTGAATAGGCCAGTTCTACTCCGTGTAAGCATATGTGCACGCATGTTAGCTGCTGGGTGCGTGATTGCGCTTGTGTGTGCGACGCCCCCCCTTGAGGAAACAGAAAGGAAAAAGGAAGCACAACAAATTGTAGGAAGCTACCAGGGAATACTAGCAGAGCTAGCAGGTGAAAACAATCAGAATCAGGCAATTACACAGGCAGAACACTAGCCCAGCCCAGCACTTAAAACTCTGCAAACAACAGTGCAGTATGTTTCCCTCAAGAGACACTGCAACACTGGAGTAATCTAGTAGAAGTGAAAACTGAAAAAGCTTCATTCAGACAAAAAATGCTAGGGGCTGCCATAGCTCTTATAAGGTGACATATGCAACATGCTGAGGGTGGTGACAATGCAAATGTTGCCGGACAACCCACAGTGAGGAGACGGAGAAGAGTGTACAGGCCCAGGGTCACCTACCAGGGGTTACATGAGCTGGAGATAGTGGAGCGTTATAGAGTGGACAGAGACCTCCTGCAGCAAATTGTTGAGCTGTGCAGGCCACGCCTCACACACAGAACCAACAGAGGGGAACCCATCCCAGTGGAAACCAAGGTATGTGTTGGCCTAAGAATACTAGCAACAGGTACCATCCAGAGACCAACTGGTGATATGATGGGGATATCACAGGCATCAGCATCCAGGGTACTGTACCAGTTCCTGGATGCCATGTCAACACATGTCGGTGATCATGTATATTTCCCCATTTCCCGTGAGGTATTGGCCAGCAATATGCGTCTCTTCCAGCAAATAGAGGAATACCCTGAGGTAGTGGGTGCAATAGACTGCACGCATATATGCCTCAAAGCACCAGCTGGTGAGCAGGGAAGGGCCTACATTAACCACAAGGGCTTCCCCTCCATCAACTGCCAGGTTGTGTGTGATGCCCAGGGCATAATAATGAATGTGTGTGCTGGCTACCCTGGAAGCTACCATGATTCCCATATCTGGCATCTGACGCAGCTCTACCAGACATTTGCCAATGGGGACATCCCACATGGTCACCTACTGGGGGATGCTGGCTATGCACTGGAGCCGTGGCTGATGACACCCATCAGAAACGCACACACACCTGAACAGGAACGCCATAATGAGGCACACGCACAAACACGCAATGTAATAGAGTGTGTGTTTGGGCTGTTCAAGTCACGGTTCCAGTGCCTGGACACATCTGGTGGAGCCTTGCAGTACTCACCAACTACATGTACCCAAATTGTCATGGTATGTGCTATGCTACATAATATGATTCTGCGAAAACAGCTGCAGCAGGACCAGCATAGGCCCAGCCCAAACAGCCCCCCACCATTGCCAAGGCCATCACAGGCAGAGCGTGACTCAGAGGAGGAACAACCTGAGCCTGCCCCAGTAGGCAGAAGGAGGCGTGCCCAGTATGCCTTGGCCTTGGCAAAGAGGCAACACATAGCACATACACTGGCTCAGTAGGAACCCTGGAAATTATACCTCTCTCTGACTCACACATATAGTAAAAGGGATGCCTAAGTTGACACAACCTGCTTCCAAACATGTACAGGGAGTGTAGTATGTGCATCCAACATAGGCAGCCCTGCAGCACCACCTGAGGCATGATTGCCATGTGTTAAGCAATGTAACACCATGTAGTACATGCAAACTTGATGACCCAGAGTAACATCCTACCCTCACCAAGCATAATGCCACAATATGAAGACAAGATGATCAATTACAACAATTGGCTTAAGTATTGTTGTTAGTCAAAGGGGATCCAATGCCTGTCAGCCTGGGATGACATGCTCAACAAGACACAATGCTCCACTAGGGATGGCTTGCACCTATCACCCCTGGCCTTTTGGATACTGGCAAAGGCTGTTGTCACCCCCATAGTGCCTTGAATAGGTAAGGCTCAAAACACAAACCCACCTCCATAGGTATCACAAGGGATAAAAAACTAGAAGTAATGCTACCCAGTGCCAGAAGTCTAAACTGCAAGATGCATGCAGTCCAAACTCTCCTCAGCATGGAGAATGTTGATATCTGTGCAGTAACAGAAACCTGGTTCAAGGCTCCCAAGAGCACCCTAGCACTACCAGGTTACACCTCATGCCATGCTTTACAGCCCCAAAATATGGAACAAACTACAAAAGGAGGGTGAGTATCAATAATTGTCAAGGATACCCACACCCCCAGGTTGGTGCCACAGCATGAAGCAGCACAGACTATCCACGTGCAAGTTACAATGGCTAAAACTGCCTCCCAGTTCGTAGCCTGCTACAGACCACCCTCCTAAACCCAGGAACCCCACTTGGCCTACTTGAGACCACATGAAAATATGAAGGTCTCTCCAAACAACACTATATTGGGCGACTGCAACTACCCAAACATAGACTGGGAGCATTACTCTAGCTCCAACACCCTAGGCCAAAGGTTCCTAGAATTCATAAACTGAAATGCTATGGAACAACTTGTTACCACTCCCACAAGACGGGTAAACATACTGGACCTGATAATCACCAACATGGGGACTCTATGCCCAAGACCAGAAGTGTATCCCTCACTGGTAAGATCAGACCATAGAGTAATCTCACTGGATATTCACATCCCGACCCCAGTCCCTAGCCAGAAAATCACAGTGAAAAACATGTGTAAAGCCAATTTTGCACTCCTCCAAACTGAGGTGGAATCCATTAAAGCCCTTGTGCCTGTGGAAAATATGGCCCAGACCTCAGAACCCTTTATAAATGCATTCTATGAACACCTTCAGGAATACATGGATTATGCAATCCCAAATAAAACCAAGACCCAATCCTCCAAAGGCAGGCATCCTGTCTGGTGCACCCCAGCCATTAACAAACCATGCAAGAGAAGGAGGAAGCTACTACAATATCAGAGCAAAACCCAAAAAGGGAAGGCATCTCTGATCAGTATTATGACAAAAAACTATGGCCACACATAAAATCCTCTAAGGCCAGCTACGAGATAAAAATTGTACAGGACACTAAGGATAATCACAAGGCTTTCTTTACTGATGGTAGGAACCTGGGTGGAAATTCCCAGATATGCTCAGAATTAGTCCAAAATGACAAACAATACACCAAACCCACAGACATTGCCAACATCCGACCTGACAGGTTCAGTGCAAACTCCCCCCCCACCAAAAGGCCAAATATCTATCCCAGCAGAGTGCTGGCGCCCTGACATCACAGATGCTCAGGTAACAGCCAGCATCTCCAAAGCAAAACACACAGCATCAATGTGACCAGATGGTGTCCCGGGCTGCGTCCAACATGAACTCCAAGAAGAATTGAACACCAAATAAAACTACTGCTCAATCTCAGCCTTACCACAGGATATGTACCCAAAGAGCAGTGTACAGCAACAGTGGTCCCTCTCCACAAAGGTGGTGCCTGAATGGATACTGCAAACTATCACCCCAGAATCCTCCTGACTAGCTTGGTCTGCAAAGCTATGGAAAGGATCATCATGGACCTCAGAAATAAAGATATTGGGGACCTACAGACACTGGACCCTACCCAGTGTGGCTTTCTTAAGGGCAGATCCTGCCCCTTAAACCTGGTTGAGTCATTTGAAACAGTCACCAAGGCCATTGATGAGGGGAAGGTGGTCCACACAGCCTACCTGGACCTTGCAAAAGCCTTCCATACAATACCCCACTTGGTCATTATAGATAAGCTCACCAGCTTAAATATAAACCCCTATGTCACTAGATGGGTTGCAAACTGGCTCAAGGACAGAACCAACATGGTCAGAAATGCTGGAGCCATGTCAGACTCCAAACCAGCTACAACTGGCATCCCACAAGGCTTGGTCCTGGGACCTCCCTTGTTTGGTATATATTTCTCGGAGGTACAGGCCAACATGGAAGAACTGTGTCTGAACAAGTTTGCAGATGACTAAAACTGGGCGCCATATCTGACCCTCCAGCTGACACAAGCATCCTACAAAAGGGCCTCATAGAAACAGACAACTGGTGCCAGAGCCATGTCATCAAGCTAAATGCAAAAAAGTGTATAGTCATCCCCTTTGGCAAAAAGTAAGTGCCCACCAATTACCACATAGGTGGTAACCCATAAAGTACAGAAGTAATAAGAGACCTGGGGACACAAGTTGATAGAAATCTCGCATTTGACAACCACGTGGCCGTAGTGGTCAGAAAAACATTTCATATACTCACCTAATCATGAAGGTGTTCACATCTAGATCACGGGAGGTCAACGTGCCTCTTCAGTCATCCTTCATCAGGCTCACAATTGAGTACAATGCCCCTTGTGGGATGTACCTTAGCAGACACCTCCAGCAACTGGAAAGACCCCAAAAGTACCTCACCAGGAGGATCAAAGGGCTCTAACAGATGCCATGTGCTGCCTGATTAAACAAACTGCAGCTCCACACAGTGGCATACTGCCTGCCCAGAGGCGATCTGTGCCTGATGTATAAAGCCATGTCCAACCTGGAGTCAATGCACATTCTGCACCTTGTAAAATCTGAATCCCATTGAGCTGTGCACATGAGAAACCTGAACCTCAGCACTGAAATAAATAGGACATGCTGGAGTGATAGATCCATAACCCAGAAGCTCCCTCCACTCTTGAGTAAACTCCCAGTCCAGGTTAGCCAGAGAGTCCCTCATTGACTCTCTTCAAGAGGAATCTTGATGAGTGGATGGGAGATTGTAGGTTTACCCTGGGTATCACTTTTATGTCACAGTTAGACAGAGGCACAGTATACTAACCTTGAAAAATGTCATGGCAAACTCCAGTTAAAATGTGTGTTGAAGGACAAACACACACTGACTAGGATTAGAAATGCCCTAGGGCACATAGCCTAGTGTTTGTCAATGTCCACCCAAGTTGCGGAATACACTAGTAATGTTGGACAAGCCTGGTTTAAGTAGGCCATAGCTGAACAAAATGCAACATGGTCATATTTGCCCAACTGGCCCTTAACCAGTCTGGTGTGCTCAGTATGAATATTTAAAGCAGTGATGGGACTCAAACCCAGGATACTGTACACCACAATGAAAGGACTGAACCACTACACTATGACAATATTACGGTGCTTGGTTAGTATGAAAGAATGTTGACAAGTGTATGCAAACTATCCCATGGAAACCCTGCAGGCACAACATAATCCCTGTTGGGTTCAGACACAAAGCAGTTGGGCAGTAAGAACACAACATGACTTCCAACACACACGCTATAAATGTCAAATATTGTTCAAGTTCACACACAACCATAAATGTAGTGGACCTCAGATCTCAACATATGGAAAGGTCACACTGGGCATGCTCACACACTTTGATAAATGAGACATATGTCAGGCAACAAACCATGGAAAGCCTGAACTGGGCATGCTCACACACTTAGGCCATGTCTCAGTATAGCAGTCGGCCACACATATCTGGCATTTGTATGTTTTAAGCCAGGAACCTCCCACAATACAGCAATCTGCCCAGTGCACATAGTTAAATGACAACAGAGACACAAGTAATATACTGGAACCCTGTCATGATCAAACATCTTCCACAGATACACCAGTTGTTCATAGAAACAGGGAAAGCTATGGCAATAAAGACCTGCAAACAGTTTATCAGCAACAAATATTGTGCATCCCAAACATAAACATATGGGTTCAGAGGTTGATACTAGGCTGTTTGCCCTAGGGAATACATAAGCCTAGCCAGAGTGTATTTGGCGCCTGCCTCCCCAGTACAGTAGCCTACTGTGTCTCTGTAAAGTAGGTCACAGAAGGCACCGTTTAAGGCTAGTTTGCTCTGCTTCTGTCAAGCAGGGACACAGTGGAGATCCCAGGGGTTGAATTTGCAATGTCACATCCATGTGGCTGGAGTTTGCTGGAAGAGGGTTGGCGAGGGGCTATGTCTAACATTAATTGGGATTCAATTCCAGACTGAGGGGAGCCTTATCTGTAGTGTCTGGGCAATTTCACTGTCAAAACTTGCAAGTGATGATTTTGAGGGATTGAAGTGTCTTGCCAATACTGTTCAGAGCTGTCCTCCCTCTGTGGGATATTGCTCTGTTATGTATTAGCTCCCTCCTTCTGTTGTACAGCTTATATATGGCTGGTGTCAACCAGACAGGTCTCCTGTTGTGGAGGAGTCTTGGTTTTATTTGGGATAGCATGATCAATGCAAACCTGCAGGTGCTCATAGAATGCATTTGTAAAAGATCCTGCAGATTGGGCTGTATAATCCTCCAGCACGGGGCCTTTGAAGTATTCCACCCCAGTCTTCACAAGTGCAAAGTCTGCTTTTGAGAAATACTTTGTTTGCAGTGATGTCCTTGCCTGGGGGTGGGGATGGGATATGGACGTCCAGGGAAAGTTGGTTATGGTCAGATCTTAACAATGGTGGTCTACCTCTGGTGTGGAACATAGAGTCCCCATGTTGGTGATAATCAGGTCCAATATGTATTCCCCCTTGTGGCTGTGGTGACTGGTTCTGCCATAGCACATGCAGTCACAAATTGTAGTGGCTGTAGGGTGATGTTGTTGAGGCCTGAGTAGTTCCCCCAGTCAATATTCCTGTACCTGAAGTTAACCACTGTAATGGCATATGTGAACACCTTCATATCCTACACTGTTCCCAGGGAAGCCAAGTGTGGTTCCTGGATATGGGGGGGGGGGGGAACTACACACAAAACCAAAAGGCAGTTTTGCACAATGGTAGTTGTATATGCATGGCCTGTCATGCTTAGTGCAGTGGTAACAACCCAGTGGTGTGTGTATCTGTGATGTATATGGATGCACCCCCTAGTTGTGTTGTGTGTTACAAGTCCTGTGGTCATGAAGCATGGCATAAAACATAACCTGGCAGTGCCGATGTGCATATGTGACCCTGAACTAGGTGTCTGTTAATGCATATATATTATTATCCCCCATACTGAGGGATAGTAATAGATGTACATACCTCTTTGTAAAAACTGATGTCAGCACCCTATAAATACAGCAGGAGAAGGGAAACCACCCAGTAATGTGAATAGCGTGCTGCATTAATGCGTCTCTCTCAAGTGTCCTAACATAGTTAGGTAGAGGTTTAAATCCTGCAAATGCTCAGTGTGTGTGTGTGTGGGGGGGTGCATGTGTGCAATTCTCTTTGAAAGAAATGGCCCTTTTGACAACTGGAATAACACACTACATGATGCACACTCCTCTTTGTAAAGACTGATGATGTCAGCACCCTATAAATACAGCAGGAGAAGGGAAACCACCCAGTAATGTGAATCGCGTGCTATGCTAATGCATCTCTCTCAAGTGTCATAACATAGGTAGATAGAGGTTTGAATCCTGCAAATGCTCAGTGTGTGTGTGTGGGGGGTGTGCATGTGTGCAATTCTCTTTGAAAGAAATTGCTCTTTTGACAACTGGAATAACACACTACATGATGCACATTCCTCTTTGTAAAGACTGATGATGTCAGCACCCTATAAATACAGCAGGAGAAAGAAAACCACCCAGTAATGTGAATAGCGTGCTACACTAATGTGTTTGTCTCAAGTGGCATAACATAGTTAAGTAGGGGTTTGAATCCTGCATAATACTCAATGTGTGTGGGGGGGCGTGTGCATGTGTGCAATTTTCTTTGAAAGAAATGGCTCTTTTGCCAACTGGAAGAACACACTACATGATGTACATTCCTCTTTCTAAAGAGGGGGCAGGGTGTGTGCAATTCTCTTTGAAAGAAATGGCCCTTTTGCCAACTGGAATGGTGTGCATGTGTGCAATTCTCTTTGAAAGAAATGGCCCTTTTGACAACTGGAATAACACACTACATGATGTTCATTCCAATTTGTAAAGAGGGGGTGTGGGGGCAGGGGGTGTGCATGTGTGCAATTCTCTTTGAAAGAAATGGCCCTTTTGACAACTGGAATAATACACTACATGATGTTCATTCCTCTTTGTAAAGAGGGGGTGTGGGGGCAGGGGGTGTGCATGTGTGCAATTCTCTTTGAAAGAAATTACCCTTTTGACAAATGGAATCACACACTACATGATGTTCATTCCTCTTTGTAAAGACTGATGATGTCAGCACCCTATAAATACAGTAGGAGAAGGAAAACCACCCATTAATGCGAATAGTGCGCTGCGCTAATGCGTCTCTCTCAAGTGTCATAACATAATTAGGGAGGAGTTTGAATCCTGCAAGTGCTCAGTGTTTGTGTATGGTGGGGGGCCAGGGGGTATGCAATTCTCTTTGAAGGAAATGGCCCTTTTGACAACTGGAATAACACACTACATGATGTACATTCCTCTTTGTAAAGACTGATGATGTCAGCACCCTATAAATACAGCAGGAGAAGGGAAAACACCCAGTAATGCGAATAGCGTTCTGCGCTAATGCGTCTTTCTGAAGTGTCATAACATAATTAGGTTGGGGTTTGAATCCTACAAATGCCATGTGTGTGTTTGTCAATGTGTGGTGGGTTTTGCTTTTATTATTGTATGACATATAATTATAACAATAATTTCAATGCACACATCAGGTATGTGTGTGCCACATACAGATATGTACCTGTGACCTTCAATAGTTCCTATGTGTGAAGCCTGCCTCATATGAATGCAGTTGTTACCTTTGCCAGCATGTGCTGCAGATTCCCAGACCGTACGCCATACATGTATGTTGTTGACAATGCAGGCTACTGCAGTGATCTGTGTCCTAGGCCAACTGGGTGACACACACTCATGAAAGCCGTGATATATTAATGTGGGTGAGGGTTCATGTCTGGAGTATATGTCGCACATGTTATAACACAGCAAAGTCTGTGAGTAATGGACATCCAGTGTAGGTGTATGGCAACTGTTGCTGATATGCATAAAGACACCTTCTTGCTTAGGCAATACACCAAGGGACTGCACAATACCTTTGGAAATGTGAATATCACAGGATAGACAAGAAAAAACTTGTCCATATGTACACACCATTACCCGTTCTACATGATGGGTGCTGCCACCTACATGGTACTGTTGGAATACTATGTTAAGTACATGCTGATGACAAAGTTAAAGTTGCGTTACAGTAATAGAGCATGGCTTGGACAACAGGTATCTGTCTGTATGATACCCTTGTGGTGGTCATGTGTGTCATGTGCAGAATGCATTGTAGGCCACTGTATGCATTTCCAGTCGTGGATGAACATATCCCTAGTGTGTTGGCATGTACGTGAGACTGCTATATGCCAAACAGTATTCTTTCCAGGGATGTGTGGGGCTCAGTAAGAATGGCTACTGATATAGTGTAGTACTGCAGGGATATCACTGACACTGGGTTTCCTACATCTGTGTATCAGTTGAGGATACATCATGTAATAGGTTCATAGGTTCATACTAGGCTATCTGCCCTAGGGCAGTTATAAGCCTAGCCAGACTGTGTTTGGCTTTCGCCACCCATTTTAAATGAATTTTGCTATGCCCTTTTTCCAGGTTAGTATACTCTGCCTCTATGTAACAGTGACACAGAAGTGATACCCGGGGTAAACCTACAATCTCCCATCCACTCACCAACATTCCTCTTGCAGAGAGTCATTAAGGGACTCTGCCAAACCTGGACTGTGATTTTATTCCAGAGTGAAGGGAGCCTCTGGGTTATGAATCTGTCCCTCCAGCATGTCCTATTTATTTAAGTGCTGAGGTCCAAGTGTCATGGGCGCATAGCTCCATGGAATTTGGATTTTCTGAGGTGCAGCATGTCCATTAATTCCAGGTTGGACATGGTTTTATATGTCAGGCATCTGTTCGAGCCCTTTGATCCCCTTGGTGAGGTACTTTTGGGGACTTTCCAGTTGCTGCAGGTCAGGTGTCTGGTAAGGTACACCACAAAAGGGGCATTGTACTCAATTATGGCCCTGATGAGGGATGACTAAAGAGGCACGATGACCTCCCCTGATCTAGCTGTGAATCCCTTCATGATTAGGTGGCCTATAGAAACTGTCTGTCTAACCACTACAACCATGTGGTTGTCAAATGAGAGTATGCTATCAACTCTGGTCCCCAGGTCCCTAATCATGTCTACAGTACTTAATGGCTTACCACCTATGTGTTAATTTGTGGGCACTTTGTTTTTGCCAAAGGGGATGACTATACACGTTTTGGCGTTTAGCTTGAGGCCATGGCTCTGGCACCAGTTGTCTGTTTCTATGAGACCCTTTTGTAGGATGCTTCTGTTGGCTGGTGAGTTGATTATGGCGCCCAGTTTGCAGTCATCTGCGAACCTGCTCAGCCACAGTCCTTCTGTGTTGGCCTGTACCTCCGAGAAATATATACCAAACAAGAGAGGTCCCAGGACTGACCTCTGTGGGACGCCACTTGTAACCGGTTTGGAGTGTGATATGGCTCCAGCAATTCTGACCATGTGTGTTCTGTCTGTGAGCCAGTTTGCAACCCATCTAGTGACATAGGGGTTTATAGTTATGCTGGTGAGCGTCTCTATAATGCCCGAGTGGGGTATTATATTGAAGGCTTTTGCGAGGTCCAGGTAGGCTGTGTTGACCACCTTCCCCTCGTCACTGGCCTTGGTGACTGTTTCAAAGACATCGACCAGGTTTAAGAGGCAGGATGTGCCCTCAACAAAGCCGAACTGGGTAGGATCCAGTGTCTGTAGGTCTCCAATATCTTTATTTATGAGGTCCATGATGATCCTTTCCATAGCTTTGCAGACCAAGCTAGTCAGGCGCATGGGGCGATAGTTTCCAGGATCCGTTGAGGCACCACCTTTGTGGAGAGGGACCACTGTTGCTGTACAACACTCCTTGGGTACATATCCTGTAGTAAGGCTGGGACTGAACAGTAGTTTTATGTTTGTGTTTAGTTCTTCTTGGAGTTCATGTAGGATGCAGCCTGGGACACTGTCTTCTCCCATTGATGCTGTGTTTTTGCTTTGGGGAGGGTGACTGAGCATCTGAGATGTCAAGGGGGCATCACTCTGCTGGGATATATATTTGCCCTTACGGTGGGGAGGGGGTGAGAAGTTTGTGCTGAACCTGTCAGCAATGATGTTGGCAATGTATGTGGGTTAGGTGTATTCTTTGTCATTTTGGACTATGTTAGAAAAATATGTATTAATGTATATGTTTAGTGCTTATTAAGAAATAAGAAAGATATAATGCATTTTATTCTATTAATGTTATGACAAGAAAAATGAATTCATATGAAACTGCAAGAAGCTTTTGGAAACTGCAGTGTGCCTTTTTTGCAAGTTGGCCTCTGACCCCAGCAGCTGCTAGCTCAGCAAGAATTGATGTTTATGCTTCTCACAAGTGATTATCTGCTGGGTCAGGAAATTAAACGTGTGAAATAATGAGAATCTTCTGCTCTTTCCTCCTTGAGCAATCAACCTTGTATATGTTGCTAGATAACGCACCAGCTGCAAGGAAGAAGTGATAACTTGTAACAAGAGAAATGTATTGAGAACTGTACCTGCTATTATGCTCGAATTAGTTCAAAACCTTGAATGGCAACTTTTGTAAAAGGGTATTATAACTAACCAGGTGGCTAGCAAGGCCACGTTGTTTACCAGAAAAACTTTTTAAGCAAAATGTAGTATCAGCATTTTATATGAATAGAATATTGTAAGCTAAAGTGATGTAAAACCCCTTGTAACTGACTACGTCAGCCTGGTGGGTTAATACTAGTGAGAAATATTATAAAAGTTGTGTTCTTCCTGTTTCATTCAGACAAAATTCTGTACTTGTACGTTTTTTGCCTCCTGGTGTACACTAGTAAAGAACCTGAACCTGAACCTCCTGTGTATTGATCTTTTTATTACAATGTTTTTCATTTAACAGATTGGTCCTTCGGACCTTAATCCCTCAGACGCTGCAGATCAGAGCATAGCGGTGGTCGAAGACTGCATGCAGGAGAAGATACCGAAATGGTTCTTCTTGAGTGAAAAGACCTCTGACTGAATTGTCGTTTAAAGAGGCTGGCCACTTTCTGATCTGTGGCTGAAGAGCGGATTTCCACTTCGAACCGTGACTGGTCAATAACGGAGGCTCAGGTAGGGAGACTTTTTGCCTTTTTTTCTGTTTTAGATCAGGGACTAGGTTACAGTAAATATTGTTTTTTTTGTCAGATTTGTCATACAGATCAGGGACAAGAAAAAATTACTGTTTATTTGGTCATAGATCAGGGTAACAGAATAAGGTAGGCAGTTATTCTAGATAAACTGTGAAAGGAACTGAAGTTATGGTACCACGTGGTAAAAGGGTTACGTAACATTTATTGACATGGGAAATCAGTGCACTAAAACATCGCGAGATCCACCCCTAACCGAAGACGCAAAATATATGCAACTACAACGTGCAGATAATGTTAGATATTATGCGAAATGGGTTAGCAAATATGAATTTGATGGAAAATTAGACAAATCTTCGCTTGTTAAACTTCTTAAACAGCTTAAAAGTGATACGAAAGGTCAGGCAAAAAAACAACGGCAATTAGGCATTCCTCAGGCACACAGGTGGATTGAGGAAGCAAACCATAGGGAACAAAAGAGTAGTAATTCAAAGGCATTGTTTTTAGACAAAGAAGATAATAATATAGTAGTAGCAACGGCTCCTCCGCCCCCACCACTCCCTTTTTCAGGATATGAAGCGGGTGGACAAGCTGGTCCACCTCCGCGGTATTCTGATGTTTTAGTGAAACCGAAATCGTTTGTTAGAGATCCCATTGAAACTAGGTCCCGAACACGTAAAACACAGGGGGACATAGAATCGTATCAAATGGAGAGAAATTTACAAGCTGAGAGTGAGGAAGAAATATGTCCACTTATAGAGGTACCAAATCCTCAGGTAGGACAGGTTGGACAGGACCCAACCCTCTTGGTATATAGGCCGTGGACACCGGAGGATATCCGGAAGGCTACTGAGGGAATTCCCCATCCAAAAGTTAATTTTACAAAATTCCTAGAAGATTTACAAGGCATGAGGTTAAGTTACCACTTAAATGGGGAAGAAGTAGAAAAAGTAGTTAGACAAATTGTAGGTCCAGATTGGCACATGATTAGTGGCACCTGGAATCCTCGTAATGCAGAATTTAAGCCACTCCCACATAGTGACGCAGAACTTGACAATAGAGTAAAAGGCCTTACAGACCGAATCTCTGAGAAATGGAAACCTAGAGCAGACTGGACTTGTATTAATCAATGCATACAGCAAGAAAATGAAACAGTAGATGGGTACTATGCCAGATTATTAGAGTGCTTTAACAATCATAGTGGCATGACAGTTCCCGAAAATCAAATGAATGATCCCCCGTATGAACAGCAATTGAAAAATGCATTTTTAAAAGGTTGCATTGCACCTATTAGTAGCTTCATTACGAAGCATATGATAGATCATCGAACAAGTAGGTTACAAGCCTTACTTGAATATGCTAGACATGCTGAAAGATATTTTAATAGCAAAAAGAAAAAGAAAGCGCAAGTCTTCACTGCTGAAGACGGAGCTGAAGTTTATGTATTACAGTCTGGTAAAAAGGGTAAGAAAAATGCACAGGGAAATAAACAGTCTGACAAATGGTCAGAGGACTTTGAAGAAAGGAAAAAGGGAGGTGAATGCTTTAAGTGCGGGAAGAAAGGACATCTAGCTAGGGATTGCAAACAAAATAAGAAGGTAACCACAGAGGATAAGGGAGATGAGGACTGACTATATGATGGTGAAGATACACCATACGAGAGTCAGAAATCATCGGGAAAAGACAATAAAAAGAGGACAAATGTAAATGTGATAGAAGGATTAGAGGAAGTGCAAGTAGACATGGAGGATGAAGAAAATGAGATTTTAGATTTAGCATTATTGAGCCTAGAGCTCTACCTAGCAGACACAAAACTGGAAGTTACACTTCTGGTGGAGGGGAAGGAAGTAAAATTCCTGTGTGATTCAGGAGCATCACGGACTCTGATACACCCCTCCAAGTTACCGGAACATTCAGAATCACCTGATTATATATTAGTGAAAGCTGCAAATGGACAGCTATACCGGGAACCACTTTCCCATGATATAGCAATAATTGACCCTGTTTCAGGGATGACTCAAAGGAGTAAAATTGTTGTTTCTGCAAAATGCCCAGTGAACCTATTAGGTAGGGACCTTATGCAGATATTTGGCATAGCAGTAGTTCCGACTATGCAGGGTATGGAGGCACAGCGACAAATGGATACATTTTTGGTGCGACCGGAGGGTGAAACTTTTTACTGGTACAGCCAGGACTTAGTTACGACTGGTCCAGGGGCAGTGACCGAGGAACTGATGAACATAGCCATCAGTAAATCCCCCTCCCTTGACACTGACAGACAGCATTTGTTACATTCTACTCTGTATTACTGTAGCAAACCAGGACCTGATAAGGAATATGAGCAAGAATTGTTCAGAAATCGTGCAACCAGATTAGTGTTACATAATCTGTACTGAGATACTGAGGGAAACAGTGTTGTTAGCTGTTCATTACCTCAAGAATTCCTTGCACTATACAAATCTAATCGATTACCACAAAAATACAAAATGGGCAGACCTAGGAGAAAAGGTAACAAGATGGGAAAAGCAAACTGAATTAGAATTATCAGAACAGGGAATACAGAAACAGAGACTGAATTGGTTAACACAGGCACATCCAGCTGTACACTTGCAATCTAGCAAGGACAGCTGATTGGCATTTTTATTAGAAGAAGAAGAGAAAGCCTTATGTGACATACCAGACATTCTTTGGTCAACAGGCAAGTCAGATGTAGGACTTATTCGAACAGCAGGACCAGTTATTATTACGCCAAAGTCAGCATTCAGACCACAGAAGAGACAATATCCTTTAAGAAAGGATGCAGAAATAGGAATCAAACCTATAATAGCAGCATTACTTAAGGAAGGAGTACTGGTAGAATCTCCTGATTCACCATGTAATACACCCCTATTTCCTGTTAAAAAGGCAAATGGGGAATGGCGTATGGTTCAGGACTTACAAGCTGTAAATAATGCAGTAATACCTAGAGCACCTACGGTGCCAGATCCACACACTTTGTTAAATGATTTGAAACCTCACCAGAAATATTTCTCTGTGGTAGATATTAGCAATGCTTTTTTTTCAATACCTATACATCCTGATAGCCAATATTGGTTTGCATTTACATTTCAGGGAAAGAGGTATACCTATACTCGACTACCACAGGAATATTGTGAGAGTCCAACAATATTCTAATTATCTATTTAAAAAAAAAAAAAAAAAAAAGTGTACATATATAACTGCCATCTTCCTACTTTCCTGTATCCTTTCTCTCTGTACATTATGATAGTATTCTCCATTGTATATCACATGTTAATTTTTTTTTTTTTTTTTTTTTTTTTATTTTTGTCGTTGTTTTCTCTAACTACTGTATGTTTATATGTTACTACTATGCCACAATTTATAATGTTTGAATCTATCTTGTTACTTTATGTATTTAGCAAGATTTTCTATTATTTTTCACTTTAATGTTCAAGTTTGGAGCTTATCTCCCCGGGCCTCCACTGAAAATGGACATATATCCAGCTGGACTAGCCCGGTCAACAAATGTAAAATAAATAAATAAATAAATAAAATATTTGCACAAGAAATGGCTAGTAATTTGGCGGGATTCACCCCACTGGGGTGTAGTCAAATTCTACTTTATGTAGACGACATCTTGCTAGCAGCCCCCACCCAGCAGCAATGCAGGGAGGATACCATAGCACTGTTACAATTCTTAGCAACACAGGGACACAAAGTAAACAAAAGCAAACTACAGCTTTGGAGAAAACAGGTTAGATACCTAGGATATGTAATATCCAAAGAAGGTAGAATATTAGATGAGGAAAGAAAGACAGCGATTTTACAAGCACCCAAACCAGCGACCAAGAAGGAAATGATGTCCTTCCTGGGAACAACTAACTTCTGCCGGAGTTGGATACCAAACTATGCTTTGGAATCTGCTCCACTGACCGACCTAATATACAAAAAAATGATGGCAGCACAAGATTTATTACAATGGACACCTGAAGCAGAAATGGCTTTCTGCAGGTTGAAGCAATTAATAGCAATTAATAGCTTCTTTATTAGTCCTAGGACTACCAAACTATCATAAACGTTTCTTTCAAACTGTAGACTGTAAGCAGGGATATATGACATCAGTATTGACACAACAACATGGGGATAAACAACGCCCCATAGCTTACTATTCATCACAGTTAGACCCAGTGGCGCGATCCTTGCCCCACTGTGTACAAGCAGTAGTCGCAGCTGCAATGGCTTCGGCCTCAGTGGTGTGATTCCACCCTCTCACATTGAGAGTGCCTCATGTAGTTGTGATAATTTTACTGCAAGAAAAGGTAGCATATCTTTCTCCTGCTAGACACCTTTCCTGTATGACTATACTGTTGAGCCAACTTCATATGACAATTGAACGATGCACAACATTAAATCCATCAACTTTGCTCCCAACTCCTGCGGATGGCAACCACACAGTTGCCTGCAGGAAATTGAGCAGAAAACATTACCCAGACAAGATCTCACGGATATTCCCTTGGATAAGGCCGAGCTGACATATTACGTGGATGGCTCATGCAGAAGGGGCCCTACAGGAAAAAACCTAGTGGGGTATGCAATAGTCACAGTCACTGAAACCTTAGAAGCCCAATCCTTACCACATAACTTGTCTGCACAAGCAGCAGAATTGATTGCCTTAACACGAGCCTGTACTTTAGCAAAAGACAAATGTGTAAACATATACACTGACAGTATGCTTTTTCTACTGTACATGTTTTTGCACAGCAGTGGAAAAATAGAGGGATGATAACATCTAGTGGTAAACCAATTAATCATGCGCACTTTATTTTAGAATTGTTAGAATCTATTCAATTACCTACTAAAGTAGCTATTTGCAAATGCGTAGCTCATGCGAAACAGCAGGACAGAATTTCAAAAGGAAATGCAAGAGCTGATGCAACTGCAAAACAAGCAGCTTCAGACTCAGAAATTTTACTTTTAGATGAGGAATTACAACCCTCTGAAATTTTAGATTTAGAAATGTTAAAAACGATGCAGACACTTACCACAAAAGCAGAAAAACAAAAATGGGAAAGACGAGGAGCAATCCTTGAAAACGGGCTGTACATCTCCAAAGAGAAAAAAACAATTTTGCCGTCTAATTTGTTTAGATATGCAGCTTTGTTGAGCCATGGGCAGTGCCATGTCTCAACAGGGGAGATGGTACAGTTAGTAAACCGAATATTCCAAACATATGGATTCACAAATTACACAAAAAAAATTTGTGCGGCATGTCATATTTGTAACAAACATCATGCACAAGGGGCATTAAAACCTAAACAAGGAAGTTTTCCTACACCGCCATATCCGTTTCATACTATTTGTATGGATTTTATAGAATTGAACAAATGTGATAACAAAAAGTACTGCCTTATCATTGTAGATATGTTTTCCAAATGGGTGGAAGCCTTTCCGACTAAAAACCCGGATGCAACAAAAGTGGCAAAAGCTCTCATAAAGGAGATTTTCCCTAGATTTGGTATACCGGAAAGGATCTATAGTGACAATGGTACACATTTTGTGAATCAGACCATACAGCAATTGGGATGCTTCTTTGAGATTTCCCTTAAGAACCATTGTGCTTATCACCCTCAGTCTGCAGGACTGGTGGAGAGGCACAATGGAGTCCTCAAGAACAAACTTAGGAAGTTAGTCAATGAAACTCAAAAGAACTGGGTGCACTGTCTGCCTCTGGCGCTGCTGAGTATGCGAATGGTTCCAAATGCAAAGGGTTTGACTCCTTTTGAAATGGTGTTTGGGAGGGCATATTATGTACCTCGGTGGAAAGCTCTCATGCCTGCAGACCAGGAGGCTGATAGTTCACTAGCTAGTTATATGAGGAAGCTGTTAACAAATAAATCTCTTTTGCAGTTTAACTCTTTTTCAGATAAAGAACAGACCAGACCATTGGAAGCGATTCTAGCCCCGGGGTCCTGGATCTGGGTGAAGGTCACAAAGAGGAAGAATTGGGCAAGCCCAAAGTGGGAAGGACCGTACCAGGTGCTGTCGGCCACGCCTACTGCGGTCAGAATAGCCGAGAGGACTTCTTGGATTCATTTAACGCATTGCAAACTGGTAAAGAACTTTCAACTTGATAAAAACATTGTAACTGTTACGCAACAAGAACAAAATGGCCAAAGATAGAAATTCAGACCAACCTCAAAAATGTTGCATAATCATATTATTGAGCGTACACTTGTTGACTGTACTTTTGACAATTTTCTTTTTGTTGTGGTTTTTTCATTTCTCAACCACACAAGTAAAACTGGATAAACGTGATGACACATCCATAGACTGGCATCCAAACTTTAACACATACCTAGCAATTAAACGTGTATATGCTGAGACTATGAACATTTCAAACTGCTGGGTTTGTACAGCTATACCAACAGCATATGGAGGACTACTAATGTCCGCTGTTCCTTTAGGGATCAATGAGACTTGGGAAAATTTACTTTTGACACAGGAACTGTGAGATCACAGGATAAAATAGCATTGTATTTACCTGTTACACAAAAGGGGATTGTGTGTTTTTTTAAAAATGATACTCTCCAGGTGGGTTGGAGTAACTGTAACATAACAATATCTTATAAATGTTATATTAAGACTAAAACTGGGGGTACCGTTTGCAATACTAACTATGATTCATATTTGAACTCAATGAAAATGACATTGAATGAAGTACAAAGAAATCCTGTTTTTATTAAACAATTGTCAATCATAGATAAGAAAATGTTTCATGCAGGGCTAGTGCGTATTAGCACTAAAGTTGAAAACTGTTATTTTGTGTGTGGGAAAAAGGCATACAAATGGCTACCTGAGAATTGGTCCGGCAGTTGTTTTTTGGGCTACCTGGTTCCGGCCATACGAGACACTGCGGAATTACCTCTGGGTAAAATATGGAATGTGAGAGATGTTTCCAAGAAAACCAAAGATCCAATCGAGAAACCTGTGAATTCAGTAGGGCAAGTTGAAGCAGGTTGGAAAAACCATAATTCCGTGAAGGACAAAGACAAATTGACTCATATGGACTTGAGTGACAGTGTTATATCTTGGGCAGGTATACTCCCAGCGTATGGTGCAGTCAAATCGATTTGGGAGCTGAGAAAACTGTTGAAACTTCTCGAAGTAATGAGTAATGGAACTTTTTCTGCTCTTGAATTAGTGACTGATGAACTGAATGCCATGAGAACTGCTGTGTTGCAAAATCGGATGGCTCTTGACTTCACCCTAGCGGTGAGAGGTGGTACATGCGCGCTTATCAAAGAAGAATGCTGTGCATATATTCCAGATAATAAGCATGAAATTAATAACCATCTGGAGGTGATTCAGCAGGTGTCGGCCATGACCAAACCAGGCCCAAACCCTCTGACGGATTTTTTCCAGAATCTGTTTGGAGGTTGGAGTTCCATCCTAATGAATATTCTGATTGCCATTTGTGTGGGTTTACTCCTATTAAGAGCATGTGTTTGTTGTGGAATCCCCTGCATGAAAAGATTAATTAAAGATTTTATAGATATGTCTGTCTCTGAAACCTTGTATCAAGACATTGAACTTGAGGAATTGGTTCTAAATGAAATTCTCCTTGAAGTCTAAACTGAATGACTCTCTTAACTGCAAATCCTAAGTGAAAGAGGTTAGGAGAAGAAATAAGACTGTTTTCACTTCTGAGAATAGAATAAAAAGTATTAACAGGGGGAAAATGTTAGCAAAATATGTATTAATGTATATGTTTAGTGCTTATTAAGAAATAAGAAAGATATAATGCATTTTATTCTATTAATGTTATGACAAGAAAAATGAATTCATATGAAACTGCAAGAAGCTTTTGGAAACTGCAGTGTGCCTTTTTGCAAGTTGGCCTCTGACCCCAGCAGCTGCTAGCTCAGCAAGAATTGATGTTTATGCTTCTCACAAGTGATTATCTGCTGGGTCAGGAAATTAAATGTGTGAAATAATGAGAATCTTCTTCTCTTTCCTGCTTGAGCAATCGACCTTGTATATGTTGCTAGATAACGCACCAGCTGCAAGGAAGAAGTGATAACTTGTAACAAGAGAAATGTATTGAGAACTGTACCTGCTATTATGCTCGAATTAGTTCAAAACCTTGAATGGCAACTTTTGTAAAAGGGTATTATAACTAACCAGGTGGCTAGCAAGGCCACGTTGTTTACCAGAAAAACTTTTTAAGCAAAATGTAGTATCAGCATTTTAGATGAATAGAATATTGTAAGCTAAAGTGATGTAAAACCCCTTGTGACTGACTACGTCAGCCTGGTGGGTTAATACTAGTGAGAAATACTATAAAAGTTGTGTTCTTCCTGTTTCATTTAGACAAAATTCTGTACTTGTACGTTTTTTGCCTCCTGGTGTACACTAGTAAAGAACCTGAACCTGAACCTCCTGTGTATTGATCTTTTTATTACAGTGTTTTTCATTTAACAGACTACTTCTGAGCATATCTGGGAATTCCCACCCAGATTCCTAACATAACTAAAGAAAGCCTTGTGATTATCCTTAGTGTCTTGTGCAATTTTCCTCTTAAAGCTGGCCTTAGACGATTTTATGAGTGCCCGTATTTTTTTCCAAATACTGATCACAGATGCCTTCCCTTTGTGGGATATTGCTCGATCATGTAGTAGCTTCCTCCTTCTATTGTTTTCTCCTATGTGGCTGGGGTCCACCAGAAAGGACGCCTGTCTTTGGAGGATTGGGTCTTGGTTATATTTGGCATTGCATGATCTGTGCATTCATGAAGGTGTTCATAGAATGCGTTTATAAAGGATTCAGCAGTCTGGGCCCTATTTTCCACAGGCCTGGGGGCTTTGAAGGATTCCACCTCTGTCTCGGTTTTGAGGTGTGTGGAATTTGCTTTAGACAACTTTTTCACTGTGGTTTTCTGGGCAGGGGCTGGGGTTGGTATGTGAATATCTAGTGGGATTACTCTATGGTCTGATCTTACCAGTGAGGGATACACTTCTTGTCTGGAGCATAGAGTCCCCATGTTGGTGATGAGCAGGTGCAGTATGTTTTCCTCTCTTGTGGAAGTGGTAACAAGTTGTTCCATAGCATTTGAGTTTATGAATTCTAGGAATATTTGGCCTAGGGTGTTGGAGCTACAGTAATGCTCCCAGTCTATGTGTGGGTAGATGAAGTTGCCCAATATAATGTTGTTTGGAGAGACCTTCATATATTCATGTGTTCTTAAGTAGGCTAAGTGGGGTTCCTGGGTTTAGGAGGGTGGTCTGTAGCAGACTATGAACTGGAAGGCAGTTTTACCCACTGTTAGTTGCACATGGATAGTCTGTGATGCTTCATGCTGTGGCACCAACCTGGGGGTGTGGGTATCCTTGACAATTATTGATACTCACCCTCCTTTCATAGTTAGTTCCATGTTTTGGGGCTGTAAAGCATGTTATAAGGTGTAACCTGGAAGTGCTAGGGTGATCTTGGGAGCCTTGAAACAGGTTTCTGTTACTGCACAGATATCAATATTCCCCATGCTGAGTAGAGTTTGGACTGCATGCATCTTGCAGTTTAGATGTCTGGCATTGAGTATCATTACTGATCAAACTACAATCCACTCTGCTACAGGCCCCATGAAGGCTCAGTGTCTCTCCAACCTAACACCACTCTTAAGTATTCAACTGCGGTACCACCTTTAACATTCTTGTAAGAAAAGCGCAGTCCAGGTCTGAACTGTCTGCAAACAGCTACAGTTAACTTTGAACCTGACACCACTCTTAAGTATTCAACTGTGGTACCACCTTTAACATTCTTGTAAGAAAAGCGCAGTCCGGGTCTGAACTGTCTGCAAACAGCTACAGTTAACTTTGAACCTAACATCACTCAAGTATTCAACTGTGGTACCACCTTTAACATTCTTGTAAGAAAAGCGCAGTCCGGGTCTGAACTGTCTGCAAACAGCTACAGTTAACTTTGAACCTAACACCACTCTTAAGTATTCAACTGCGGTACCACCTTTAACATTCTTGTAAGAAAAGCACAGTCCAGGTCTGAACTGTCTGCAAACAGCTACAGTTAACTTTGAACCTAACACCACTCTTAAGTATTCAACTGTGGTACCACCTTTAACATTCTTGTAAGAAAAGCAGTCCGGGTCTGAACTGTCTGCAAACAGCTACAGTTAACTTTGAACCTAACACCACTCTTAAGTATTCAACTGCGGTACCACCTTTAACATTCTTGTAAGAAAAGTGCAGTCCGGGTCTGAACTGTCTGCAAACAGCTACAGTTAACTTTGAACCTAACACCACTCTTAAGTATTCAACTGCGGTACCACCTTTAACATTCTTGTAAGAAAAGCGCAGTCTGGGTCTGAACTGTCTGCAAACAGCTACAGTTAACTTTGAACCTAACACCACTCAAGTATTCAACTGCGGTACCACCTTTAACATTCTTGTAAGAAAAGCGCAGTCCGGGTCTGAACTGTCTGCAAACAGCTACAGTTAACTTTGAACCTAACACCACTCTTAAGTATTCAACTGCGATACCACCTTTAACATTCTTGTAAGAAAAGCGCAGTCTGGGTCTGAACTGTCTGCAAACAGCTACAGTTAACTTTGAACCTAACACCACTCTTAAGTATTCAACTGCGGTACCACCTTTAACATTCTTGTAAGAAAAGCGCAGTCCGGGTCTGAACTGTCTGCAAACAGCTACAGTTAACTTTGAACCTAACACCACTCTTAAGTATTCAACTGCGGTACCACCTTTAACATTCTTGTAAGAAAAGCGCAGTCCGGATCTGAACTGTCTGAAAACAGCTACAGTTAACTTAGAACCTAACACCCCTCTTAAGTATTCAACTGCGGTACCACCTTTAACATTCTTGTAAGAAAAGTGCAGTCCGGGTCTGAACTGTCTGCAAACAGCTACAGTTAACTTTGAACCTAACACCACTCTTAAGTATTCAACTGCGGTACCACCTTTAACATTCTTGTAAGAAAAGCGCAGTCTGGGTCTGAACTGTCTGCAAACAGCTACAGTTAACTTTGAACCTAACACCACTCTTAAGTATTCAACTGCGGTACCACCTTTAACATTCTTGTAAGAAAAGCGCAGTCCGGGTCTGAACTGTCTGCAAACAGCTACAGTTAACTTTGAACCTAACACCAATCTTAAGTATTCAACTGCAGTACCACCTTTAACATTCTTGTAAGAAAAGCGCAGTCCGGGTCTGAACTGTCTGCAAACAGCTACAGTTAACTTTGAACCTAACACCACTCTTAAGTATTCAACTGCGGTACCACCTTTAACATTCTTGTAAGAAAAGCGCAGTCCGGGTCTGAACTGTCTGCAAACAGCTACAGTTAACTTTGAACCTAACACCACTCTTAAGTATTCAACTGCGGTACCACCTTTAACATTCTTGTAAGAAAAACGCAGTCAGGGTCTGAACTGTCTGCAAACAGCTACAGTTAACTTTGAACCTAACACCACTCTTAAGTATTCAACTGCGGTACCACCTTTAACATTCTTGTAAGAAAAGTGCAGTCCGGGTCTGAACTGTCTGCAAACAGCTACAGTTAACTTTGAACCTAACACCACTCTTAAGTATTCAACTGCGGTACCACCTTTAACATTCTTGTAAGAAAAGCGCAGTCCGGGTCTGAACTGACTGCAAACAGCGGCAGTTAACTCTGAACCTAACACAACTCTTAAGTATTCAGCTGCAGTACCACCTTTAACATTCTTGTAAGAAAAGCGCAGTCCGGGTCTGAACTGTCTGCAAACAGCAACAGTTAACTTTGAGTATGTGTCTACCTGTTTGAGCCAACATTCATTTTCCCCTGGAGAGCACTCTGCTTTGGTTGTAAGCAGCCCCCCCCCCACACACACACACACACACACACACACACACACACACACACACACACACACACACACACACACATCTTCCACTTTCTCTTATTCCCTTCTGTTAGCAAATAGTATCCATAACTGATCAATACTGTGTGTTTGTAAATTTAAACGATGACCACAGTAGCCTACTGATACAAGGTTACCCTGTTTTTCCACCTGAGAAATTAAGAAATGACTTACAGTTTCAGAGCAGTCCTTGGTCAATTGTCATTGTTTCTTAACACATACTTGTCTTTGCTTTGGCTCATTAGCAGCAGTACAAAGAACTGCCTGCTCACACCCTTGTTCTCCCCTCCCCCTTCCCTGTTTATTACCTTAAGACAAACCCAGAGTTAATAAATATTACCTGTGGCAGGCACCATTTTTAAAACTACAATCCACTCTGCTACAGGCCCTATGAAGGCTCAGTGTCTCTCCAGTAAGTGTTTTACAACTGTAAATGCCTATTTTTGTTGAATTGTATTAGACATTGTACAACTGTATATGTTTATGTTGAATTGTGTTAGACATCAAATATGATTTATGCTTTATTATTAGATGTTACTATGGCATGCTAGCATTTGTATGCGCCAATTTGTTTTTAGTATAATAGTATGTATGGTATATTTTCATAGCTGCACCTTGTTCACTAATGTTATTCATGTAATTGTGTTGTGTGTAGACAGCTCATACTAGTGTCTAATTATTTCTATATAATTGTGCTGTTACTGGTGGATAGAATCACATTAGAGAACCACGACAGATTGCTGCTCACTATATTTTTATCTCTGACTGCATTACTGTTTGGGGTTTCTTTTCTAATGTTCTTCCAATTGGCTCAGTATCTGCATATACTAAGTAGTTGGTGCATGGCATTGTCCTGCATGCGGTAGCTATTTGCTCAGTGTGTTTTTTATAATCTTTATAATATATATTTACCATCTCAAAAGTGCTTACTCCTCTCTGTACTCTTCTTTTTTAGACCTAACACCACTCTTTCAACTGCGGTACCACCTTTAACATTCTTGTAAGAAAAGCGCAGTCCAGGTCTGAACTGTCTGCAAACAGCTACAGTTAACTTTGAGTATGTGTCTACCTGTTTGAGCCAATATTCATTTTCCCCTGGACAGCACTCTGCTTTGGTTGTAAGCAGCCCCCACCACACACACACACACACACACACACACACACACACACACACACACACACACACACACACACACACACACACACAAACACACACACAAACACACACATCTTCCACTTTCTCTTATTCCCTTCTGTTAGCAAATAGTATCAATAACTGATCAATACTGTGTGTTTGTAAATTTAAACTATGACCACTGTAGCCTACTGATACAAGGTTATCCTGTTTTTCCACCTGAGAAATTAAGAAATGACTTACAGTTTCAGAGCAGTCCTTGGTCAATTGTGATTGTTTCTTAACACATACTTGTCTTTGCTTTGGCTCATTAGCAGCAGTACAAAAAACTGCCTGCTCACACCCTTGTTCTCCCCTCCCCCTTCCCTGTTTATTACCTTAAGACAAACCCAGAGTTAATAAATATTACCTGTGGCAGGCACCATTTTTAAAACTACAATCCACTCTGCTACAGGCCCTATGAAGGCTCAGTGTCTCTCCAGTAAGTGTTTTACAACTGTAAATGCCTATTTTTGTTGAATTGTATTAGACATTGTACAACTGTATATGTTTATGTTGAATTGTGTTAGACATCAAATATGATTTATGCTTTATTATTAGATGTTACTATGGCATGCTAGCATTTGTATGCACCAATTTGTTTTTAGTATAATAGTATGTATGGTATATTTTCATAGCTGCACCTTGTTCACTAATGTTATTCATGTAATTGTGTTGTGTGTAGACAGCTCATACTAGTGTCTAATTATTTCTATATGATTGTGCTGTTACTGGTGGATAGAATCACATTAGAGAATCACGACAGATTGCTGCTCGCTATATTTTTATCTGTGACTGCATTACTGTTTGGGGTTTCTTTTCTAATGTTCTTCCAATTGGCTCAGTATCTGCATATACTAAGTAGTTGGTGCATGGCATTGTCCTGCATGTGGTAGCTATTTGCTCAGTGTGTTTTTTATAATCTTTATAATATATATTTACCATCTCAAAAGTGCTTACTCCTCTCTGTACGCTTCTTTTCTAGACCTAACACCACTCTTTCAACTGCGGTACCACCTTTAACATTCTTGTAAGAAAAGCGCAGTCTGGGTCTGAACTGTCTGCAAACAGCTACAGTTAACTTTGAGTATGTGTCTACCTGTTTGAGCCAATATTCATTTTCCCCTGGACAGCACTCTGCTTTGGTTGTAAGCAGCCCCCCCACCACCACACACACACACACAGACACACACACACACACACACACACACACACACACACACACACACACACACACACACACACACACACACACACAAACACACACACATCTTCCACTTTCTCTTATTCCCTTCTGTTAGCAAATAGTATCCATAACTGATCAATACTGTGTGTTTTTAAATTTAAACCATGACCACAGTAGCCTACTGATACAAGGTTATCCTGTTTTTCCACCTGAGAAATTAAGAAATGACTTACAGTTTCAGAGCAGTCGTTGGTCAATTGTGATTGTTTCTTAACACATACTTGTCTTTGCTTTGGCTCATTAGCAGCAGTACAAAGAACTGCCTGCTCACACCCTTGTTCTCCCCTCCCCCTTCCCTGTTTATTATCTTAAGACAAACCCAGAGTTAATAAATATTATCTGTGGCAGGCACCATTTTTAAAACTATAATCCACTCTGCTACAGGCCCTATGAAGGCTCAATGTCTCTCCAGTAAGTGTTTTACAACTGTAAATGCCTATTTTTGTTGAATTGTATTAGACATTGTACAACTGTATATGTTTATGTTGAATTGTGTTAGACATCAAATATGATTTATGCTTTATTATTAGATGTTACTATGGCATGCTAGCATTTGTATGCACCAATTTGTTTTTAGTATAATAGTATGTATGGTATATTTTCATAGCTGCACCTTGTTCACTAATGTTATTCATGTAATTGTGTTGTGTGTAGACAGCTCATACTAGTGTCTAATTATTTCTATATAATTGTGCTGTTACTGGTGGATAGAATCACATTAGAGAACCACGACAGATTGCTGCTCGCTATATTTTTATCTGTGACTGCATTACTGTTTGGGGTTTCTTTTCTAATGTTCTTCCAATTGGCTCAGTATCTGCATATACTAAGTAGTTGGTGCATGGCATTGTCCTGCATGCGGTAGCTATTTGCTCAGTGTGTTTTTTATAATCTTTATAATATATATTTACCATCTCAAAAGTGCTTACTCCTCTCTGTACTCTTCTTTTCTAGACCTAACACCACTCTTTCAACTGCGGTACCACCTTTAACATTCTTGTAAGAAAAGCGCAGTCCGGGTCTGAACTGTCTGCAAACAGCTACAGTTAACTTTGAGTATGTGTCTACCTGTTTGAGCCAATATTCATTTTCCCCTGGACAGCACTCTGCTTTGGTTGTAAGCAGCCCCCACCACACACACACACACACACACACACACACACACACACACACACACACACACATCTTCCACTTTCTCTTATTCCCTTCTGTTAGCAAATAGTATCCATAACTGATCAATACTGTGTGTTTGTAAATTTAAACTATGACCACAGTAGCCTACTGATACAAGGTTATCCTGTTTTTCCACCTGAGAAATTAAGAAATGACTTACAGTTTCAGAGCAGTCCTTGGTCAATTGTGATTGTTTCTTAACACATACTTGTTTTTGCTTTGTGATTGTTTCCAGCCCCTCATATGAGCAACTAACAGGGTCTGTACCCGCTTCGCTCCCCACCCTGCCCCCTATTTCCTCCCACCCCCGGTGGTCCCACCTTTATTGCACTCAAACCCCTCCCATATTTCTAATAGCCAACCACAGCACTAACCCAACACTACCTCCTCCATCTTCCCACTACTATCACACCTCCTCAACTAACATGTACAAACATACCTTTCCTATGCTCACTGCATGCACTCTCCTTGCATATCTTACATCCTACCAAAGCTCCATCATTCCCCCACTCAACCACTACCACTGTACTACTACTCACACCACCACTCATGTCTCACCCACACTCAGCTCCCCTCCAACCAGCTCAAGAACCATCCCTATGCACCCCCCACATATTCTACCAACTATATTACTCAAACATAAAGCATCCCTACAACTTAACATAGTAACCCTCCCACCATACCTATTACCCACAGAGCACAATCATAATGTTTCCCTTATAATCAAACACATTCAAAAACTGAGAAAACTAATAATCTCATGCTTATCAAAACGTGCCCTAAGTGGAGACATCCACCCCAACCCTGGCCATACCATCTCCAACCCCAGTCTTCATAATCAGACTAGAAACCACAACTTCTCCCATATTACAGCCAATAGAAAGCCAAGTGACTTCCTTCTACTATGCCTAAATATTAGAAGTATATCCAACAAAGTCCATGAACTCCATGCCATCATAGTCTTGTACTCCCCAGATATAGTCATCCTGACAGAAACCTGGCTAAAACCTCACATTACCAGTGAGCAAATACTCCCTACAGGTTACGGCATACTAACAGTAGACCGGCTAAACAAAAAAGGAGGTGGTGTAGCTATAATATTTAAACAGCATCTAAACATCCAGATCTTAAAATCATCAGCTCCACAAACAGGCAATGAAGAAATAATATATACCAACCTCAGAATTAACCAAAACAAAACCATCAACATAATTGGATGCTACTTCCCACCTGGCCAAAATATCCCTCCCCTAGAAAACCTCCTCAGCTGGTCTACCCACCATCTCCCCCAAGAAACTATCATCTTAGGTGATTTCAATATTGACTGGCAATCCTGTTCTAGCAACAATCCAACCCATCATGTACACCTTCATGGCTTCACTCAACTAGCCCAGTCACCAACCAGGATAAATAAAAACTCCACCAAGCACACTACCCTGGATTGGATACTAGTCAGTAAGAGCCCCCAGTCATATATAACAGGCTGCTTATCAGATAGCCTCAGTGATCACTCCCCAACATTCCTACTCAAAAAATACCTATACCAAGCTAAACCTGTCAGCTACCGTCAAATACGTAAAAAACTAAACTTTAACCCACTCACATTCATCTCTTCCCTCAAAGAATGTAACTGGCATCCTCTAAAGTACCTCAGTCTAGATGATGCAGTTGAATTTTTTAATACTACCTTCCTGAACATCCTTAATTACCATGCCCCCATAAGATTCTCCAGAACCAAAGCACAACCCTCCCCATGGCTACAGAAAACCACTAAGTCAGAAATGAAAAACAGGGATAAGGTCCGGGAGCACAGGCGCAAAACCAAACCACCCTCAGCTAGACAGACATTCCTAGAACTACACAATAGAGTCAAAAAGCTGATAAAACAGGACAAATCCCAATACTACCAGTCTGCCCTAGCCTCCTCACAACACAGCCCCAAACAATTCTGGTCCTCCATAAACTCCATCCTCCACCCAGGTAAAGTCAGTACCCCCCCTCCTAACATCCCTCACTCCTCAGAAAATATTGCTTCCTCATTCAACACACACTTCACCCAAACCATACTATCACTAGCTAAACAACACAACCCAACTCCCCTCCAACCCACACCTTCAACTAGTAATCTCCCCACTGCCTTCTCTTTTTCTCCTGTACCTACCTCCAACATAAAAAACTCTTAACTAAACTTAAACCCACCAAATTAGCAGCAGACAGCCTCCAAAGTGAATACCTACAAATCGCAGCTGATGCTCTGGCCTACCCAGTATCCATCTTGATTAACCGATCTCTGTCAGAAAGTTACGTTTCCACACTGTGGAAAGTATCACATATAATTCCCCTCCACAAAGGCGGACCCTCCACAGAACTAACCAGTTACTGCCCCATAGCTTTTCTCTCTCCACTCTCCAAAATACTAGAGAGATGCATACACTCTCAGGTCTCAGACTACCTCCTTACTAACAACCTCCTTTCCAGTACTCAGCATGGTTTCCCGACCAAACCATAGCACCACCACTGCCTTACTCTCCTTTACTAACACTATCCTTCAGCATAAAAACAATGGCTATCTCTCCTCTGCTACTTTCCTAGACCCATCTAAAGCATTTGACATGGTCCCACACAAACAACTTATCTCTGTACTCAATAACCTATCCTTCTCACAATCGGCCACCAACTGGTTTCAGAGTTACCTGTCTGACCGCTAACAATCCGTTGTATAGCAGAATGACATATCTCCCCAACTACCTGTCTCCTTAGGGGTTCCCCAAGGATCCAACCTTGGACCCTACTCTTCTCAGTTTACACCAATAATCTAGCCTCTGCCACCAAACATGGCACACTCATACAATACGCAGATGACTCGACCATCATCTGCTCAGCCCAGTCCCTACCAAAACTGCAAAAAGTCACACAGGAAGCCTTTTCCTCTGTTGAAACATGGTTACCCGATGCCCGATTAATACTCAACCCAAACAAAACTAAACTACTCATCTTCCAACCCACCAAACATACTCAAAACAACTCTCACTTTAATATCACAGCAAAAGACAGCACCACTATATACCCAACTGAACATACCAAATTGCTAGGAGTGGAAATAGACAATAAACTAAAATTTGACATTCATATATCCATGACTATAAAAAAAGTCCACAAAAAACTAGGAGCATTATACAGAAATAAGCAATTTCTCACCAAAGCAGCAAAGATTTCATTAGCAAATTCCCACCTTATCTCCACCCTACTTTATGCCTCTCCAATATAACAAACCTAAGGCAATGTGATCTAAACAAGCTAGAGACCTGCTACAACAAAATCGCCAAATTCGCCACAGGGGCATCCTACCATAGTCACCACTGTCTCTCACTTGCTGAACTGGGCTGGCTTGAACTCCCTCACCTCCTTCAATGGTATCAACTCTCACTCACCCACAAACTAGTAAACCATCCACTAAATGTCCCATCCCTCCAGAATCTATTCCAACCCTATCGCACCACCAGACCACTAAGATCCAGCAGCAAAAATCACTTGCAGATCACTAAAGCCAATAACTCTGCTGGTGAAGCACTATTCTCTTGCACCATAGCCAAATTATGGAACTCACTCCCACCCACAATTACCTCCATACCATCATGCACCCACTTCAAAACTTTACTAAAAGCACAACTAAAAACATGCTGGCTATGCCCTTGCAACTCCCACTCTAATATCATCCACCCCATCCAACCACTACCTTTCTTTCCACTCCACTAACTACCTTGATTATAGCAAGCTCAGATGCTCATAAGCCAGTACTTATTATACAGCACGAACTTCTTCTTCTTGTAACATTTGTTAATGTCTGGTATGCACTTCACAGATAAAGATTCTTGTTGTCTACTGTTGTACTATGTTCTTCATCTGTAAATATGTTGTAAGTAATTGCTATGTAAATTGTTAATCACTATGTAATCCAATGTAAATACTGTCTGTTTATTTCAACTGTGGAGCTTTTCTCCCCGGGCCTCCGCTGAAAATGGATCTACGTCCTGTCGGACACTCCCGGTCAACAAATTTAAATAAATAAATAAATAAATAAAATTACTTCTAGTTTCTTATCCCTTGTAATACCTATGTAGGTGGGTTTGTGTTTTGAGCCTTACCACCAGAATGCAAACCACTGACATTGGTAAACCGTATGACCCACAGCATACTGTCAAACCATGTCATACATACATGTGACCCCAGGCGAGACATATGTGTAGTACAACACAAAGTGGCCACCAATATGAACTACAATGTATGACTACTGTGTCACATGGTGCATGTCACCCTTGCCATGTGTGCACTACGCATCGACATGCAGAGAATGCAACTCCACCTTGTTCACAAATGTACACCTGCAACTGTGTGCTGCAAACATCACACATGTACTGTCCACTCCACAACACATGCAGGCACAGGTACAAACAAATGCCATGTGGCACATGTGCAGACATTACACTTTTGGAATTAACACTGGTGTATCAAAAACTACAATGACAATCATAGTGTTAATGCATCAGGCATGCTGGGATATACCCACAATGATATCATTACACTGTACTGTTAACAACATGATAATATTACTACAGTGCTATGTAGTCACCCTGTGCATCAGCACCATGCTATCCTGTTCCTGCATCAATGTTACAGATTGCAGGAGGTGGCACAGTTTCATCATATGCACAGGGTGTGTACTTGGTATGCCAGAGACTGCCATTGACACATCCAATCGACATGTATGTGTGTGTGTGTTAGTGAGGTACAACAGTACAACATGGGGCAATGTTGATGCGGTGTGTGTGTGTGTGTGTGTGTGTGTGTGTGTGTGTGTGTGTGTGTGTGTGTATGTGTTAGCCCTAGGTGTTAGCATTATGCCTGTGTGTATGCATGCACACAGTTCTACCACATGGCTGCCATATACGGGTGTTTGTGGACAGCCACAGACTGTACCTGCCAGGTCATGCAGATCACTGTCTCTGGCCACAGACACGGTACCTGTGCCTGGCAGGGGTGCTACGGACAGTATCAGGTACTAAGCCAGACTGGGTACTGTCATCAGAAGCAGTGGGTTGTTGACTGGACACATGTCCCTGCTGGGACTGTCCAGAGCCACATGCACATGATCTTCTAGGATGGTCTGATGACAGCACAGACCCAGCATTGCTGGGGCTGGTTCCGGCACTATGGGAGCGGCTGCGGGTTTGTTGTCATCCGCAGCGACTGCCAGCTGATGATGTTGCTGGCATATGTCCAAGTCAACGCCTCAACCATCCTGCATTGCCCTGGCTCATGGACATGTAGTTGTGGAACAGATTTAATGTGTCCCCCCAACGTCTATCAATGACCTCACCGACAGTACGGATGGCAGCCGCAACGTCACACATAGTGTCATTCATAGCAGTGCGATGTGCTCTAAGCTCCCTCAGACCCTGCCTGGTGTACCGTTCCATACGTGCCTGTGCCTGCATTACAGCCCAGAACATAGCTGAGGTTGAAAGACCTCTGTGGGCACGTCTGACAGGGGCAGTACAACCACGGATGCTCCCACGAGAACCCCTGGACATCTGCCTGTGTGGTACCATGTCAGGACTCTGGCCATGGCTGCTATGAGGGGATGCATGTGCCACTGATACCACATTACCCTGGTCAATGCCCACTGTATGCTGTCCCTCAGCTAAGGACATTGGTGACAATGGATGTATCGGCAGGATGACTGTGCGCATTGATGGGGTTGACTGCTGTGTACTGTTGATTGGCTGACCAACAACAGACCCTGTCACACCTCCCTGTGCCATTACACATGTATCATCATTATCACTATCCCCATCAGTGGCTTCAGGTTCCCTGCTGCACACCAACAGAGCAACACCAGAACCTGTGAGAGGAAGACAGGAAACACAGTTTACAATGTGTACACAATGTTACCACACATGCACACGGGCACACATGCACACGGGCACACATGCACATGGGCACACATGCACACATGCACACGGGCACACATGCACACAGGCACACATGCACACGGGCACACATGCACACAGGCACACATGCACACATGCACATGGGCACACATGCACACTCCTCAGTACAGCAGATACAAACACGCACACACCTGCAATCCAACACATACACAATACTGAGGGTATTATTAGTATTAATATTATTATTAGTATTAATAGTATTGATATTACACACTCACCAGCATGGATTGGCTGCCTTGCTGTTACTCCAGAGGGACCTGCACAAATAATAGAGTTATTGTCAGAGGCCACAACTGTGCCATTGATACTGTGAGTATGATACAGTACAGTAGTACAACAGTTGGCTTTCACAGGTGAGGTGATTATATTCAGAATATCAATCTTGCACAAGAATAGGCAGGATAACAGCTACACACACAGTACACATCTCACACATGCATAAACTACCAGTGCAGAGAACAGTCAACTACAGATATGGCATGTTACCTGCACACTCCATGTCCACATGCTGGGTGGCTCCGGCCTCCATCATGACACATGTCTGTGGATGTTGTTGTTGTTGGCCTGGAGCCACAACTCTTTGGAGAGCTCCTCCACTCTGGTGAGGGGGAGTGGATAGGTACCCCACCACCTGTGGCAAGCTGTTGTCTGTGGATATCAGATGCACGCTGACAGACGTTTCTAATTAAATCACTGCAGTGATGGCGTACCTGCTCATATGTCCAGTTATGCATGCCTATGTCATTTACCCGACGGACAAGGTCTTGCCACAGTGCAGCCCTCTCCTGCTGGTTCTGGCTGGTCCTGGAAAACAGTGTAGAGAAATCCCGCACCAGGCTGTGGTGTATCTCCTCATCCTCTGCAGCTGAATAACACGGGTTGTGCTGATGCACCATCGCCCTGGAAGGAAAAGAAAAATATGTGAGCAAGTAATATGGTACACGTCATACTCTACTGTACTGATATCTCTGAACTGCCATATATAGCATCTGTCTGTCTATCAGGGGATACACATGTAAATTACCACATATCAGTGCTCAGCCCACAACTGTGTGACAGTGCCTGCCACACTCCATACAACAAACTAGTATACACCAGCACTCAGCACACTGTTTGAGGTACAATGCACAACCTCACACTGGGGGTATGTATCAAGCTAATGGATGGAGAATAATGTCATCCCATGCAATGCATGCAATGCACATTTACAGTTTCACTAGTAATCCACCCTAGCCTTTGCTGCCATACCCCTACCTACACCGCAGTCGTACACAGGGAACTACAGCACAACATATGGCAATCTAGCATGTTTGTATCCCAATAACTGACACATCTTTCTCTGGCCTCACACCGAGGACACAAACTACCATGACATAGACAAAGTCACGCTGAGCAATCACACCATTACAGACCTTGCACACAGTCAATGTCACACTCATTCCACCTCACATAGTTCGTATTGCACTGAGTACATGTGTGTGTGCATTGTCATAGGTACGTACTATGCTATTGGCCCTGGGCCTACAGCAGCATAGCCTTATGCTACCCTGCCCCTTGGGACACATGTAATGTGATTGTACTTGCTCCTGTCAAACAATTACACAGAGGTGACTCACATGGCATATTACCTATCTCCATAACATTCATCAGGGGTATGTCTGACATCTACTAATAAGGAGCTTTGTTTGTTAATGCTGGGTGGTTTAGTCCAGGGTATGGCACATTTGTGGATAGGAACCTGTACCTCCAGCATGTGCTCTTTACTGCGGTGACAGGGATTAGGGCCATAGGTCATGTAGGTTGGACAGATTGTGAGGTGTTACCATGGTGGTTGGACAACTGGTATGGGTGTGACATAACTCTGTATGTCCAGCACTGGTAACCTCTGTGTAGGCAGTATGCAAGGCACTCTAGCTGTGGTTTTGTGAGTCAGTCTGCATAGGGAATGTGTTTGTGGCCATTATCAGTCTTTGTTAGGTATGTCTGTGGCCTTTCCACTTGCTGTTGTTCTCATGGGAGGTACATACTGCATAGGACATTGTGAGGTGTACAGGGGTACACTGACTTACATTTCCCTAGCTGACACACCTTTTGTGATGACACATACCATGCACAGGGATTACAAGACTAGTGTGCCACTGTGGATATCAAAGGGGAGGCTATTGTACACCTATGTCCCATGTTCCCTTCTGACACCTCCAGTGGTAGGCAGGCAACCACCTATGTGGTAGTTAGTGGGTAACATGTTGTGGAATGGGGTATGGTACTGCAGTATCAACACTGGTGTTCTGTCCATGCCTTGGTCACAAGACACCTGTTGCAGTACATTTGCCCCATGTCCCCCTCTCTCACTCTTTCTTTATATATATATATATATATCTATATATTTATATATATACATATAAATATATATATATCAATATATACATATCTATATATATATATATATATATATATATATATGTAAATATATATACATATCTACATATATGTATATATATCTATATACACACTGCTATATATAACCATATATATATATATATATATATATATATATATATATATATCTATATATATATATATTTATATACATATCTATAGACATTCATATCTATCTGTATACATGACTGTATCTAAAATTAGATCTATATATGTATTTGTCTATTATATCTGTATGTATATACATATTCTCTATCTATCTATCCATATATCTCTATGTATCTATACAGACCTCTTTGTCTATGTATATATATATATATATATATATATATATATATATATATATATATATATAGATATCTATATAGATATGTAGATATATAGACATATATATGTATATCGATATATAGATATATGTATTTATATATATATATATATATATATATATATATATATATATATATGTATATATATACACACACACACACACACACACACACACACACACACACACACGTCTTAACATCCATTGCTGTACATATACATGCACATGTAGGTACATGGACTGCCCAACTTTCATGGTGGGAATATCACTTCTGCAACGGTTGTGAGACATACCATTCTGTAATGATATTGCACACTGTTGTGCATAATGCATTATGCTGTCATCAAGCCATATAGCTGTAGCAGGCCTCACTGGCTCAGTCCCACAGAAGTTCACCACCACATGACATATACCTGCACTGCGTGCTGTTTTCAATGCCACACACTAAAACCTACATTGATATGTGCACATAGCAACCTTCAACTACATATGTATGTCCAGCCTTCACTAACAGTTGCAGTATGTCCCTTGCCCTATGCACATCTTCATATACATATAGATACAGACTGCTAACACATATGGAGGGTTCACAGTATGTAGATTATTAGATTATGTAGTTTACATTACCTTTGTCTCTGACAGATTTTTTTGGATTGCTGGCTTGCTAGCTTACTGGCTGGCTGGCTGCCTGGATGGCTGGCTGGCTGGCTGCCTGGATGGCTTGCTTGCTGGCTTGCTGGCTTGCTTTTTTTTTTTGGGGGGGGGTCTCTGTCTCTGTCTCTCTCTCTCTCTCTCTTCCTCCAGTTGCTGCAATGATATTATTGCATGTGTGGACTGGCAGTACAGGCTGCTTTTGTAGGTATCTGCACATGTGCATGTGATGGCCTCTGCACCAATTGGTGGCCAGCATTTACTAATTGCATGCAGCCTGCTGTGTGGTAATTGCAGTTCTCACTGTGATTTCAGAACACTGCTATAAAATGTTAGGTTAGGTAGGCGTAGGCCTTTCAGTTTTGCAAGGTGGGGACCATGCTGGTTTGCTGTGCACACTGTTGTGTCAGTCAGAAGGTTGGTATGTCTGTCATATCTAAGGTGTGTTGTAGCCACTGAAATGCATGTTGTACTGAAACCTGACTGTTGCTTTTTCCAGTTCACTCTTCTCAGTGTGTATGTTAACTCACACCTGCTAATGCTAACACTGTTTACATGGGAGTATGTACTTTCCTGTGGGAGTTATGGATTAACTGGTATACAACAGTAGTTCTTGCAATGTGTTGCTATGGCTTCACTATTTTCCCTTTACATTCACTCCTTGAAGACCTGATATTTGTCTTTACTGGAATGTGTTGCTATGGCTTTCCTATTTTCCATTTAAATTCACTCCTTGTAATGCATGATATATTTCTTTCAGCAGTAAGTTCTTATATGTTTGCTGTGGATTGGTGGCACTGCATGCAGTCTGGTGAGTTCAAGGTCTGGGGTTTGACACTTACAAGGGTATTTTATTTTGCTGCTGAGCAGTACTAGGGCCTTGTATTTTGTACTAACAATTATGAATATCAGGCACATGCAGTGCTTGTAAACTGCTATACTGTCATTAGTTTGTTAGATGGCTACATCCTTTGATATTTCTGTGTTGTACTCCTACATGCGGGCATGCTTGTGGAAGTAATTCTACAGCTATTCGCAGAGTGTGTAACAGCAGACAGGCTAATATGCCTGTGTGTTTCTGACACTTGCAGGCCTCAGATACTCTCAGGTATATATTTGATCAGCCTCAGGGAAAGGTACATATCAGTGGGATACACCCATGATATATTTCAGATATTCTGCAGTTGTGACTGTGGGGTATTTTGAGCATATGTATTACTACACCATTTCTGACATGCAAGTAGTGTCTACTTTAACTTATTGACAGTCACCATTACGTGGGATTCTGCACCTTTCTACCTACTGTTAGTACATTTCACAGGGAGTCAGTGGAGCACAGGTAACATTTTTTGCAAATCAGGGACATCCCTGTAAATCAGTCACAGTTGGGAAGTCTGGCCTCATACCTATTCAAATATGGTGGTGTTTATCGTGCTCTGATACTGTGTGGGGTTTGTAAGGTGCTACTCTAACATTATTACCTCCTAGCATGGCTGTTTCTCTTATCACACTAATGTAATGTAATTCTACAGGAATTGCCAGTAAACATACAGGGAACAAGCTTTGTGTAATGGCCTTCCTATATTCCCTTTACATTCAGTCCTTCTATTTCATGATATATTTCTTTCAGCACCAAGCTCTTGTATATCTGTCATGCCTCAGTGGTAATTCATGCAGACTACTGTTTCCAAGGTACTGGGTTCAAGACTGACAGGGGGATTTTATTTTGCTGATGAGCGGACTACAGGCCTTGTCATACAGAGTGACTAAGGCACTTTTAAGCAGTTGTAAGCGGGTTTGCGCGATGCTTACACATGCGCACACTAGCCTAGCTAAGCGCACCCTCACTTAGCTAAGCGCACACAAGCGCACACGTGCTTACAACTGTTTAAAAGTGCTTACTCCCACTAACACCCGCGCTAATTTCTTTTAGAGAAAAGAAAATGGGGAGATAGGAAAGTGGTGAAAAAGGGGGCACAAAGAGGGTAGGACAGTAGGTAAACAAGCTTGGGATGTGCAGGAAGGATGTAGGGAAGGCCCATAGCTGCCCATTTCTTTATCAGCAACAGCTGTGCATATGCATGAAATTTGGTGTGAAATTTGAAACCTTCCACCCCTGAGAGAGGGGAGAGAACAACAAAATCTGTTGTACTGCCAGTTAGAATTATCAGTTTAGATGTCCAGTGGACATGTGTGCGAATTGGGCAGCTATGTATGGGGCGTCATTTTTTTGTGGGAACAGAGTGCCCTTTTTCTATTTTTTTTTCAGGTGAGAGTGGAATGTGAGGTACAGGAAGTAGGTATATTCAGGGAGGTAGGTTGGGGAGGTTAACAGACAAGACAAACAAGAAGCATACAGGGGCAGAGTATGACACATGTGGGGGGTAAACACAAATGACAGGGACGGATGTTTGGATATCGCGAGCACATGAGCCCACAGATGGCAACAGTGGAACTGAAATCCCCACCCATAGGCATTTACCACTGCGCCTTCACAGCCCAGGCCAGGGCTGTGCTGGGGGCTGGATAGAACGGGTGGGCACACCCATGAGTTGGGCCACCCTCGCCTCAAGCTGGCATAGGGGATCAGTCACAGACCGCCTGATCTCGCTACGCACCACCCTATGGAGGGTGAGTGGAGGCTCTCCTCCGGCCATGCTTGCAGAGGGGGGATGAGCCCCATCCCCTGCAGTGCTTCCACCCAAAGGTGGCACAGAGCCACTGGAGGAGGAGGTCCCGGCCTGGGCACTGGTGCCAGGTGCACTCGCCAGCTGAGGTGGGAGAGGTGGGTCCGCTGGAACCCGCCTTCCCTGTTGTCCTATGTTTAGCAGTATTTTATGGCATTTTGGGTTAGTAACAAACAACACCATTCAAAACTAGTTGTAACAGCATGCATCAGTATTCCCATTGACCAAACACCCATGAATTCCGAACATTGAGCAGCATGCATAACACATGCATATTTAGAACAACAGTGCACATTCCAACAGCATGCAGGGTTGATTGGTGGCAACAGGCCATCAGGTTCGGATATGTGAATCGGGCACATGCATCAAAATACATGCAGGTATGTATGAACCAACAGGACAAATGTCCATGGGAATTAATTGTGAATACACATACCCGGTTTGGTGTGGAATGGCATCATTTGTGACAATAGGGTAAGGTGAAGAAATATTACATTAACAACTAAAACTACCTATACATATACTGTACATTCCTAGTATTAGTACAGTTTCCTGTATGTAACGTTAGGAATGTTGGTGATGGGGATGTTACTGCTACATTAATATACATTCCATTGTTATTCATATATGTTCATATCTGGCTGTGTTCGGGTACAGCAACTGTGGATGTTCAGCATTTCATACAACCATACTATTTCCATAATGCAAGGGTACAAAAACATATCCAATTTGTGGGACGGACACAGTCCATGTTCTGCATTTTATTTCACACATTATTGTTTGGTTGTGGCTGTCTCATTCATTTCATTATGTAGTGACTGCAGTATACCTTTATTCCAGACTTATTACAGCTTTCTTGGTAGCTTCAAACTGTCTTTCTCACACTCTCTCAATTATTTTATATTTACATTTCAGAATGGTACTTAATTCTAGGTTTTATTAACATTTATTACTGGTTTACAACAATCCTTTCCAGCTGACTCACTTATTTCATATGGCAAAATTTACAAGGATGTATTTGACACTTGTCTATCCTTTGTTGATTGATTACCACTCATTTTCTGGCTGCAGCAGTTATCTGATATTACAATACAGGTGGAAACTCTAGTTGAGACTTGTTTAATCTTTATTACTGGTTTGCATTGCACTCTTTTCCATGCTGCATCACTTATCTAATCTTACAATACTAGCAGAATCTTTCTTCTAGGCTTATTTGAGCTTTATTAGTGGCTTACAACACTGAACTCTTTTACAATCTGTCTCAGTTATATTCTATGACAGTACCAGCTAAATAATTACTAACCTGCCTGGTGGCGCAACCTCAGCAGCCTATCAGCATAGGCTCGCTGATTCGCGGAACGAACACCTGCAGCTGTAATATAAATAAAGTAATATTGGAACATACATCTCCATACTATAGGCTAGGATAGCATTTCTTACATACTTAATTACATGGATACTTACTCAGTAGTGGGGCATTGGGCATTTGGCGGGCCTCCTGGATCCAACAGTTCAGTTGGTCCTCCTTCCGTCGCTTCAGGTCTGCATGGTGGTGATGGACCTGTTCACCAGTCCTCGGAATGCCTGTGGCACTGGTGAGATCATGTGCCAACTGGTTCCACGCCTCTGCCTTGTATACACCCCAGTGAACCTGGCCCTGCATGAGTTGTGCTTCATGATCATGGACTAGGAGCCAAACCATATATTTTGACTCCTCAACACCCCACCTCTGTGCTCTAAAGCGACTTCCCTCTCCTGCACCTGCCATCCTGACTGCAAATGGGTACCACAATCAGTTATGCTGTGTATTCCCGCCTATGGGGCTTATATATGCCAGTTTTCCCGCACTTATCCATGATTGGCCAGTTTGGATATTTATCAGCTTAAAAAAAACTGCTTTGTCATGCTTCTATTTACATTCATTCCTATATATATGCTAATACTGCATTTCTCAGTACAACTGTCATGGCTTAGTGGTTCAGTACTTTGACTATGGTGCACAGTATCCTAGGTTCGAGCCTGGCCATTGCTTTTTTTATTTTACTACTGTCTAGACAGCTAGGAGGTGTGTCTGTGTAAAGCGGCTTTGATACAGCTTGCCCAACGTTGCCCGCCGGTAAGCTGGTTGGGGCGGTGCGCAGCTCCGCGCAAACGGCTTACACTGGGTGACGCGTTATTTGGCTATGAGCACTCATATTACGCTGGGTGAAGCATTGCTCAGCTACAGGCACTCGTTATAAGCATGTTAAAGCACTGCTCAACTCCGGGCACTTATATCAAACCTGTTAAACCGCTGCTCACCTGCGGGCAGTCATATTGAGCCTGTTAAAGTGCTGCTCACCCATGGGCACTCATATTAAGCTTGTTAAACCGCTGCTCACCTATGGGCACTCATATTATGCTTGTTAAAGCCTTGCTCAGCTATGGGCAATTATGATCCTTTTTTTATATTTTATTATGTCGGATTTCTTCAAAAATACATGTCCCATTTCATTACATTTTCCTTAAATTATAGTATTATATATATATATATATATATATATATATATATATATATATATATATATATGTCAGGGGATTGCTTCATGCTTATTTAAATAAAAATGGTGAATGATGTTGTGGGGGCTCGAACCGTGACTACCTCCTCTTTGGCCAACGTCTCTACCACTACACTATTGCTACTTGGCTTAATTTGCATATTTAGATCTTATATGCTTTTCAATGTCTGCTAACTGTGGCTGAGCGGAGGGCATACCCGCGCAAACGAGCGCAACTATGGGCAAACATTTTTACGTTTTGCATTACAGTTGGGTTTATAGTCTGTGGGGGCATGTGTGGTGTTGTGTTCCTTGACATTTCCGCGGACTCGCTCATGGGTGTTTACTTTCAGGACTCTGACTCTTCTGGGGGAGTGTCCCTTTGCAGAACTCGGCATTCGGACACACCCCCTACTTTCCTACATGGACCGTATTAGCCTAGGGTATGATTCAGCATGCCCTCATGAATATGCATGGCATGATGACGTCATACCGTTAGACTACAGCCTCCGTAAGACATATTAACTCTTACACAGAAGTTTCGTGAATCTGGCCCAATGAGTCTCCTCCATTTTTTTAAATCAAGAAATGAGGAAGCCAACTCAGAATCCTTGACAAAATGTAATTTTTCCTTCTGATGTGTGTGTCTCAGTAACAAAAGTCTCCAAACATCTGCATTGATAGAACCTTGACATGTTAACGGGCCGGCATGTCTAACCAAAACAATAGGTTTCTGCTTAATAGATTAAGAAAATATAAAACAAAACAATTTACTATGCATTCTGATGAATATATTAAAATAAAAATACATGCAACAGGCAAAGAACAATTTCGGCATCATTCCAAACTTCTAAGTGAGCTGAATGTGTATTTAAAGCAGGAACCAGTTTAGCTGTCGTTTTGTAGTAAAATATCTACTCCATTATGTAAATAATGAAGTCAACATAGGTCTAGGTCCAATTATGAGGAAGAGAATTACAAGAGGGAATATTTAGTACAGCTCTCATACTGTGGTCCCCAAAGCCTACTTCTGTTATTATCAAAGGTGACTGAAAAGGAAAGCAATGTTAAAAGGAAAAAGGTAAAAACAGAACTATTGTGGAGATCATATATCTACATTGCTGTATGAATACTATATAGACGGTCCTTACAAATGTGTCAGATATAAGCCTCTCCCACAGTCTGTTGTAACAGCCATTCTATTTCCCTTGGGTTTCAAGGATTTGCTTCTGCTACATAAGACTACCAGAATCTCTTGCAGTAGGTTCATAGGAAGTTATTAGATATGCAGTCCAAATTCTCAGTTGCCACAAGCAATGTCTAGTTCAGTGACTTGCTCAGGGTCACACAGTTGCCAAATGAAGGTTGAAGAAAGCAAGCCCTGTACCATAGAAAGTATCTCATTAACAGATGATAGCCTTAATCATCTGTGCTAACTGCCAGACTAAAGTGTATACATGGAACATACTTTGTTTTCCATTGCATACATTTGTTAACCAGGTAAGCCAACTGGAAATGAGTCTTTTTGCAAGGGTGACCATAGAACACTGTCTGGTCAAGTGATTAGCTAAGAGTCGCATCATAGACCAATGGATGTGGAAGGAATCAAACCATGTACCCTTGACTAAAGGCAGTAACTGTTAAGAACTCGCAGCCAAATCCCATATACTAAGTAGCAGTATAAAGTGCTTGTAACTGTTATGTCATGGGTAAAGTGGAACTTGTGGAAGCTGACCTCTACACCAGCCAAGACCTGCCTCACTGTTATCAGTTAGGAGGCAAGTACTGTAAATCCAGAAAAAGGCAGTGAAGATCAGTACGGCACAGAGAAGAAGCAGCATTAAAATGGACATGACTAGATGTTACATTATAAGTAAAGGCTGCCATATGTGTTTTACTGGAAAAATAATGTAGTTTGATAACAAACATTTGAACAGGGCACTTTAACACACAAGGCAAGCTTACAAAATAAAAAGTTTGTCTTTTCATGACATTGAATCAATCACTGTAAGATACTGAAACTGAACTCACCACCATTTTCTTCAGCATGAAGAACTCAACTATGCTATGCCTCACACCGTACTCTCAAAATATTTATTGGCCAATTAGAAGAAAAGAGAATATCAAATTGTAAGCAACTTGGCAGTCACTGGTGGGCCGCTACTCCTCCAAATATACTTTGTCTCAACTATAATGTGTAAGACACACATGGAATCTCCAAAGGAACAGCAACAACACAAAATGTATTATAATAGCATATCTCATTTTCACAAGTATATGTAGAATAAAGCACAGATTTACTAATAATATAACATCAAGTTTTACAGTCCTAACCTGAATAACACTGGCATCAGTAGCAGCAAAATTGTGCCCCACAAACACATATACAAACTCCCACTGAGACAATATGCACTGCAATACAACACCCAAACTCATCAGGAGTACAAAATAATAACCATCAAATATTAAACCTAGATGACTATCATCAAATACGAGAAGAAAAATTCTAAGCATGCTATAGAAAAAAACACCACCATAAGGAGAAATCAAAATACCAAACATAAACCTAGCCAGAGTGCATACACTGGCATTCCTCTATCCTCAACTCACCAGTGACCACATCAAAATAAAAAGGCTGTATTCCAATATAATATCTGCCATCACCTTTTGTACAACTACATAGTCTGAAATACTCTGTAATGATTTCCTACCCAGCTGCTCCAAAATATATATACAACTCAAGGAGGACACCTTATGGATATTTAAAGGAACACAAGCAGAGACTAAAATAAAACTGTAATTCATTTATTAATGCATAAAGACACCTGCAGCAACTGGAAAGACCCCAAAAGTACCTCACCAAGAGGATCAAAGGGCTCAAACAGATGCCATATGCTGCCCGGTTAAAGAAACTCCAGCTCTACTCAGTGGCATACCGCCTGTTCAGAGGCGATCTGTGCCTGACATATAAAGCTATGTCCAACCCGGAATTAATGGACATGCTGCACCTCAGAAAATCCAAATCCCATCGAGCTACGTGCTCGAGAGACTTGAACCTCAGCACTGAAATAAATAGGACATGCTGGAGGGACAGATTCATAACCCAGAGGCTCCCTTCACTCTGGAATAAAATCCCAGTCCAGGTTAGGCAGAGTCCCTCATTGACTCTCTTCAAGAGGAATCTTGATGAGTGGATGGGAGATTGTAGGTTTACCCCGGGTATCACTTCTGCGTCACTGTTAGACAGAGGCACAGTATACTAACCTCGAAAAAGGGCATAGCAAAATAAATTTAAAATGGGTGGCGAAAGCCAAACACATTCTGGCTAGGCTTATAAATGCCCTAGGGCAGATAGCCTAGTATGAACCTATGAACCTATGAACCTATTTACTTATTTATTTATTCAATTTTTAACAGTGAATGTCCATTTGGGATGTCCTGTTTTCAGTGTAGTCCATAGAACACAAACTCCAAAAAACATACATGGATGATACAATACAAACTAAATAGTAAATGGAAGTCAGTAAGTCATAGTCCTGTTTTGGGCCAATGAAGTGAACTGATAATGTATTCAGATTAACTACTTTAATTACCTGACAGAAGTAACCAGATAAAGATGCATTATATAATGTATAATCTTTGTTTATAAGATATTTACAAATTCTACAAAAAGCATGAGATAATGACCATGTCAGGTAAGCTGTCAGTTATCACAAATGCACATAAAATTATAGAGAAAATTTATTAGGATGAAGACTAGAAATATAGATTACAAAAGAGGAAGAATGTTAGCAAAAATTACAAAATGCAGAACAAATTATCCAGCAGGAAGATATTTAAGGACAGGTTGATGATGATCCCTTTGGAGCTGTACCTAAGGTTGTGTAGGAGTTTCATTCCATTTGGAGATGTACCTAAGGTTGTGTAGGAGTTTCATTCCATTTGTAGATGTACCTAAGGTTGTGTAGGAGTTTCATTCCATTTGGAGATGTACCTAAGGTTGTGTAGGAGTTTATTCTATTTGTAGATGCACCTAAGGTTGTGTAGGAGTTCCATTCCATTTGTAAATGTACCTAAGGTTGTGTAGGAGTTCCATTCCATTTGGAGATGTACCTAAGCTTGTGTAGGAGTTTATTCCATTTGGAGATGTACCCAAGGTTGTGTAGGAGTTTATTCCATTTGTAGGTGTACCTAAGGCTCTGTATGAGTTTATTCCATTTGGAGATGTACCTAAGGTTGTGTAGGAGTTTATTCCATTTGTAGATGTACCTAAGATTGTGTAAGAGTTTATTCTATTTGTAGATGTACCTAAAGTTGTGTAGGAGTTTCATTCCATTTAAAGATGAGCCTAAGGTTGTGTAGGAGTTTATTCTATTTGTAGATGTACCTAAGGTTGTGTAGGAGTTTCATTCCATTTAAAGATGTACCTAAGGTTGTGTAGGAGTTGAATTCTTTTTGGAGATGTGCCTAAGGTTGTGCAGGAGTTTATTCCATTTGGAGATGTACCTAAGGTTGTGTAGGAGTTTATTCCATTTGGAGATGTACCTAGGGTTGTGTAAGAGTTTACACTATTTTAGATGTACCTAAGGTTGTGTAGGAGTTTCATTCCATTTGGAGATGTACCTAAGGTTGTGTAGGAGTCTGAATCTACCTTTTTATCTTTGGAATGTCCACTAATCTGCCTACATGTGTCTGAAATTCATGAGGGATTTGCTGCCATCTCACCACTGCAGATAAGGAAGGATAAGTTGTGGAGTATAATGGCTTGTGGGCCAAACACAACTGAATGATATATGAGTGAGCACTAGCCAGTGAATGCTCATCAGTGGCAGACAGTGATGTATCATCCCATGGTGGCCAGCAACACATCTAAATATTTTGAGATATGCTTACTCTAATTTGAGTTGAAGGGGACCAGACAGTTCTTGAGTCAATGAGCTAAAAAGAGAGAAAAACAGCATAAATGAGATAGCTGTAACCAACCCAGCACTAACAGTGAGAAAAGTCTTGGCCTTATGCTGCATGATTAATTTTCAATGAGTCTAACTGATAAAACCTTTCAAAAGCAGCAGTGCATGTCTTGCCTATTAAGTGAAGGTTGAATCTAAAGAAGTAAAGTTAAGTTCCCTTCAGTAATAGTCCAAGCATACAGCTTTTCAGATAAAAAAAATGTTTTCTAAAGCCCAAAACTGAACTGCCCTGCAAGGCTGTTTTGCTTTAAAAAAAAAAACACAATAGGGAATTTTCAGGTTCTAGCGACTGATTGGCAAAAACACACAGCCATTTATGCAATATTCTGAGATGACTATTATTTAGTTGCCGTAGCTAGTATATGTGAATTGAACTACACTACTGGCTCCTATCTGTAGGTACTTTCAAATTGTCTCTTCCGAGAATAGTAGGATGATGGACAGAAATACAAGCTTTTTATAATACTCAAGTCCTACAGCAAATGAAACAACTTAAAATTGGGAACTAGTTGAGTTCTACTGTTAGCCAGAACTCTTCCCCAGCTGCCATAAAACATACTTCAATTGAGCAAGTATTCATAGTCTCAAGCATATTCAATATGGTAGCCTACTGTATGTAGCTCTATAGGCTGCATATAATAAACCAAGCACTACAGTGAAATAGCATTCAATCCACGTACCTGCTCAGAGTATTCCATCATACCAAACTTGATATTTAGAGACAATGATCATTCTGTGCACTGACTGGCTGCAGCTAGTATGATGGCTGTTAACTTCTTTGCTCCACTTGTACCCCACAGCTACCCCCAGGTTAATAAGTCTCCACAAAAGACCACCACCCCTTAAATGTACAAACATAAATCTCATCTGTAAACATATAATTTACTCATGAGCTCTTCTTCACTGAAACACTACAGGGATCACACCCATTCTAGGTAAAAAAATACAACTGCAAATAGTTCTACCCCCTACAACTTCACCCACTTAACCCAACAATCAACATCACTACCAACCTCCTAAAATACTCCCACTCCTTCAGGAAAGAAATACTTTCTAAAAAATATTTCTCTCACTCTCCCTCTCTCAACATCTTTTACTCTAACTTCACTGTCCAAATCAATTCAGTCTGTCTACAGTTATGCTATCCTCTCCATTAATGGTCATCATCCAAACTTACCAAGGATGTAACCCTGACCAACCTCACCTTAACTCTCGCACCTGTGCTCTAGGCAAAGGCCAAAAGGATATGTAACAAGCCAGAGTAGAACCCTCCCACTCTCCTAATGTATTAGCTATTACAGAATCATTCTTCAAAAATTATCACAAGCCCATTGACTGATTTTTTTCTAAATTACAACTACAAGTTTGACTTACAACCAAGAAAAAGGACGCTCAATATTTCTGTAGTTCCCAGACCAAACCCGCTGTGATGAGGTGTGGTAGTGCCAGCTGTGCCAGCGGGACAGTGTAACACATGCCTGCATAGCTAGCTAGAGCTTTGTAAAGAATTATATGTCATTTGAATAGCAAACTGATTTGTATAGATGCTTGTGTTAAAAATGTATTTGTAAAGTTGCTTGTGTTAAATATAACAACAGTGGGTCTTGCTGTGAAGAAAAGAAATATACATGTATGTCAGACTGTATTGTTTTAACTGATGAAATGCATATTTTTAACAGAGGATACTGGATGGAAATGGATTAAGCTCAGCCCAGCTAACCATAAGAAAAATAGCTTGAAGTTAAATGACTTGGTTTAGGACATAAATATTTTATCTCACATATCTGAATGCAGCCAGAGATGCATTGTCTGTGAAAAGCCTGGGTTGGGATCCTGCTCTGTTGTCCTTAGTAGTGAACTAATTGTTACTGTGGGGTGCCAGAGAATGGCTTGTTAGTTTCTGCAGGAAGGATGGAAAAAGTGCTGGAATTGTTTTACAGTTTCCAGATGCTGTAATAAACCTTATCTAAAGTTCTGTGCTGTATTGTGACACATCAGTGCCAGATCCTAGCTATGTTTCATGTGAGAGGATAGTGTGGGAAAAATAGAGTCAGATGAACAGATGTGATCTCATTGTGTATCCAGCACTGAAACTGTATTTGAATACTATTGAGAGATGGGAGGTGAGCACTCTGATTTTGAACATGACAAGATACTCATCTACTTTCATCTTGCCTTGACTAGGAATCAGCAATTCTTCAGTCAGGTAAAAAAATATATAGTGAGATTAACTAAATGTTGTTTTTTTTTCTGTATCTGTTTGAGTCTTTCCACTGATGCTGTTTTTTTATATTTCCTGTTATTGAAACTCTGTTGTCTATTGTAAACAGATATTCAGTATTTTCATGTGTTTTTTATTATTTATTATTAAATATATCTAAACCTTTCATTGTGTCTGGTCTTTTAGAAAATATTTAACCTTTGGGAGTACTTGCATTTATTTAGTGGTGATGTGGCTCCACATTCCTGAAAGTCTTGATGTTTGGTTGAACACTACCATTTGTATAAGTATTCATTTTGCTAAGTGTAACTGGGTACCCTGGTAAGAGCCTTAAAGTAGCTAGCCTTGGATGTTCTGGTGGCAGCAAATCTACATTATAGTCTGAGTGGAGGTCGCCGAGCGGGTAAGTTGTGCCAGTCTTTCCCAGGTGTGTGTGTGTGTGTGTGTGTGTGTGTGTGTGTGTGTGTGTGTATATGTGAAAATCAAATCTCAAAGAGAGTGTGCGTGGCATTGAACAGGGTCACTGAGAGCACTGATCTCACAGGGAGGGTGGTGGAGGACTTAGCTCTATAGTGGTCAGTGGGGAGTCTTATTTGAGGCCTGGATAGAAAACCCAGCCCCAGAATTGGAGTTTGCATTCCCTGTGTGCTCTTAAAGGAAATTGTCCTTGGTGCAGATAGCTGCATCTAAAAATACTGTGTGTTTCTATTTTTCTCATAGTGAGCATTCCCCACCGGTAGCAGTGGTGAGGATTGAGGCTCCTTGAATACTAGCCCAGAGGAGGGACATCACACCCCTATTGATCATGAGCCAAACTGGGTTCTCACTAAACTACCATTTAAGTCATGTCCCACCCTATACATTGTGGCAGGGAAGTGGAAGGTAAGCTCTTTTGTATAGCATTCGAGCTATATCAACTCCTGACAACCACATCATCCTTGCCAACTTTCATGGCTAATTATGGCATGATATGATTGAACTTTTTGCCAGCCTAATATTACTGCAGCTAGTGACTGAGCCATCCAGAACTAATCTTAAAACAAATCACCATATTATAACCCCAAGCCTTCCAAATCTCCTCTAGCTCAACCCACCTGCCCACAAACCTTCAGTGCCCACTACCAGATAACATTCTATATAGAAATCTTAAAAATCACACATTCACAAAAGATGGTCTCCTTCAGACCCAAGTCTCTTCTGAAACTTTCCAGACTGCAAGCCCAACTTCCCACTATGAACTCGTCATCCATACTTTGCCTGACTCACCCCCAACATCACTACCAATCAATTCTTGTAAATTCTAACTTTTCAGAACACTCACTTCCCGTAGTCCACCAAAACTGATGGCTCACCAATGAATTGAAAAACTTAATGCAAGTCAGAGATGAAACCTGGAAAAACTGTAAAAAGATCCCCAGTCACAGTTAGAGAGCAATACACCAACTTATGGAATACCACCAAGCAAGCAATCCACAGGCACAAAGACAAATATGCAAATTTAAACAAACCTCACTCTTACACTCTTTCTGATAATTCTGGCATAAAGTAAATTATATCACCAGTAGAGCTTATCTCAACCTACACTGACAACTCTCTCCTGCCCTCCTCTCAATCTAACCCCATCTTACTCCAAAGTCTTATCCCCCTATTCTCACTTTACATGAGATGTTACTATTGCAATCATAATGTTTTCCTCACTCTAGTAACATACATTACATCCTATCACCACTCCCTCTCTACTAACATGACTAGCCTGCCAGTACCACTACCTCTCTAGCCCCCTACCTTAACCCATAGTAACTTCATTATATCTTCTCACTTGAATAATAGCTAATACATCCACCTGTTCAAAATCATACACCAGTGCTCGAACTCCACACAGCATAGGCAATGTCTCACATGCAAATGACTCTTACAGCAGCTTCATATAGCCAGATACCTATATCCGTGTAGGGACATCGACAGCAGCCCATGTAATTTCACCAGTTCTTCCCACCCTACCTACTGCAATAGCCCCCCCCCCCCAAAATGATACAGTTTTTCTTAATATAAACCTAATAGCATTTGTATCAAATGAGCAAAATTCCATGGCTGGATAGTCTAAAACTCACTATATATATAGTAGCCATTACTAAGACCTGTCTGCAACAAGATATAGAAGATGAGGAGATTACATCCCCTCCAGGTATAACATCTTTACAGATGACAGAAAAAAAGAAAAGAGCGGGAGGAGTAGCAGTACTGTTCAAAAATACCCCACTACTCTCTCCATCTCTAAACAGGCTGTTCAACAATGCAGGCATTTTCATCTCCTTAGTTAAAGTCAATAACCACAAACCTATATGTGTTATTGCAGCCCACACACCCTGGCAATAATACCAACACTGCTGAAGAGCTTTTTGCAGGATATCCTCACACATCTCCCAAGAACCATTAATATCAGATGACATAAAACATTGACTGGCTCACAACTAACTCCAACTCTCCCACAAATTCCATAAACCTATATAGGTTAACACAACTCATTACTTCTCCATCCCAACATAATCTACCATCCTCTAGACAATGCCTTCCATGACCACCTGACAAATTTTGCCATAAGAAACTACCGCAACAAACCTACACAACACTGTTGCAACCAAATCAGAAACAAAGTCTTTCCAAACAGAGTAACTCATCAACATTCTACAGTTATATAACAAGGGTTACAACCCTTTGCTTAATCAGTATATTTAATGGAACACTTCTAGCCATCGCAAATTAACTAGCTCCACTCAGAATTAAAAATAATCGAAACCAATGGCTGACTAGGGAAACAAAATTAGTCATGAATTACAAGGACAAAGCATGGGAAAACTGGACACACAATAAAACCCCAGAAAACTTCCAGTGCTCCAGCCATCTTAGAAATTGTGTAAAAGCCATGACCAGAGGTGGCTAAAGAAAATACTGAACTAACTACCAAACATTAAACTATAAGAACCCCAAAGCCTTTTGGACAGCCATTAACTAACTCCAAAACCTAGGATAAAGATCCCAACTAACCACATCTAGCTACACCCAAGACAGCAAAGCTAATCAGTTTAATTCATAAAAACAGTAACCTCTCTAATCAACCACAGCGCTCGTAGCTTGGTTCCTCCCACCCCACAGCTGCATAACAAATGTTTTCACCTTCAAACCAGTTCCCACTGCACAAATCAATACTTTTTTACTCAAGATAAAGCCTACAACCTTAGCACCAATAAGATCATATCAGAATATATTAACATTGCAGCAGATAGATCTGACTCTGAATGTTCTATCCTAGTCCTGTGGAAAAAATCCTAGATCACCTCGACACAAAAGGAGGCTCTCCTACAGAAACCTGTTTCCTCTGTCTAAAGTCTTGGAGAAATGTATCAAATCCTAACTTCTAAACTATGTCACAGAAAACACCCTCATAGTCTCAGTATGGCTTTGACCACACCACAGCACCACTGCCACTCTATTTAGCTTTATCTGCACAGTAAACCTACACAGGAATGCAGGCAACCCCATGTCTGCTCTCTTCTTAGAAATATCAAAAGCATTTTAAATGGTATCCTATTCAAAACTACCACTTAAACAGTCTGCCATAGCACTATAAAGCCCATCACTCAAGCAGCTTCAAAGTTACCTATCCAATTGATACCAGGCTATAAAATGTCAAAACAGTTTCTCAGTCTTCTTCCCTATATCAGTGGGGATTCCACAAGGGTCCAACCTTGGCCCCTGCTCTTCAAATTTTTTGTTAGATTTTGACCTTCACTCAGCAACCAAGCATGCCTCCATTGTCATCCATTAGGAAGAACGTAGTGCTTTTGGGAAATGGGGTTTTCTATGGAAAATTCCTTCTCTTTTAAGCATCTAAATATTAAGGTTTAGTGGTGGACGTGTAAACTGAGTCACTGTTGTTGGTAATGTTGATGAAATAGGTCATGGACTACATGGTTTTGCCGATTTGGTGTGCATTGATTTAGTGTTTACCCAGGTGACATGAATTCATATAAGTTTTTCCATTCAATAAGGTATTATAAAAGAAAGTGCACCCAACATGGGGAGATCCACAGGATCTTTTAACTGTGTAGGAAAATATATAGTCAATATCCGGAGCATAGTGAAAACACCCAAACTGGCAAAATAATAAGCCTCTTATGCAGTTTTGCAGGTTTTAAAGTTATTTGTTGCTTAAAGATACATTTTGCTTTTGGCCACTGCATGTGTGGCAGTGTTAAGTGAGTTACAGCTTTCAAAGCTGTAAAACACTTTGCTCTCTTTCTTTTCTGTCTGTTACAAGTAATACAGTGGAACAGCTACAGATCCTTGTACAACAAAAGCAGTATCATCAGATTTCTCAAATCATCACCATTATGCATTCTGAAATGGCTGTCAAGATTCTTTCTACCACTGAGGTGAATTCCATGGCATACATTTCTCAAATAGAAGGCTTCCAACAGCTGTACAACAGCAGTTTACAGGTTATTTTTCATCACATTCCTGTTCACAATGGATGTTAAACAATACCAGGAGTTTTCTTTCTTCAAAGTTGTCCTGCAGTTGCAATGCAAAATACAATAATCAGTTTTTAAATGTACAAGAATGTAGTAATTGAACATTTAAAGCCAACCAGTAAAACAGAGTTACAACAAAGGAGTTACTTTATATAGTTTTAGACATAAATGTCTGGTTAAAGATTACCACTTAAAATAAACCCAAGTCTTGTCATTTACTTAGTAGGCCATTTAGCATAGTATAGTATAGTATAGTATAGTATAGTATGCAAGTCCTTCAATTGGCAAATGTCAACTGACATGAGCGAGTCTGCTCAAATGTGTACATACCCAACACTACACTCCCCCACATTCTAAACCCCTGTACAATTATAAAATGTAAAACTTTTATTTTTTTTATTATTCCAGATATAGTTGCCCGTATTTGCGCGGGTTTGCCCATTGCTTAGTTACAGTTAATAGTTTAGACATCAAAGAGGATAATAAGAAACTTACATGCAAATTAAGCGCAATAGCGTAGTGGTAGAGCCTTTGCACAAAGAGGAGGCATTCCCGGTTTGAGTCCCACCACTACCCTTTCTATTTTCTGTTGGAAATCTGTATATAAAAATAATTCCTGACATTTATCTTTTAAATTTTAGTAAAAAGCATTGAAATGGCCTATGTAGTAGTGAACGAATTTTATATATATATATAAGAAGGTGAAATGGTTATGCATACCGATGAATGCATAAGTAACGTATCTTAAGCAATGTGAAGCACTGCTAAGCAAAGTTTACCAGTATTAAGCATATTTAAGTATAATTCCTCATAGCTTAGCACTGCTTTAACTAGCACAATAGCTTTGCGCGGAGTTGCACATCGCGCCAACCAGCGCAAACAAAACATGTTTGCGCGTAGCTGTGCACAGCGCTAACTAGTGCAACGTCAGGCAATGTAGAGCACTGTAGAGCAACGTTGGGCAAAGTTGAGCAAAGTCGCCTAAGCACAGCCACACCTCCTAGCCGGTCTGGCCAGTAGAAAAAATAAAAAGCAAAGACAGGCTTCGAACCCGGGATACTGTGCACCATAATCACAGTACTGAACCACTAAGCCATGACAGCTTTTCATAAGCATGCACTTTCAACACATGCATACATATCAATGGAAGTTTACTCATTGCTAAGCAGGTGTGCCTTCAGCTGAGTTTTTCCAAAACTGGCCAATCACAAATAAGTGTGGGAAATGATACATATTTAAGCTCCATAGGCAGGAATACTTGCCTTAACTGGTTGTAGCTCCCATCTGCAGGCAGCAATGGCCGGTGCTGGAGAGGGCTCTCGTTTTCGAGTGCAACGTTGGGGCATTGAGGAGTCAAAAGTAATGGTTTGGCTCCTTGTCCATAATCATGAGGATAGACACCTGCGGGGCCAGTACCAGGTCACCCAATACAAAGCGGAAGACTGGAACCGTCTAGCTCATTAAAGTCACCAGTGCCACAGGTGTCCCCTGGACTGGTGAGCAGGTCAGACACCACCACGCAGACCTGAAGAGACGCAAGGCGGGTCAACTGGACCACTGGATCCAGGTGGCCCGTGAGATGGAAAATGCCCCACTACTGAGTAAGTAGCCATGGAATTAAGTATGTAAAAATTGCTATTCTAGTCTATACTATGGATAGGTATGTCTCAATATCACTTCATTGACTTCACAGCTGCAGGTGTCCGTGCTGCGAATCAGCAAGCCTATGCCGATAGGCTGCTAAGGCTGCGCCACCAGGCAGGTTAGTAATTTTTTTTTTCCATCTCATGGGCCACCTGGATCCAGTGGTCCAGTTGACCTGCCTTGCATCTCTTCAGGTCTGCGTGGTGGTGTCTGACCTGCTCACCAGTCCAAGGGACACCTGTGGCACTGGTGAGTTTAATGAGCTAGACGGTCCCAGGCTTCCGCTTTGTATTGGGTGACTCCCTATACTCTAACTCTGTAGGCAAGCTATGGAATTTATTACCTACTGAACTTACAACTCAAACTTCTCTTTCACTCTTTAAAAAGAAACTAAAGCTATTTCTTAAGAAACACTGGCTATGCACCTGTACTAACCCTGACTAACTTCCTTCCTTCAAAACTAATAACTTCTCTGAAACTTCTAATACTCCCCTACTGATACAAAATACCATAACATTGCTAATCAAATGTATGTATATACTGTATATCCTCACTGTCTATTGCATTTGAGAGACAGTGAGAGTGAGAGAGAGGAAAAAAAAAAAAAAGAAATTTATATATATTTTTTGTTTTTATAACATTTGTATCTTCTAATTTGTCCCATTATCACCTTTTGTATTTTTAATTGGATGTATTATGACTTTGATATGTCTATTTTATGTCTTTCCTGGAGCTTTTCTCCCCAGGCCTCTACTGAAAATGGACATGTATCCAGCTAGACTAGCCCGGTTAACAAATGTAAAATAAATAAATGCAAATAAATAAATTATCAAGCTTCTACTGTTATGTAAAATAAATGAGAGAGCCTGAAAAAAGCATTTTAACACAATAAATAAAGGTATAATAATTCTCTAATAATTATTCTGCATGTACTGTTATATAAAATAAATGAGAGAACCTCTAGAAAAGTGTTATAAGTCTTTAATAAAGGTATAATTCCTGGAGTGTGTCTGTGTCATTTTCTTTGATATGTTGTACTCTTGCATTATATAAATAGTACTGTTGTATTAAGCGCTGTTAACACACAGTTGGGTAGGCCCATATAAAGTGGATGAAGGGAGTGCCAGTAGCTTTTAAGCATATTTACAACCTGTTGGTTCATGCCCAACATGTACAGGTTAATCTGGCACATGAGTAGCTTGGCATTGTGTTCCCCAGAAATGTCATTGTGCTGGCAGAAATGTAGGGAGCTGTTAACATATAACTGATAATTTCACCTAAACATATCTAGATAAGTATAGGAAAGTAGAGCTGTCAGTGTACTATCTCAGCAGTAGTGTGTCTGAGCAACTCACAAAATATGTAGCAGTAACATCTGCATCCCGGACAGTTTGTATGTGAAATACAGCCCATGTATGTAAAGATCTAGCAAAACCCATTTCCCAATTTAAGGGCAATTGGGTAGTGAAAAAATACATGTAGGGGACATATAACTTCAGTTAATAGGAATGTAGTGTAAACTAGAAGGATGTATAAGTTGTTAATGGAGCTATCATTTTCCACCCTACTGTATGTGCATAAAAAATGCAATTCCACACCTCAATGGGTATGTCTAATCTCAAAACATTTGTTGGGACATATGTCCTATTGGTTTATAAATATCTGCATTTATTTTGATGCATGTGCCCTGTTCAAATACCACAATATTGGTGGCCTGTTGCCATCAATTAAACCTGCATGCTGTTGTAATGTCCACTGTTGTTCTATATATGCATGTGTCATGCTTGCTGTTCAACTGTTGAAACTCTGATGTGTTGGGTTAATGGGAATACTTCTGCATGCTGTTATAACTAATTGGGAATGCTGTTGACTGTTACTAACCCATATTTTCATTAAATCCTCCTAAACATAGAACGTATGGGAAGGCCGGTCCTAGCGGACCCACCTGTCCCACCTCAGCTGGCGATGGCACCTGACACCAGCAGGTCCGGTGCACAGCCTGGGACCTCCTCCTCCATTGGCCCTGTGTCACCTTCAGGTGGAAGCGCTGCAGGGGATGGGGCTCTTCCACCCTATGCAAGCATCGGCGGAGGAGGGCCACCTATCACCCTCTGGACGGTCCGGGCTGTGGTGTGTAGGGAGATCGAGCGTTCTGTCTCTGATCCTCTATGCCAACTTGAGGCATGAGTGGCGTGACACACTGGTGAGCCTGCCCCTCCTATGCAGCCCCCAGCACAGCCACCCTCTGGGCTGTGAAAGTGCAGTGGTGACTGCCCATGGGTGGGGATCTCAGTTCCACTGTTGCCATCTGTGGGCTCATGGGCTTGCGATTTCCAAACATTCTTCCCCGTCAATGGTGTTCACCCACTACATGTGTCATATTCCACCCCTGTATACATCTTGATTGTCTTGTCTGTTTACCTCCCCAACCTACCTCCCCAAATATACCTACTTCCCCTACCCCACATTCCACTCTCACCTGAAAAAAAAAGGGAGCAATCTGCTCCCAAAAAAATTACACCCCATACATAGCTGCCCATTTTGCACACATGTCCGCTGGACACATTAACTGATATTTAATTAGCCGTACAACATACTTTGTTGTCCTCACCCCTCTCTCAGGGGTGGAAGGTTTCATATTCCCCTCCAAATTTATTGCATATGCACAGATGTTGCTGTTAAAGAAATGGGCAGCTATGGACCTTCCCTACACCCGTCCTGCACATTCCGAGCTGTTTTCCCTACTGTCTTTCCCTCTTTGTGCCCCTTTTTCACCACTTTCCTATCTCCCCATTTTCTTTTCTTTCAAAGAATTGAGCACGGGGGTTAGCGGGAGTAAGCACTATTAAGCAGTAGTAAGCGGGTTTGCGCGAGTGTGCGCTTGTGTGCGCTCAGCTAAGCATTGCTAAGCATCATGCAAACCCACGCAAACCTGCTTACAACTGCTTAAAAGTGCCTTAGTCACTCTGTATGTCAGGGCCCTTGTTCTGCTCAGCAGCAAAATAAAACACCTGTGTTAGTCTCAAACCCCGGATCTTGGACACACTAGACTGCATGAAGTACCACTAAGCCACAGTAGACATACAACAAGTTGGTGCTGAAATAAATTTGTCATGCATCAGAATGAGTGAATGTAAAGGAAAAATAGGAATACCATAACACAAAACTTGTTCTGTGGAACTTTACCAGCAGTTGTTGTGGAATTGCATTACATGACTGTGATGAGAGAACCAGCCATTCTAGCAGGAAATAATGTTACAGCAGCACTTTACAACCCTCACACAGTATCATAGCAGGACAAACAGTGGCATATCTGATTAGGGCAGAGGACATACATCCCAACCGTGACTACATTTCAGGGATATCCCTGATTTTGAAACATATGTTAGCTGTGTCCCTCTGAATCCCTCTGAAAAGTACTGACGTTAGGCAGAAAGGTAATATTACACTTAATGAATAATGACAATAATAAGAGTTAAACACCGCTTGTACTTCAGAAAAGGTGTAGTAATCCATATGCACTGGTTCTCTCGAAGTCTCCACTTACTGTCTCTATTATTTTGAAGGTGTACCTCACTTTTACCTACCTTTCCCTGACTCTGTTCAAATATGTACCTGAGTGTTTCAGAGGCCTGGCAGAGGCAGAAACACACAAGCATATCAGCTTTTCTGCTGTTACACACTGTGCAAATAGCTTTGGAAGGAGTTCCACAAGCATACCCTTATGTAGGAGTACAACACTGAAATACCAAAGGATGTAGCCATGTACTGGTAGCAACTAACTGTAACAATGCCATTGTACCAGTGCTGAAAAGACCTGTGCATTGCACAGACAAAGAAGAATAACAGGCGAACATCTGGCTACCATCTGGATAGGTCCACAGTTGGGAGCTATGCAGACAGACTACTTGCTTTGATAAACTAACAGGTACACAGCAACCCTTTAAGTCCAGCAAGATAACATTCACACAATAATACATAATGCTCTCTGTACATCTGCATCCCTACCCAAATGTACAATATACCTGTGTGTTCAGGGTCTACCAAGGATGTAGGTAGGCATACTCAGTACTGGAATTGTCCAGTTTTCATGAGCAGCCTGCGCTAATGTCAACACTAAAAAAGCACAAACTGTTCAGAAGTGAGTACATTAATATTCACAGTATAGCAGTTCACAAACAGTTCATGTGCCAAAAGAATACATCTCAATAACTACTTTTGTATGGCAGTTAATTGTATAAGTAGAAAAGAAACTACATACTCCCATGTATCTTGTGTTAGCATTTGTAGGGGTGAGTACAATTCTACACTGACAAGTGTGTACTGGAAGTGGCAACATTCAGGTCTGAGTACAACATTTAAATCACTGGCTACACCCCTAGCTTCAGATATAAGAACTATACCAACCTTCTGACTTAAACAACGGTGTCCACAGCAAACAAGTATAAGCCCCACTTTGGAAAGCTGAAAGGGCTATGCCTACCTGACTTAGCAATTTATAGCATTGGGTTGCTATGACAGTGAGTACTACAATTACCACACAGAAGGCTGCATGCAATTACCAAATGGTGGCTACCAATTGGTGCAGAGGCCATCACATGCACATGTGCAGATACATATAAAAGTAGGCTGTACTTGCTGCCCACACACGCAATCACTCCATTGCAGACACTGAGAGAGAGAGAGAGAGAGAGAGAGAGAGAGAGAGAGAGAGAGAGAGACATTAACAGCAAAAGCAAACTCAAAAGCAAAAGGAACATGGAAATTAATAATACCAACACATACAAAGGAAAGGTATGTAACAGATATGTATTTACTGGCATGTAGTAGATGTTTTTGAAGAGTACTCTACATACTTTGAAACATCCATATGTGGCAGCAGTACGTATCTATGCACAGATGTCCAGCATAACTACTGCCATGGACAAATCAGTGTGTAGCTGTGTGCAGGGGGACATAACTGTGACATATGTAGCTCAGCATTAAATGTCAAACATCTGATCCATGTTAGCTGTGTTCTGTACAGTAGTGTGGACAATGGCTGTTTGGGGGAGTAGCACAAACAGCTATATAAACATGGATGTGACAGAGTAACACATGCATGATAGCCATATTAACGTGTAGCTTAGCACTGGCAACTGCTTCACCAGGCTAGTATGCTAATCTAGCATTTGTAGCTATATACACACCCTCTAATATTACTGTGTGTTCACATGTGACACCTGTTCATGTTGCAGCAAGGCCCAAAAGGTCAGCCATGAGGTCCAGGGACTTACAACAGTGTGGCCCTTGTGTGTGTATGGCACACACATACGGAGAGATATATATGTGTCAGACATATTAACATCTGTACATATGCATAGAGCAAGGGAAATACTGCAACTGTATGTGAAGGGTGGACATATATATGTTGGTGAAGGTTGTTATGTGCATATTTGTATGTAGGTTGTAGTGTGTGGCAAACAAGACAGCATAAAGTGCTGGTATATGACATGCGGTGGTTAAACATTGTGGGTGTGATTTGTTAAGTTTGCAATGTTGCAGCCAGTGAGGCCTGCTAAATCTACATGGGCTGAGAACACCTTCAATGCATTTCTCACAAGACTGTGCGATATTATTACATTACTGTATACCTCACATCCTTTGCATAATTGATATTCCCACCATGAAAGATGGACTGTATATGTACCTATATGTATATGTATATGTACACCAATGGATGTATATATGTATGTATGTATGTATATATATATATATATATATATATATATATATATATATATATATATATATATATATAGAGAGAGAGAGACAGAGTCATATATAGTGAGACAGATGCCTGGTGTCAAACCCATGCTGTAAAGCTATAAGCCAACTAAAGCATAGTCATCCACTTTTACAAAACATAGTATCCCTACAGTACCACATAGGTAGTAGCCCCCAACATGATGAACAGGTACCGATGTGTACATACAGCCAAGTGTTACGTCATCTCTCCTTTGGTAATCACATTTCCAAAGGTATTTTGAAATCCCTCAGTGGATCACATAAGCAATAAGGGGTCTGCATGCATATCCACAAAGGTTGTTGTACACCCATAATGAATAGCCACTATAGACAGACTTTGCTGCATTTGAACAGGTCTGAAATATACCTCAGGCATAAACCCTCACTCACACTATTCAATAGAAACCGTAATGAGTGTGTGTGACACTGATGACCTAGGCCAGGGATCACTGCAGTGGCTGGGCTTGTCACAAGCATACGGATGTGACCTAAGGTCTGGAAAGCGGCAGCACACTCTGGCAAAGATAACAGATGTGTTCATGGAGAAAGCAGGGTTCCCACCTATGAAATAATTCAGGTCACATGAACGTATATGTATTTGCCACACAGCTACCTGACATGTGCAATGCACATACTGTTGTCATTGTGATATGTCATACAGTAGTAAAAGCAAAACCCTCAACACATTGACCAACAGTGTCACACACACACATTCACCAAGTGCAGGGTTCAAACCCCTACCTAACTACTTTCTGATATTAGAGCAGTACACATTAACACGATGTGCTATACACATTACTGGGAGCTCTCTTTTCCACAGGTATATTTGTAGGATGGTGACATCATCAGTCTTGACAAAGATAAGTATACCACTTTTAAGGTGTTTTAGTAGTCTCCAAAAAGGTTGTTCTTCTTCAAGGAGATCACATACACAGTTGTCAAGTGCAGGATTCAACCCGCTACCTAACTACTTTATGATACCAGAGAAGTACGCATTAACACGACATGCTATACACATTATTGGGTGTTCTCTTTTCCACAGTATATTTGTAGGATGGTGACATCATCAGACTTGACAAAGATAAGTATACCACTATAAAGGTGTTTTAGAAGTCTCTAAAAAGGTTGCTCCTCTCCAAGGAGATTACACACAGTTGTCAAGTATAGGATTCAAACCCCTACCTAACTACTTTATGATATTAGAGGAGTACGCATTAACACGATGTGCTATACACATTACTGGGAGTTCTTTTTTCCACAGGTATTTTTGTAGGATGGTGACATCATCAGACTTGACAAAGATAAGTATACCACTTTTAAGGTGTTTTAGTAGTCTCCAAAAAGGTTGCTCCTCTCCAAGGAAAAATACACACACACATACAGTTGTTAAGTGCAGGATTCAAACCCCTATCTAACTACTTTATGATACTAGAAGAGTACACATTTACATGACGGGCTATACACATTACTGGGAGCTCTCCTTTCCACATTTATATTTGTAGGATGGTGACATCATCAGACTAGACAAAGTGGGTTACATTAGGTGACATTAGGTGGGCTACATAGAAGGAATTTCTAATAACTTTGGCCATGTGATCATCAAAGGAGAGTTTACTATCTACCTGGGTCCCCAGGGCCATAATTACTTTCTCTATATATACTGGATTACCACCTATGTGGTAATTTGTGTGCACTTTGTTTTATCCAAAGGGGATGACTATGCATTCTTTAGCATTCTGCTTGAGGGCATTGTTTTGACACCAGGTATCTGTCTCTGTAAGACCCTTCTGGAGGATGTCTGTGTCAGCCATAGAGTCGATTATGGACCACAGTTAGTAGTCATCTGCAAACTTGTTCAGACATACTCCTCCCGTGCTTGCCTGTACCTCTGAGCAGTATCTACTGAACAGGTGGGGTCCCAGGACCAAGACCTGTGGGATGCCATTTGTGACTGTTTTAGAGTTGGACATGGCACCCTCAACTCTGAGCATGTGTGTTTGATCTGTGAGCCAGTTGGCCACCCTTTCTGTGACATAGCTGTTAATGTTCAAGCTGGTAAGCTTGTCCATGATGACAGAGTGTGGAATGGTGTCGAAAGGCCTTACTGAGGTCCAGGTGGGCTGTGTGGACTACTTTCACCTCCATCTATGTCCTTGGTAACTGTTTCAAATAAGTCAACTAGGTTTAGGAGGCAGGATCTGCCTTTAACAAAGCCAAGTTGGGTAGAGTCCAGTGTCTGGAGGTCCCCAATGTCTCTGTTTATGGGTTCCATGATAATTTGCTCCATAGCTTTGCAGACCAGGCTGAGTAGGCCTATAGGGCAATGGTTTCCAGGTTCTGTTGTGGCACCACCTTTGTGGAGCTGGATGACTGTTGCTCAATGCCATTCATTGGGTACATAGCCTGTGGTAAGGTTGAGTCTGGACAGTGAATGTAGGTGAGGGTGTAGTTCCTTTTGGGGCTGGTGTAAGACGCAGCCTGGGACACCATCCAGTCCCATTGATGCTGTGTTCTTAGCTTTGGAGAGGGCTATTTTTACCTGCATGTCCATGAAGTCTGGGGCTCTGCATTCTTCTGGGATGGACACAGGCCTTTTTGGGGGTAATGGGGGGATTTGCACTGAACTTGTCCCCCAGGATGTGGGCAATGTAAGTCGGTTCAGTGTATTTCTTGCCATTTTGCAGTATCTGACAGCATATTTGGTAGTTGCCACCTAAATGTTTGGTATAGCTAACAAAGGCTTTGTGGTTGTTATTCTTACCTTCCTTGGCAATTTGTCTTTAGAAACTGGCCTTGGATTATTTTATGAGTGATCATTGTTTCTTCCTAATAATGATCAGTAATGCCTTTCCTTTTGTGAAGTTTGCTCTATCATGTGTTTGTTTCCTCCTTCTGTTGTATAGCTTATTTATGGGCAACGACCACCAGATTGGTTTCTTATTTTTGGAGGAGTGCATCTTCGTTTTATTTGGGATGTTTTGATCCATGCATCCCTGTAGATGCTCATAGAATGCACTTGTAAATGATTCGGCAGATTGTATAGCATTATCCTATAGCAAGGGGGCTTTGGAACTTTCCACTTTGGTCTTGGGAAGTGTGCAGTTTGCTTTTGAAAATGTCTTCACAGTGGTTTCCTTGACTGGTGGGGGGGGGATGTGGATGTCCAGTGTGATTACTTTATGATCTGATATTACCAGCAAGGGGTTTATCTCTGTTGTGGAACACTGGTACCCCATGTTGGTGATGATCAGGTCCAGTATGTTGTCACCTCTAGTGGGCGTGGTGACCAGCTGTTCCAGGGCGTTTGAGTTTTTAAACTCTAGGAAACATTGGGCAAAGGACGTTGTACACGAATAATTCTCCCAGTCAATGTTTGGGTAGTTGTAATCTCCTCATATAATGGTGTTTGGCAGGACCTTTATATTTTCCACTGTTCTCAGGAATACTGATTGAGGTTCCTGAGACAAGGTAGGTGATCTGTAGCAGGCTACAATCTGATAAGCAGCTTTGCCCAATGTTAGTTGCACTTGCATGGTCTCCAAGGCCTCATGCTGTGTCACTAACCTGAAGGTGTGGGTATCCATAAGGTAAATGGATACACCCCTTCCTTTTGTATTTTACTCTGGGTTTTGTGGCCGAAGAGCAGAGGGATTGTGAGTGTTTTACGTGGAGCATGTCCAACAGCTCTGTGTTAGACATAGCTTTGTATGTTAGGCGGAGATCACCTCTGAGTAGGCGATATGTGAGAGAGTACAGCTGGAGCATTTTGAGACAGTCTGTGTATGCATGTATTTCAGGCCACTAATGCTCTTTATTGATATTGATTTTCATTGATATTTATGACATAGCGAAAGAAAGCTTCATGGTTCTCTATGGACTCTTTGACAATATTTTTGCCAGAACATGGAATGGATAGTGTTAGGAGTGCTCATTGTTTATTGATGATACTGATCGGAGTTTATTGATCTTCTTTGAATTTGCACTTTCTTTGAACAACTTAAGTACTTGTAGTACATAGTTTGATTATGACAGGAGTCCAATATATTATATGGGTCTGTTTTCATATCACTATGTGCGCAAGGCAGAATTGGTGAATAGTGACAAGTTTCTGGGGTAAGAACTGCAACTGCCAGATATGTGTGGCCCACTGCTGTACTCAGACATGGCAAGTGTGTGAGCATGCCCAGTATGACCTGTCAGTATGTTGTTGACTGACATTTGCTTCGTTTATTCAAGTGTGTGAGCATGCCCAGTATAACCTTTCAGTATGTTGCTGACTGAAATTTGCTAAATTTGTTAAAGTGTGTGAGCATGCCCAGTATGGACATATATACTATATGTGTGTGAAAAATCAAGTTGGTTTTTACTTCAGGGCTCACCTTTGTGTTGTACATCAACAGGAAGCATGCTGTGCCTGCAGGGCTTCCATGAGTCACTTTGCATAGACTTATCAACATTTTTACATACAGGGGGGACAGCTATTATTTGTACATTTCTACCCAGGGGGCACACCTGATTGTTACTGTGGGTGTACATAGGATGAGAGGTTCACTTGACACTTATACACATTTGCTAGGCCTGCACTGCTGTGTCAGGTACTCCATTTCAGTCTGTACCATTGCCTATCGTACTGGCTTGAGGCATACTACTGTACTACAGATCTTAGCTTCCAATTTCACATATATTAGTTTGTGACTTCATAGCCTACCCAACTCACATCACATTGCCTGGCCTGCTGTTATCTGTCTGCATAGGCCTGGGGTGATGTTCAGAGGGCATGCTACAGCATTTCTTTGTGTTTGCGTTAGTCTACAATTGTCCTGCTGTGTGTGCACTAGTGAAATGCTGTCATGGCTTAGTGGTTCAGTACTGTGATTATAGTGCACAGTATCCTGAGTTCGAGCCCTGTCACTGCTTTTTATTTTCCTGCTGGGCAGACCTGACTGGTTAAGGAACAGTAAAGCATGTGTGAGTGTGTTTACCCGACTTTGCTTGACTTTGCCTGACTTTGCCCAACATTGCCCAATGTTGCCCAACATTGCTTAATGTTGTGCTAGTTTGCACGGTGCCCAGTTACACGCAATTGTGCCTAAATATGCTAAACAGTGGTAAAAGCTGCTTAGCACTGCTTTATGTTGCTTCAAACATGGCAATCATGCCTCAGGTGGTGCTGCAGGGCTGCCTATGTCGGATACACATAGTACACTCCCTATACATGTTTGAAAACAGGTAGTGTCAAGTTAGGCATCCCTTTTATTTTATGTGCAAGTCAGAGAGAGGTATCATTTCCAGGGTTCCTACTGAGCCAGTGTATGTGAAATGCATTGCCTCTTTGTCAAGGCCAAGGCATACTGGGCATGCCTCCTTCTGCCTACTGGGGCAGGCTCAGGTTGTTCCTCCTCCGAGTCACGCTGTGCCTGTGATGGCCTTGGCAATGGTGGGGGGCTGTTTGGCCCTGCCCCATGCTGTTCCTGCTGCAGCTGTTTTCGCAGGATCATATTGTGTAGCATGGCACATACCATGACAATTTGGGTACATGTAGTTGATGAGTACTGCAAGGCTCCACCAGATGTGTCCAGACACCGGAACCGTGACTTCAGCATCCCAAACACACGCTCGATTACATTTAGTGTTTGTGCATGTGCCTCATTATGGAGTTATTGTTCAGGTGTGTGTGCATTTCTGATGGATGTCATCAGCCACGGCTCCAGTGTGTATCCAGCATCCCGCATTAGGTGACCGTCAGGGATGTCCCCATTGGCAAATATCTGGTACAGCTGCGTCAGATGCCAGATATGGGAATCGTGGTAGTTTCCAGGGCAGCCAGCACACACATTCAGTATTATGCCCTGGGCATCACACATGACCTGGCAGTTGATGGAGGGGAAGCCCTTGCGGTTGATGTAGGCCCTACACCGCTCACCGGCTGGTGCTTTGATGTGCATGTGCATGCATGTATTGCACCCACTACCTCAGGGTATTCTGCTATTTGCTGGAAGAGACGCATATTGCTGGCCAATGCCTCATGGGAATTGGGGAAATATACATGATCACCGACATGTGCTGATATGGCATTCAGGAACTGGTGCAGTACCCTGGATGCTGATGCCTGTGAAATCCCCATCATATCACCAGCTGATCTCTGGAAGGTACCTGTTGCTAGTATTCTTAGGCCAACACATACCTTGGTTTCCACTGGGATGGGTTCCCCTCTGTTGGTTCTGTGTGTGAGGCATGGCCTGCATAGCTCAACAATTTGCTGCAGGAGGTCTCTGTCCACTCTATAGCGCTCCACTATCTCCAGCTCATGTAGCTCCTGGTAGGTTACCCTGGGTCTGTACACTCTTCTCTGTCTCCTCACTGTGGGTTGCTCAGCAGCATTTGCAATGGCACCACCCTCAGCATCTTGCACATGTTGCCTTATAATAGCAATGGCAGCCCCTAACATTTTTTTGTCTGAGTTAAGCTTTGTAAGTTTTCACTCTCTTTGTATACTGCAGTGTTGCAGTTTTTCTGAGAAAAAAATGGGGGAATGTTATTTTCAGAGTTTTAAGTGCTTGGCTGGGCTGGGCTAGTGTACTGCCTGTGTAATTGGCTGATTCTGATTGATTTCACCTGGCAGCTCTGCTAGTTCTCCTTGGTTAACTTCCTACTATTTATTTTCCTTCTTTTTCCCTTTCTGTTTCCACAGGGGGCAGCGCGGCACAAACAAGCGCAAACATGCGCACACAAGTGTACACACGTGCACACAGGTTTATGTGGGTTTACAGGCGCGCACACATGCACACACTGTGTAAGCACATTTGCAAGAAATTTCAGTGATATCCACGGCGTACACCTTCGGTTTCTGGGTTTCAGTTAAGACAACTGTAGACACGCCTCTTCCAATCCTGAGTGAATCACAGTAAACACAAGCCACTCTGCTCCAATAAGCTTACAGTCTTTCATACATACCCCCTCATGATGTCACCTATTTTCTACTCTACTACTCCCCTACACCTACACTTACACTCTAGAAACATGGCTCACATGCCAGGGAAAATTGGGATTCACTATCCTTATCCTCATTTGCATAGTATTGCCTACTAATGCTTGGTTACATCTCTCAAACTGAGCTTCCCCCCTAAGCAACCACTACTCAGTAACCATGTTGTCTTCAGCCTGCCATTCACCTGCATGGCAGAAGAATATTTTAATAAGAATGCCTATTTTTGGCTTTTTATAAATTTATTTTATGGTTTTTAAAGTGCCACACATTTCTACGGCACTGTGCTACGCTTAAACATCGAAGATCGGGGGAAAAATTGATTTTTATTAATTTTCAACAGATCAAAATGCCAATGGCCTTATATTTGGCCATTGGCATGCTTCCTCAACTGGATGCATCCTTTATTTGGAGCTGTCATAGCTCCGTTTTGCTATTTGCAGAACGGTACTCCGTTACCAACGGAGTACATTACTGCAAATAACTCTACTCTTCCACGGACAGGTTAGTGTTTCCTGGATCGCAAATTTACCTCATTTGCATAGCTTTCAGCAGCAAATGAGGTAATTTGCATGACATAACACTGTCCGTGCAAGAGTAGTTTTAGGAGCTCTCATGCACGCCCCTGCTGGCTGTTGCTGGATCGCTCGGCAGACATATTGGCTGTCTGCCGGCTTACACTACTCTTAGACTCCATGCAAGCCTTCATGAATCCGGCCCAACATCTTTAAAGTAACGTACATATTTTTGGTACAGCTTGATTGTTATCAAGGTATCACAATAACAAGAGCTTTTAAGCCAAGTGTAATAAAGAAATGGAGATGAAGTAGTATGTTTCAGTTCATCAGAAACTTGTTTGGATAGTTCCTTGTGTTTTAATGTTGCTGCTGTGAATAGAAGCTTTAAACTATTAGAGCCTGGCGTATTCCTGTTTTTGTAGTACAGGAATGCAGATGCTGTTGGTGTTTTGGATTTGAAGCTTAGGCTTGTGGTCAAATAATTTTAAGAGCTGGGAAGGAGCTGAGCCGTAATCTTCATGTATTTGTCCCCCACAGATGTTGACTCAGACTGGATCTGCAGGGTGTGACTGTTGTCTGCTAGGTTTAGTCTGCACTTATGAGATCTGCGACTAGCAAAATTCCATGGGAGTGGTAGCTGAGGTGTAACAGGTAGGCAGTTTAAACAGCTTGGTTGTTTGGAAGTGATAGATGGCGGAGATCTGAGTAAGAGCTAGCACTAGCATGTTTCATAAAGGTCTGTGCTCTGATTCTCACTTTGTCTGCTCTGTAGATCATGGAGGACTCATTTGAATGCCTGCAGCTGCCCAGTGTTTGGATCAGTGGAGTGTGTGCAGCCTGAACAGAAACCAGCACCATCAAATAAGAAGAGTGTACTCAAGTCAAGGGGCAGCCTGGACAGGATCCAGTTCTTCATCTTTGGATTAAGATGTATGTAATTGCTTTATCTTTTCTTTTTTTTTTAAGATTAGAGGCTAAGCAGAAGAGATGGGCAAGCCTGGGATTAAGTTAATAACCTGATGTAAGTAAATATCAAAAAAGAAGAATCCCTCAGTTATGTATCCTAATTTATAGCAACAAACCAGCAAAAGAAATCACTATGACTTCAGCTTTTAAGTTGTTTTTTCCAACTGTATGACTTGTTTTTTACCATGTCTACATGTATCATTTACCTGGAGTGTAATAGTTCTGATGTGCAAAATGTGCTCACAAATAAACAACAATGAAAAAAAAAAAATATATATATATATATATATATATATATATATATATATATATATATATATATGGATCTACTTTATATTGTCGAAAAACCACTTACATGAAATTCAAAACATCGAGACCGCTTTGCCAGGAACATCACAATTTCACTCTGGGAATTGAACCACTTGTCTACCAACACAGACAAAACAAACTAATAAAAATCAAACCCATCCATGTGGGGGGCTTCGCCCCCACACACCCCCTAACTAAATATACCAACTCTCAGATCACTCTATAGCTGAGAAAAGGGCAAAGTTCACCATGGTGGCCCAGTGGTTCATTTCCCAGAGTGAAATTGCAATGTTCCGGGTGTTCGATAACATGCCATTTTGACAAATTGGTCTTGACATTTTGAATTTCCTGTAAGTGTTTTTGTGGCAATATAAAGTAGATCCATATATATATATGTGTGTGTGTGTGTGTGTGTGTGTGTGTGTGTGTGTGTGTGTGTGTGTGTGTGTGTGTGTGTGTGTGTGTGTGTGTGATTGTGTAGATATATAGACAGATGTAGTCAATAATTTTGAACAGCATATCAACACTCTAAATCTCAACACATTAACTTCAACAGTAAAACATCAACACGTATGCTGAGGATAAACCCCAACAGTTACACAAATACAAGCAAACTATAACATATACAGACATGTATATAAGTGCATGACACTTGGTTAACCAAGCAAAAATGATCAAGTACAAATGCTCAAAACTAAATATACTGAAACATTTTTTTAAACATTTGTTTTACTTTTACAGGGGGAAGGCAAGCTCTCCAGCATCCCCCACACCTCTTGCCAATTGTATATATCAATTCCAAGATCATACTACAATGTGCAATAGGCAAATTCCCCAACCTCCAAGAGTTCACACACACGTTTAGATCACAGGACTAACATATATGTATATCATCATCTTCTTTCAGCTATTCCCGTTAGGGGTCAACACAGCGAATCATCTGTTTCCATTTCTTTCTGTCTTCTGCATCTTGCTCTATCACACCAACCACCTGCATGTCCTCTATCACCACATCTATAAACCTTATCTTAGACCTTCCTCTTTTCCTGTTACCTGGTAGCTTCATCCTTAGCATCTTTTTCCCAATATATTCAGCATCCCTCCTCAGCACATGTCCAAACCAATGTAATCTTGCCTCTCTGGCTTTGTCTCCAAACCTTCCAAACTTGGCTGACCCTCTAATATACTTATTCCTAATACTGTCCACCCTCATCACACCCAGTGCAAATCTTAACATCTTTAACTCTGCTACATCCAGCCCTAACTCCTGCCTTTTTGTCAATGCCACCGTCTCCAACCCATATAACATAGTTGATCTCACTACCCTCTTGTACACCTTCCCTTTCACTCTTACTGATACTTGTCTGTCACAAATCACACCTGACTCTCTTCTCCACCCAATCCATCCTGCCTGTACTCTCTTCTTCACCTCTCTTCCACACTCACCATTACTCTGAACTATTGATTCCAAGTATTTAAACTCATCCACCTTCGCCACCTCTACTTCTTGCATCCTCACCATTCCTCTATCCTCCCTCTCATTCACACACATATATTCTGTCTTAGTCCTGCTGATCTTCATTCCTCTTCTCTCTAGAGCATATCTCCACCTCTCCAGGGTCTCCTCCCTATTTCCCCTGTTCCCTACTCTCATATATATATATTTATATATATATATATATATATATATATATATATATATATATATATATGTAGGGTCTATATTAGATGAACGAACGATCAAAATGCCAAGTACAACATGCTCGACACACTTTGATCAAACGTTCATCTAATCAAACTCTGAAAATGCCGAAAACCGGAGTTTTGAAAAGTTTTAGTTGGCCATGGTAGTGAGTGTAGCTTATGACGTAAAGACACTACACTGTCTGGAATGGCTAGGTAAGCGAATTCTTTACTTGTGTTTGTATTTTGCGTTTACCAGGAAATTGCCCTTTCCCCAATGTAGAGCAATCTCGGAGTTGGTATATATAGTTAGAGGGGTGTGGGGGGCACAGCCCTCCACATCGGGGGTTGTGGGGGTCAAAGCCCCTCACTTTATTTTAAAAGCAGAAGAGTGCGTTTAGGTTTTAAAGTTGTTGAATGATATGAGCATGTAAGGGTTTATATGTATTAGTTGTATGTGTGTGTGTTGCATTAGAGTATAGAGAGGGTGTGGGACAAACAAAACTTTTCGAAACTCCGTTTTTTGGCATTTTCAGAGTTTGATTAGATGAACGTTCGATCAAAGTGTGTCGAGCATGTTGTACTCGACATTTTGATAGTTCGTTCATCTAATATAGACCCTGTAGACCCTGTTTTGTGTGTATGTATATATATATATATATATATATATATATATATATATATATGTATATATATACATATATATATATATATATATATATATATATATATATGGGTCTACTTCGGAACCTACTTGTGCGAGACCACTTGTTCGAAGTACTGAAACTTTGAAAACCAAGTACGGGAGATCACAGTACAGTGCAGAATGGGAATATTCCCTTTTCCTCGCTGTAGTGTGATCTCAGAGTTGGTGTATTTAAGTGGGGGGGGGTGTAGGGGGGCATAACCCCCTGCAAAAGATTTTTTAATGTGTTTTTTTTTTTTAGTCAGCCGATTCAGCAACTAGACTTCAGCGAAAGTGCACTTTCATTGAAATGCACTTTCGCTGAACTGGGCATCTACTTTTCTTTTTCAAAGTAATGAAATTTAGACGAAGAAAAGTAGATCCATATATATATATATATATATATAGAGAGAGAGAGAGAGAGTGAGAGAGACATATTTTGTCATTGTTAGGAAAACTGTGAGTTACTGACACTAGGTAAATTTTTGTAATGTAGTTTATTGCACTAGTCATGAATATTTTATCACAGACCAAAAAAAAAATCTCATGGAAGCAAATTTTATGGCTAAAGGCTCTACCCAGACATGCAATATATAAAAAAAAGCATTTGTATGATATGTTTCACCTACCATATTGTTGTTGTGGAAATCTTCTGTTTAATTAAGCTGTTCTTTAGATAATTAAGCCAGAGTGTGTGTGTGTGTGTGTGTGTGTGTGTGTGTGTGTGTGTGTGTGTGTGTGTGTGTGTGTGTGTGTGTGTGTGTGTGTGCGTGCGTGTGCGTGTGTGTGCGTGTGTGTGTGTGTGTGTCCACTGTTGTCTTTGCAGTGATATGGTGCTGAATACATCCTCTGACTTCCAATTTCTCATATCATACTGTCTATAAAGCAAACATCTTCCTGAACTTCTCTGTCTCTTGTCATCATCTGCTTTTGTGAGGGGGGGTTCCCATTATACATGTCTGTTCACACCTTAGAAACAATTTGTGTATGTGTCTCAGTCCCATAAGGAAATGTAACATTTTTAGTTGTATTTCCTGTTCTTGGTGTTGTCCTTTGAATGCTCCCTGCAATTACTGGGACTCCCTGACATTGCTTTGGTGATTGCCCCCCCCCCCCCTTCTGTATCACTTGTGATATTATTATTACCTTACCATGACTCTAGACTTTGTGACTTGTCTTCAGCGCTGTATTACAGTAACAGAATGGCATACCTTCAGTATTCTACATGCTCTACTTTTGTATCCTAGTATCCTGCCTGCCTCCCCATTACGTCCTTGAGATATAGTTTGTTTTTTCTTTTACTTAACAGATTTTACTTTAACATGTATACATGAATATATCCATAACACAGCAGAAGTACAGAAGGTCTGTCTAGTATGTACAACTAGCAGCTTGCATCCTCCAGCTGCTAAGGTAAGTTCAGTCTCTTAATGGCTCTAGTATGTATATGTACTCTTCCTTAATTCTATACATCTCTAGGACTCTTATTGTCTTTCTGTATACTTAGGCATTTACCATTAAGATTGTTAAAAGTTCATGTAAAATCTATTTTGTTCTTGTTGTTGTTGTTCTGCTAATAAGCAAATAATGAAAATATCAGCAAACCATAGACGGATCAGTGTTTGCAACAGCAGCAAGGAAAAAACATAACATCGTTCATAAACATAAAACTATTAAGGGATGTTGCTTCCTAAATGTATGACATTTGCACATTTATATATACCTCTCATTTGCTGGCTCACTTCTCTTGATATGTAATCAGTGTCCAGGCTATAGCATCTGACCTGTAAAGATGCTTATTATTTTGCCTTCAGATAGTTTGATTTTCAGCTTGCTTTCCTAAGGGATCAAGACCACTCTGAATTTGCTGAACCTGTATACGGCAAATGCTCTTTGTCTTAAAACAGTCTCAAGAGAGTTAAGTACTAAACAAGATGCATTAGTTTCACACTTGGGAAGAATTAGCACATTTAAAATGAATAGCTTCTCCGCAATGCTTAATGTATTATAAATGATCTCATTTTTATTGTCCATGAAAGGCGAGAAACTAAAATAAGTGCCTTGGTAAGCAACAAAGTACAGTGAAACTATAGTGCTGAATGTCAGCAAATACCATTTCTATTCATATTAAGTAATATGTTTGCTGGTCCTGTCAGAAATAATGGGAATCATATTATTATTATATGCAGCAATCCATATATCTACCCTAGGGACTGAATCACCATGCTTTACGTATAGTAATATTTTAGAAAGGAACAAAGTCATTATGTTGCAGATGACACAAAGCAGCTTGTATGTATGACCTGGAATTTTTATAGTGTCAAGAAAGGCAGAGAAGAGAAAATGTTTTATTGTGTTTATGTGTGTGTCTGTGTCTGTGCAAACGTGCACACACATGCATGCATATATTTGTATGTGTTAACACTGGAGGCATAGAAAACTATTTTTTTCACATACCAGTACATACATTACATTAATCTGTTTCACTATTTAGAATACACTGGCTCAATACGTCAAAACTGCCTCTTGATATTTTAACATATGATGTGACTTTTAAATCTTTGTTAACTAATTAAATTATTTACTAATGGGGTTTAGTTGACTTTCCTACTAATCTTTTGAGCAGTCTTTAAATATGTTTTACTGTTTGGTCAAAACTAAAGACAGATGAGCACTGGAAGAAACAGGACAGGGAAGATCGGTCAGATCAGTGGGGTAGGAGAGATAGTGAATCAAGGGAGAGAGCAATGAAGAAGAAAGGAGCTGAGTTATGATGAGGTAGTGGAGAGAGGAAGTTGAAGTGGTGCTGGTAGGAAAGCAAAGTGAAGAGATGCATTCTAAAAGTTTGGGAAGTCCTGTATGTAGGAGAATAGTGTTTCTGAATTCCATTATAAGAGAATAAATGATTGGTGAGAGACATAAAAGGAAGAACGTTATGCGGTGGACACAGCATTAGTGCTGACCTTAGCCAAATAAGCCTGTAATTAGTGCCAATATGGGAGAAATAATACACATGTGGCTGAGCATGTGGGGAGAAAACTAGCTGTAATTACACTTTGGAGAGAGAGAGGAAAAGAACACACAAAAAGTGAGCAACATTTGTGGGAGGTTCAAAGTCTTCTTGAGTGCTGGGCATGTTTTAGTAAATAAAATAAGAAAAGATATAACATTAACAGTTAATGTGGGAAGCAATAATTTAAACTGATAGGGTCTGGGGTACTTGAGATTATGGGAGAGCAAAGAGGTAAGGGTAGAATTAATGAGTGCAGACTAAGGATATTTAATGTCAGGAGCCTAGGTATTAAAATAAGTAAACTGTATAGGGTGTTTATAGGAGGAGGCAGTGATGCTACAGGAGATACACACTGGAATACAGTGCTACATGGATTTGGAAAGGCAAGCATAAGCAAGAGAAACAGTGGAAGGGGAGAGGCATAACAAGTAAGGGATAATGCACAATGGGAGAGGTCAGGGATGATGAGAAGGGGAAAATAAAGGAGTTACTAGTTGGATGGAGTCCAAGAACCATTTGAGCCTTATTACATTACACAGACAAATGCTTACAAGAAAGAGGAAGAATAATAAAATGAAGCAGAATGAAACAATGCACAAAAAGGTGAGACATAATAATGTGGTACCACTTCCAGCAGGAAAATGGGGGATATGCAAGGGGGCAAGTACCCCCCTCACTTTAAATAAAGCCATAAACTGTGCCCAAAGCTCCTGGCTCAATTTTTATTTAATAAACAAAGCTGTGCCAAAGAAAAATGAAAATGGACATCAGAAAAACAGTGTGTGTGTGTGTGTGTGTGTGTGTGTGTGTGTGTGTGTGTGTGTGTGTGTGTGTGTGTGTGTGTGCATGCGTGCATGTGTGTGTGTGTGTGTGTGTGTGTGTGTGTGTGCGTGCGTGCATGTGTGTGTGTGTGTGTGTGTGTGTGTGTGTGTGAGTGTGTGTGTGTTTCTGTGTGTGTGCATGTGTGTTTGTCTGTGTGTGTCCATGAGTGCATGTATGCCATTGTTTGCGAGTGCATGTATGTGACTGTATGCGAGTACATGTGTATATTCAGGTTTGTGTCAGTGCATGTGTATATGTAAGTGTGTGTGTAAGTGCATGTATGTGAGTGTGCACAAGTACATACATGAGTTTGAGTATATGCGTATGACTGTATGCAGTTACATGTATATATGCAAGTGTATGCAAGTGAGTGTGTGATTACGTATATATGACTATAAGCAAATGCATGTATATATGTGAGTGTGAGCGAGTACCTGTATGCAAGTAAGTTTGAGTAGGTGTGGGCATGCATGAGTGTGTAGTGGGTTTAGTGCCATGCATTTCTATTGTGGGGATCCATTGAAGCAAGAAGTTGCTCCAGAAAACCTTATTTTTGTAAACTGTAAAGCATCATGTATACCTGTCAACTGCATAGATTTTTACAGAATGTTAACATTTTTGCCTCATATTTTTTGATCTGTTCTCCACATAAAATTTGTGGTTTTCTGATAAATCATTGAGGATTGAAATCCCTAAATAATGACTTGCATTTGAGTTTTAGACTTCATTTCCTTTGGAAAATCATGCTAACACAAATCCTGTTATTCTAGCAACTGCAAATTTATATGAGCAATATTTAAAATCTAGCCTTACTTTTGGCCCTTTGTCCCACCATTATTTTCGGCTTTAACCAGATTTCTTATGCTAAGAGTTTGAGAGGTATTCACTGCTACTCGGGGAAAATAATTATTCATTTTATTGCAATATTACTTTTTTCAGTTAAAAGCTGGTAATGTAAAATTCAGCAAATATTATTCAAAAAATGCATTTATTTATTTATTTTATTTGCCTTTGTTTACTGGGAAAGTCTGACTGGGTAATACCCATTTTCAGCAGATGCTCAGGGAGAAAATCTCCATTTGCTTACATTGCTTTCTACTAAGTTCCAAGTTCCAGTTAAACACAGAAGAGTTACATTTCTATTTACACAGAATCTAAATACACAAACAGCTGTTATACATTCTAAGATTTTACAGAGGTGGAAGTTACTAAAGAGAAAGACCATGTGCATCTTATTGGATTATGTATAAAAAATGTTTTGTCATTTCAGTGAGAGGTTGAGAGTACGTATTTGGAGAGTATTGTATGGTGAACACAAAGTCTTAACTCTGTGATGAGCATGTGCAGGACCAGGACTGGTTAAGATGTTCCCCAGGATTCACTAATCCTCCGTGTAAGACTAGATTAGTCTTACATGGAAACGCCAGTCTAAGAGTAAGACAGCAGCGTGCCATGCATATTAATGAGGGCATGCTGCCTCAACTCTAAGGCTAACACGTGCGTGCACGAGTACAGTGGGCGTGTCGGACTGCCGAGCAGTCCAAAAATCCACGCCCCTGCAAGTCTCTCAATCAGGAAATGTCAACCTACATGAGCAAGTCTGTTCAAATGTGTACATACCCAAAACTACACTCCCCCACATTCTAAACCCCTGTACAATTATAAAATGTAAAACTTAATTTTTTTTTTATTATTCCCGATATAGCTGCCCATATTTGCATGTGTTTGCATGGGTTTGCCCATTGCTTAGCTACAGTTAGTAGTTTAGACATCAAAGAGGATAACAAGAAACTTATATGCAAATTAAGCAAAATAGCAATAGCGTCATGGTAGAGCCTTCGCACAAAGAGGAGGTATTCCCGGTTTGAGTCCCACCACTCCCCTTACTATTTTCTGTTGGAAATCTGCATATAAAATAATTCCTGACATTTATCATTTAAATTTTAGTAAAAAGCATTGAAATGGCCTATGTAGTAGTGAATAAATTATATATATATATATATATATATATATATGTATATATATATATATATATATATATATATATATATATATATAAGAAAGTGAAATGGTTATGCATACTGATGGATGCATAAGTAATGTATCTTAAGCAATGTGAAGCACTGCTAAGCAAAGTTTACCAGTATTAAGCATATTTAAATATAATTGCTCATAGCTAAGCACTGTTTTAACTAGCGCAATAGCTTTGCGTGGAGCTGCGCATCGCGCAAACGAGCGCAAACTGAAGATGTTTGCGCGTAGCTGCGCACCGCGCTAACCAGCACAACATCGGGCAATGGTGGGCAACGTAGAGCAATGTAGAGCAACGCCGGGCAATGTAGAGCAATGTCAGGCAAAGTTGAGCAAAGTCGGAAAAACACAGCCACATCTCCTAACCGGTCTGGCCAGTAGTAAAATAAAAAGTGATGACAGGCCTCAAACCCGGGATACTGTGCACCATAATCACAGTACTGGACCATTAAGCCATGACAGCTTTTCATAAGCATGCACTTTCAACACACACATACATATCAATGGAAGTTTACCCATTGCTAAGCAGGTGTGCCTTCAGCTGAGTTTTTTCAAAACTGGCCAATCACAAATAAGTGCGAGAAATTAGGCATATTTAAGCTCCATAGGTGGGAATACTTGCCACAACTGGTTATAGCTCCCATCTGCAGGCAGCAATGGCCGGTGCTGGAGAGGGCTCTCGTTTTCGAGCGCATCGTTGGGGCATTGAGGAGTCAAAAGTAATGGTTTGGCTCCTTGTCCATAATCATGAGGATAGACTCCTGCGGGGCCAGTACCAGGGCACCCAATACAAAGCAGAAGCCTGGGACCATCTAGCTCATGAACTCACCAGTGCCATAGGTGTCCCTCAGATTGGTGAGCAGGTCAGACACTACCACGCAGACCTGAAGAGATGTAAGGCGGGTCAACTGGACCAGTGGATCCAGGAGGCCCGTGAGATGGAAAATACCCCACTACTGAGTAAGTAGCCATGGAATTAAATATGTAAGAATTGCTATTCTAGTCTATACTATGGATAGGTATGTCTCAATATCAATTCATTGACTTCACAGCTGCAGGTGTCCGTGCTGCGAATCAGCAAGCCTATGCAGATAGGCTCCGCCACCAGGCAGGTTAGTAATTATTCAGCTTGTACTGTTATGTAAAATAAATGAGAGAGCCTAAAAAAGTGTTTTAACACAATAAATAAAGGTATAATAATTCTCTAATAATTATTCTGCATGTACTGTTATATAAAATAAATGAGAGAGCCTCTAGAAAAGTGTTATAAGTCTTTAATAAAGGTATAATTCCTGGAGTGTGTCTGTGTCATTTTCTTTGATATGTTGTACTCTTGCATTATAGAAATAGTACTGTTGTATTAAGTGCTGTTAACACACAGTTGGGTAGGCACATATAAAGTGGATGAAGGGAGTGCCAGTAGCTTTTAAGCATATTTACAGTCCTCAACTGTTGGTTCATGCCCAGCATGTACAGGTTAATCTGGCATATGAGTAGCTTGGTATTGTGTTCCCCAGAAATGTCATTGTGCTGGCAGAAATATAGGGAGCTGTTAACATATAACTGATAATTTCACCTAAACATATCTAGATAAGTATAGGAAAGTAGAGCTGTCAGTGTACAATCTCAGCAGTAGTGTGTCTGAGCAACTCACAAAATATGTAGCAGTAACATCTGCATCCCAGACAGTTTGTATGTCAGATACAGCCCATGTATATAAAGATCTAGCAAAACCCATTTCCCAATTTAAGGACAATTGGGTAGTGTAATAATACATGTAGGGGACGTATAATTGCAGTTAATAGGAATGTAGTGTAAACTAGAAGGATATATAAGTTGTTAATGGAGCTATCATTTTCCACCCTACTGTATGTGCATAAAAAATGCAATTCCACACCTCAATGGGTATGTCTAATCTCAAAACATTTGTTGGGACATATGTTCTATTGGTTTATAAATATCTGCATTTATTTCAATGAATATGCCCTGTTCAAATACCACAATATTGGTGGCATGTTGCCATCAATTAAACCTGCATGCTGTTGTAAAGTCCGCTGTTGTTCTATATATGCATGTGTCATGCTTGCTGTTCAACTGTTGGAACTCTGGTGTGTTGGGTTAATGGGAATACTTCTGCATGCTGTTATAACTAATTGGGAATGCTGTTGACTGTTACTAACCCATATTTTCATTAAATCTTCCTAAACATAGAATGCATGGGAAGGCCGGTCCCAGCAGACCCACCTGTCCCACCTCAGCTGGCGATGGCACCTGGCATCAGCAGGTCCAGTGTCCAGCCTGGGACCTCCTCCTCCTCCGTTGGCCCTGTGCCACCTTTGGGTGGAAGTGCTGCAGGGGATGGGGCTCATCCCCCGTGTAAGCGTGGGCAGAGGAGGGCCACCTATCACCCTCCGAATGGTCCGGGCTGTGGTGCGTAGGGAGATCGAGCATTCTGTTGCTGATCCTCTACGCCAGCTTGAGGCACGAGTGGCGCAACTCACGGGTGAGCCTGCCCCTCCTACACAGCCCCCAGCACAGCCACCCTCTGGGCTGTGAAGGTGCAGTGGTGACTGCCGATGGGAGGGGATCTCAGTTCCACTGTTGCCATCTGTGGGCTCATGGGCTTGCGATTTCCAAACATCCTTCCCCGTCACTGGTGTTCACTAACCACGTGTCATATTCTGCCCCTGTATGCATCTTGTCTATCTTGTCTGTTTACCTCCCCAACCTACCTCCCCAAATATACCTACATCCCCTACCCCACATTCCACTCTCAGCTAAAAAAAAAAGGGGCAATCTGCTCCCAAAAATAAATTATGCCCCATATATAGCTGCCCATTTTGCACACATGTCCACTGGACACATAAACTGATATTTAATTGGCAGTACAACATACTTTGTTGTCCTCACCCCTCTCTCAGGGGTGGAAGGTTTCATATTTCCCTCCAAATTTATTGCATATGCACAGCTGTTGCTGTTAAAGAAATGGGCAGCTATGGACCTTCCCTACACCCATCCTGCACATCCCAAGCTGTTTTCCCTACTGTCTTTCCCTCTTTGTGCCCCTTTTTCACCACTTTCCTATCTCCCCATTTTCTTTTCTTTCAAAGAAATGAGCGCGGGGGTTAACGGGAGTAAGCACTATTAAGCAGTAGTTAGTGGGTTTGCGTGAGTGTGCGCTTGTGTGCGCTTAGCTAAGCATTGCTAAGCATCGCACAAACCCGCTTACAACTGCTTAAAAGTGCCTTAGTCACTCTGTATGTCAGGGCCCTTGTTCTGCTCAGCAGCAAAATAAAACACCTCTGTCAGTCTCAAACCACGGACCTTGTACACACTAGACTGCATGAAGTACCACTAAGCCACAGTAGACATACAAGTTGGTGCTGAAATAAATATATCATGCATCAGAGTGAGTGAATGTAAAGGAAAAATAGGAATGCCATAACACAAATCTTGTTCTGTGGATCTTTACCAGCAGTTGTTGTGGAATTGCATTACATGACTGTGAAAAGAGAACCAGCCATTCTAGCAAGAAATAATGTTACAGCAGCACTTTACAACCCCACACAGTATCATACCAGGACAAACACTGGCATATCTGATTAGGGCAGAGGCCATACTTCCCAACTGTGACTAATTTTCAGGGATGTCCCTGATTTTGAAACAAATTTTAGCTGTGTCCCTCTGAATCCCTCTGAAAAGTACTGACGTTGGCCAGAAAGGTGGGGAATTACACTTAATGAATAATGACAATAAGTAAGAGTTAGACACTGCTTGTACTTCAGAAAAGGTGTATTAATCCATATGCTCGGGTTCTCTCAAAGTCTCAACTTAATGTCTCTAATATTTTAAAGGTGTACCTCACTTTTATGAACTTTTGCCTGAGTCTGTTCAAATATGTACCTGAGTGTTTGAGAGGCCTGGCAGAGGCAGAAACACACAGGCATATCAGCTTTTCTGCTGTTACACACTGTGCAAATAGCTTTGGAAGGAGTTCCAGAAGCATACCCTTATGTAGGAGTACAACACTGAAATACCAAAGGATGTAGCCATGTACTGGTAGCAACCAACTGTGACAATGCCATTGTTCCAGTGCTGAAAAGACCGGTGTGGTGCACAGACAAAGAATAACAGGCTAACCTCTGGCTACCATCTGGATAGGTCCACAGTTGGGAGCTATGCACACAGACTACTTGCCTTGATAAACTAACAGGTACACAGCAACCCATTAAGTCCAGCAAGATAAAATTCACACAATAATACATAATGATCTCTGTACTTCTGCACCCCTACCCAAATGTACAATATACCGGTGTGTTCAGGGTCTACCAAGGATGTAGGTAGGCATACTCAGTACTGAAATTTGTCCAGTTTTCTTGAGCAGCCTGCGCTAATGTCAACACTAAAAAAGCACAAACTGTTCAGAAGTGAGTAAATTAATATTCACAGTATAGCAGTTCACAAACAGTTCATGTGCCAAAAGAATACATCTCAATAACTACTTTTGTATGGCAGTTAATTGTATAATTAGAAAAGAAAGTACATACTCCCATGTATCTTGTGTTAGCATTTGGAGGGGTGAATACAATTCTACACTGACAAGTGTGTACTGGAAGCAGCAACATTCAGGTCTGAGTACAACATTCAAATCACTGGCTACACCCCTGGCTTTAGATATAAGAACTATACCAACCTTCTGACTTAAACAACGATGTCCACAGCAAACAAGCATGATCCCCATTTTGGAAAGCTGAAAGGGTTATACCTACCTGATTTAGCAATTTATAGCATTGGGTTGCTATGACAGTGATTACTGCAATTACCACACAGCAGGCTGCATGCAATTAGCAAATGGTGGATACCAATTGGTGCAGAGGCCACCACATGCACATGTGCAAATACCTATAAAAGCAGGCTGTAATTGCTGCCCACAAACTCAATCACTCTATTGTAGAGACTGAGAGAGAGAGAGAGACAGAGAGAGAGAGAGAGAGAGAGAGAGAGACAGTGAAAAGCAAAAGGAAAACGGAAAATAAATAATACCAACTCATACAAAGGAAAGGTATGTAACAGATATGTATTTACTGGCATGTAGTAGATGTTTTTGAAGAGTACTCTACATAATGTGAACCATTCATATATGGCAGCAGTACGTATCTATGCACAGATGTCCTGCTTAACTACTGCCATGGACAATTCAGTGTGTAGCTGTGTGCAGTGGGACATAACTCTGAAATATGTAGCTCAGCATTAAATGTCAAACATCTGATCCATGTTATCTGTGTTCTGTCTAGTAGTGTGGACAATGGCTGTTTGGGGGATTAGCGCAAACATTTATATAAACATGGTTGTGACAGTGTAACACATGCATGATAGTCATATTAAAGTTTAGCTTAGCATTGGCAACTGCTGTACCAGGCTAGTATGCTAATCTAGCATTTGTAGCTATATATACCCCCTGTAATGTTACTGTGTGCTCACATGTGACACATGTTCATGTTGCAGCAAGGCCCAACAGTTCAACTATGAGGTCCAGGGACTTACAACAGTGTGGACCTTGTGTGTGTATGGCACACACATACGGAGATATATATATGTGTCATATATATTAACATCTGTATATGTGCATAGAGCAAGGGACATATTGCAATTGTTTGTGAAGGGTGGGCATATATATGTTGGTGAAGGTTGTTATGTGCATATTTGTATGTAAGTTTTAGTGTGTGACAAACAAGACAGCATACAGTGTTGGTATATGACATGTGGTGGTTAAACACTGTGTGTGTTTTGTTCATTTTGCAATGTTGCAGCCAGTGAGGCCTGCTAAAGCTACCTGGGCTGAAAACACTTTCAATGTATTTCTCACAAGACTGTGCGATATTATTACATTACTGTATACCTCACATCCTTTGTATAATTGATATTCCCACCATGAAAGGTGGACTGTATATGTGCCTATATGTATATGTATATGTACACCAATGGATGTGTATATGTATGTATGTATATATATATTTTTTATTTTATTTTATTTTATTTAACATTTGTTGACCGGGAATGTCCGACTAGGTTCCATAGAGCCTGTTTTCAGCGGAGGCCCGGGGAGAAATGCTCCAGATGCATGTCTTTGGAATGTGGGAGGAAACCGGAGTACCCGGAGGAAACCCACGTGAACACAGGGAGAACATGCAAACTCCACACAGAAGGCACCCCAGCCAAGAATCGAACCGGAGAACCTCTTGCTGTGAGGTGACAATGTTAACCACTGCACCACTGTGCCGCCCAGTGTATATATATATATATATATATATATATATATATATATGTGTGTGTGTGTGTGTGTGTGTGTGTGTGTGTGTGTGTGTGTGTGTGTGTGTGTGTGTGTGTGTGTGTGTGTGTGTGTATATGTATAGAGAGAGAGAGTCATATATTGTCATACACACCCACATCTACTTGTTGCAATAGATTCTATGTAAAGTTGACTGAGTGTGATGGTCAATGTGTTGGTGAATGTGTCAAAGATGTGTATTTGTGGGATAGCTTAGTAGGAAACTGTTTCTGTCATGGTATTATGTGTCCTTGCTTTGATCCCAGCAAAAGATGTGTATGCTGTTGCTAGGCAGATGAAGCACTATGGCATACAGTCTGATGTAGTCCCTTGGTGTTAACTGGGGTGTGTCATTGGAGGCTAAAGCACTACATGTATGCTTATTGATTGGTACTGATGTTGAATCCAAATCCTGTACGAACTGTAGTACTACTTGAAGCTGTAGGCCTAAACAGCAAAGTATGGGGTATGTCCACATTGCTTGGAACCACTGTTTTGTGTGGTCCCTGTAGTTCTCACAGATTACATTCCTCAGGCTTAAGGTTTTGTAAGTACTGACACAGAGTACTGTATGATACACACGTAAAGCTTATCTGGGTTGCCATACCTTTGTGTCTTGTAATTATGTCTGATGTGTGTGTGGGTATGCCTATAACATGTCCTCTGTCATATGTGTGTTACATGATATAACTGCGTATCTAGCAACATTGATAATTTACTACAGCAGTATGCCACCTATATCCACAACTGTGCACATATTTTGGCTACGGGTTTGCCATTAACAAGTTGTGTGGTATAATGGTAATACTGTAACTGGACTTTACAAACATTGCGATGGATAACATATTTCATTTTATGCATTCGCTTGATCTATACCTTCTGTGGCTAGGTGGTGCATTGTGTCGCATACAGTGTGCCATGTACTGTTGTATAGTCTTATATAGTGATTTTATTTTGTTGCTGTGCAGAACATGGTTTATTATATAGAGAGTGCCAGGCACTTTCAAGCAGTTGTGGGGTGATCACTGATAAGTGGTATTGAAAGTGTTTAATCTCATTCAGCTAATAGGTTGCTATATGTGGCAGTTCAGTGATATCTGTACTGTATAATGTTAAGTGTGCCATATGACTTGCTCAGACATATTTTTTCTTTGTCTTCCAGGGATCATGGCCCACCATCGTAATCCCAGCTACAGTACTGCTGAGGATGACATTATTACCAGCTGTCTGATTCAGCACTACAGCCTACTATTCTCGAGAACCAGCCAAGACCAGCATGAGCGTACTGCACTGTGGCAAGATGTTGTTCGGACGGTAAATGACATAGGCATGCATAACCGGACATATGAGCAGGTACGCCATCACTGCAGTGATTTACTGAGACATGTCCATCAGCGTGCTTCTGATGTCCGTAGACAACAGCTTGCAACAGGTGGTGGGGTTAACATCCACCCCCCCCTCACCAGAGTGGAGGAGCTACTCCTGAGCCTGGTGGCACCTGCCCAACAACAACAACAGCAGACATTTACCTTGATGGAGGTTGGGGCCAACCAGCAAGAACACATGGAGCGTGCAGGTAACATGGCATATCTGTAGACTACTGTTACCTCTATTGGTAGATCATGCATATGTGAGATGTGCACTGTGTTCATAGGTTCATATGTTCATATTAGGCTATCTGCCCTAGGGCATTTATAAGCCTAGCCAGAATGTGTTTGGCTTTCGCCACCGATTTTAAATTTATTTTGCTATGCCCTTTTTCGAGGTTAGTATACTGTGCCTCTGTCTAACAGTGACACAGAAGTGATACCCGGGGTAAACCTATGATCTCCCATCCACTCATCAAGATTCCTCTTGAAGAGAGTCAATGAGGGCTCTGCCTAACCTGGACTGGGATTTTATTCCAGAGTGAAGGGAGCCTCTGGGTTATGAATCTGTCCCTCCAGCATGTCCTATTTATTTCAGTGCTGAGGTTCAAGTCTCTTGAGCACGTAGCTCGATGGGATTTGGATTTTCTGAGGTGCAGCATGTCCATTAATTCTGGGTTGGACATGGCTTTATACGTCAGGCACAGATCGCCTCTGAACAGGCGGTATGCCACTTAGTAGAGCTGGAGTTTCTTTAACCGGGCAGCATATGGCATCTGTTTGAGCCCTTTGATCCTCTTGGTGAGGTACTTTTGGGGTCTTTCCAGTTGCTGCAGGTGTCTGGTAAGGTACATCCCAAAAGGGGCATTGTACTCAATTATGGGCCTGATGAGGGATGAGTAAAGAGGCACGATAACGTCCCCTGATCTAGATGTGAATCCCTTCATGATTAGGTGGGCTATATAAAATGTTTTTCTAACCACTTTGGCCACGTGGTTGTCAAATGAGAGATTGCTATCAACTTGGGTCCCCAGGTCCCTAATTACTTCTTCTGTACTTAATGGATTACCACCTATGTGGTAATTTGTGGGCACTTTGTTTTTGCCAAAGGAGATGACTATACACTTTTTGGCATTTAGCTTGAGGCCATGGCTCTGGCACCAGTTGTCTGTTTCTATGAAGCCCTTTTGGAGGATGCTTGTGTCGGCTGGAGAGTCGATTATGGCGCCCAGTTTGCAGTCATCTGCGAACTTGGTCAGCCACAGTCCTTCCGTGTTGGCCTGTACCTCACAGAAATATATACCGAACAAGAGAGGTCCCAGGACTGAGCCTTGTGGGACACCACTTGTAACTGGTTTGGAGTCTGACATGGCTCCAGCAATTCTAACCATGTGGGTTCTGTCCTTGAGCCAGTTTGCAATCCATCTAGTGACATAGGGGTTTATATTTAAGCTGGTGAGCTTATCTATAATGCCCGAGTGGGGTATTGTATCGAAGGCTTTTGTGAGGTCCAGGTAGGCTGTGTGGACCACCTTCTCCTCGTCAATGGCCTTGGTGACTGTTTCAAAGAAATCAACCAGGTTTAAGAGGCAGGATCTGCCCTTAACAAAGCCGAACTGGGTAGGACCCAGTGTTTGTAGGTCCCCAATATCTTTATTTATGAGGTCCATGATGATCCTTTCCATAGCTTTGCAGACCAAGCTAGTCAGGCTTATGGGCGATAGTTTCCAGGATCCGTTGAGGCACCACCTTTATGGAGAGGGACCACTGTTGCTGTACGCCACTCTTTGGGCACATATCCTGTAGTAAGGCTGAAATTGAACAGTAGTTTTATGTTTGGGCTTAGCTCTTCTTGGAGTTCATGTAGGACGCAGCCCGGGACACCATCTGGTCCCATTGATGCTCTGTTTTTGCTTTGGAGAGGCGGCTCTTACCTGAGCATCTGAGATGTCAGGGGCAGCACTCTGCTGGGATAGATATTTGCCCTTTGGTGGGAGGGGGAGAAGTTTGCTGAACCTGTTAGCTAGGATGTTGGCAATGCCTGTGGGTTCGGTGTATTTTTGTCATTTTGGACTAATTCTGAGCATATCTGGGAATTACCACCCAGGTTCCTAACATAACTAAAGAAAGCCTTGTGATTATCCTTAGTGTCCTGTGCAATTTTTCTCGAAGCTGGCCTTAGACAATTTTATGTGTGCCCGTAGTTTTTTGCTAATACTGATCAGTGATGCCTTCCCTTTTTGGGATTTTGCTCTATCATTTAGTAGCTTCCTCCTTCTATTGTATAGTTTGTTTATGGCTGGGGTCCACCAGACAGGATGTCTGCCTTTGGAGGATTGGGTCTTGGTTTTATTTGGGATTGCATGATCCATGCATTCCTGAAGGTGTTCATAGAATGCGTTTATAAAGGATTCTGCGGTCTGGGCCGTATTTTCCACAGGCCCGGGGCTTTGAAGGATTCCACCTCAGTTTTGAGGAGTGTGAAATTTGCTTTAGAGAAGTTTTTCACTGTGGTTTTCTGGGCAGGGGGTGGGGTCGGGATGTGAATATCCAGTGAGATTAGTTTATGGTCTGATCTTACCAGTGAGGGATACACTTCTGGTCTGGAGCATAGAGTCCCCATGTTGGTGATGATCAGGTCCAGTATGTTTTCCCCTCTTGTGGGAGTGGTAACAAGTTGTTCCATAGCATTTGAGTTTATAAATTCTAGGAACCTTTGGGCTAGGGTGTTGGAGGTAGAGTAATGCTCCCAGTCTATGTTTAGGTAGTTGAAGTCACCCAATATAATGGTGTTTGGAGAGACCTTCGTATTTTCCAGTGTTCTCAGGAAGGCCGAGTGGGGTTCCTGGGTTTGTGAGGGTGGTCTGTAGCAGGCTATAAACTGGAAGGCAGTTTTACCCACTGTTAGTTGCACATGGATAGTCTCTGATGCTTCGTGCTTTGCCACCAACCTGGAGGTGTGGGTATCTTTGATGAATATCGATACTCCCTCTCCTTTTGTGGTTCGGTCCAAGTTTTGGGGCCAAAAAGCATGGTATGAGGTATAACCTGGTAGTGCTGGGGTGCTCTCGGGAGCCCTGAAGCAGGTTTCTGTTACTGCACAGATATCGATGTTCTCCATGCTAAGGAGAGTTTCGAGTGCGTGCATCTTGAGGTTTAGACTTCTGGCGTTGAGTAGCATTACTCTTAGTTTCTTATCCCTTGTGATACCTATGGAGGTGGGTTTGTCTTTTGAGACTTGCCTAAAAAAGGCACTATGGGGGTAGCAAGAGCCTTTGCCAATATCCAAAGCCCAGGGTGACAGGTGAAAGCCGCCCTAGAAGCATCGTGGCTTGTCGAGCATATCATCCCAAGATGACAGGCATTGGATCCCCTTTGAATGACACCAGTACTTAAGCCAATTGTTGAAATTGATCATCTTGTCTTCATATTGTGGCATCATTCTTGGTGAGGGTAAGATGCTACTCAAGGTCAGGGTCATACCGGCCTGGGCTACATGCTCAGAGAGCTCCTTTATGTCTCTTTTCATGTAGTCCAGGGAGGTACGTCTCAGGTCATTCACACCAGCATGGACAATGACTGAGTCATATTTGTACTTGCCTTGGAGTGACCTGAGTGCTTGTGTTATGTGGCGGATACTAGCGCCCGACAGGCTGCTCACCGTGACCCTCTCCTTGTTCAGCCTGGTGAGCAGGACGTCAGTGTGCCTGACGATAGAGTCACCTATTACAAGTGTATCAGGTGTGTTGTTTAGTCTTAAGGGCTGTGACTGTTCGGCACACTGGCTTTGTGAGATATGTGTTGCACATGTTTTGCTTTGGGGTAGCGGCTGCTTGGGTGTCTGCTTTGGAGGTCTCTGCTGCTTCAGCAGATCTTTATTTAGAGCCTCTGAGTATGTTTTTGTGTGATTATGTGTTTGGTTTGCTGTTGTGGTAGGTCTGTGTGAGACTGGAATTGTAGTGAGTGTGGTTTCCTTCTCCTCCTGACTGGTTATGCCAGTACTGAGTTGAGAGAGCTTAGCCTCCAGTTTGGCTATATGGTTGCATCTCTCACATGTGTTGGAATTTGTTGGGAGGAGGAGAGGGTTGTCTGTGTACATGAGGCAGTTGTAACATTGCCTCAAGATTCCCTGATTCACCAGCTGGACCGGAGAGGAGATTGACAACTGACCTTTGGACATGCTAGAATAATATTGGGAATTCCTTAATAATTGAAAACCAGGGCCAGTGGGGAGTGAGGGTGTAGTGCTTTTAATTTTTAGTGCTGACTTATATAATTGCTTTAGTGAGCAAGTGCCAGGTAACTTAAGTGCAAGTGTTACAGGTAACTTAAATGCAAAAACGACAAACAGTAACTTTCTTTCAAGTGAAACAATGAAATAAGTACAGTAAGCAATGCAGATATCACTAGTGATCCACAGAAGCGCTGAGAAGCCAGATTAGGTGGAATTAGCGTTCCAGGGAAATAACAAGCAAACAAACAACAAGCATATAAACAAAGCTAGATTCAGCAGGCTTGGATCTAGTCTATGCTACAGCAAACAAGGTGTACCAATTTCAGTAAGATACAGTTCAAATATTCAGGCACTATAAACCTTTAACCAGAAATTCCCAGCTCAGAAGGGCAAAGTCCAGCCTCTTCTCCCACAAGAGTGCAGACCACAAACCTTCTTAATGTAAAATACCTGGCCTGAAGCCCAAGTGCTTAAACCAGAACTAATACACTTTAAGAATAACAGACACTGGGCTCTCAATCAGCAGTTCCCAACTTAGAAGGATGAAAGCTACCTGTCCTGCCACCACAGTGCATGCCACAGACCTTCCTAATGTAAAACAGCTGGTCTGAAGCCCAAGTGCTTAATCCAAAAGACTTAGAATGATAGCTACACTTTAATCAAGTTACTACCAAGCAGTAATAAATACAATTGAATACTTTAGGGAATGCCTGGATTAGTGCTCAAGTTACACGAACAAAACTAGATCCAGCAGGCCTGAATCCAGTCTATGCCACAGCAAACAAGGCGCACCAACTTCAGTAAGAAGCAGTTCAGATATGCATGCACTATAAGCCTTTAACCAGAAATTCCCAGCTCAGAAGGGCAGAGTCCAGCCTCTCCTCCCACAAGAGTGCAGACCACGAACCCTCTTAATGTAAAATAACTGGCCTGAAAGCCCACGTGCTTAAACCAGAATTAATACACTTTTAGAATAACAGACACTGAGCCCTCAATCAGCAGTTCCCAACCTAGAAGGATGTAAGCTTCTGTTCTGCCACTACAGTGCAGACCACAAACCCTCTCAGTGCAAAACAACTGGTCCGAAGCCCAAGTGTTTAAACCAAAAGGCTTAGAATGAGTTACACCAAGCAGTAATAAATACAATTGAGTACTTTTAAGATGATGCAAAAGTAAAAAAAAGTAGGTAGAAATACAATTTAGAATGTGTATTTAGAAGATGTGGAGCCTGTTGTGCAATACTGATCATTTGGAACATAAGCTGTAGGCCTGTGAATGTAAACTATTGTTCTACTATAAGATTGCAAACCCACAGTAGCAATGCCACAGTTGTCGACATTGACAAACTGTCTCATACCCATGTAGGTCCCTCTGGTGTGGCAGCAAGGCAGCGGACACATGCTGGTGAGTGTGTTCTACATTTATTATTGCAAATAAAAAGTGCATGTGATAGTTAAGGTGTAGGCCATGTACACATGTAACACACCTACGCATAATGCATGCTGTACATGTTTGCTATGAGACTACGCACATCTCAGTAATGTGATTAGCTGCCTCAAACACATGCAATACACAGACCATCTCAAACAAATGTGGCTACACTGTAGTGACCATTGGATAGGCAGAGTCGATACACATGCACACAACATACACAACTATGTCATACACAGAACATGTTAACATGCTACACATTAAATATTCACAAATCCTCTGTAAAGTCACACTCCAGTATCCCAAATGTCATCCACACAGCACACATAATATACCTGAGGGGGTAGAGGCCTATCCTGGGGCAGTGAAACACACTGCAACACACAACACATTTATGTTAGGCAATGCTCCTTATTGGCCTCCTTACAAACCCATGTAACAACTGGCTGTGAAATGGTGAATGTAGCCATGGTAGTGCAGTTCTGGTACAGCATGACAGGTGCTGGTTTGGGACACATTTATAGCCTTGAGTGATCACATGATGCTTCATGATGATGGCTTACGGTACTACACCCAATCCAGTTATTGTGACCACAGTACTACACATAGCTTTCATTGCTATACACCGCAATGTTGTGTGTGTGCAAACATATGCACCTATAAACAATATGCATACCAATCACCATTTGCACAACCAACACATATATGTCTTGTAATGCTATTGAGTGGCTAGATCATATGACACACATTGGGTATGTGTGATGTTTATATATGCATTTCTGTTTTAGCATGCCATGTCATGGATGACACTGGCATGTCCACAATATGATCTACACTCACCATAACTACTGTACATTGGCTATGTGGACCAATGGTATTCCATCAGTTATACATGCACCAGTGATCTTGTGTGTATACACATCATGCATGAGCTAAAACTGTGTCCACAATTATTTGCTAAAGACACAGAGGTTCTAATCAGAATTGGATATCTATGTGACACACAGATACACATCCAGCCATGGTATGTATACCTGTGAGTGATGGTGCACAGTACATTGAAGAGTTGTTAATACTTGCACAGCAATGTTGTGTCCATGTATACATTGCATTCCAGGGGGAGGCCAATCACCGAACAACAAAACACATGCATCAAAGCCATGTATACTGTTAGTAACAAGGACTGTCTACACTCACACTGCATGCTGTTGAGCAACACATGTCCTGCATGCTGACATGTGTGATATGACTGTTTGGCTTGTGATACTGTACCCCACAATCAACTGCTATTGAGTATGTTCTGAGATTGCTGGTGGTGTGTGTGTGTGTGTGTGTGTGTGTGTGTGTGTGTGTGTGTGTGTGTGTGTCTGCTTTAGTGAGGAGTGTATTTGTGTGCATGCGTGCATGTGTGCATGTGTTCATGTGTGCATGTGTGCATGTGTGCATGTGATCTGACATCATTACAGGTCTTAAAGTGTGTTTCCTGTTTTACTCTCACAGATGCTGAGGTTGGGCTGGTGCAGCAGGGAACCTGATGTCACTAACACAAATAGTGATAATGAGGATAGGTGTGTTGAGGCACAGGCATGTTTGTCAGGGTCTGTTGTTGGGCCACCAATTGATAGTACACAAGTCTCCACCCCATCCATGCACACAGTCATACTGCCTGTACATCCATCATCACCAATGCCCTTAGCAGAGGGACAGTGTACAGTCGGCAATGGCCAGGACTGTGTGGTATCTATGGCACATGCATCAGGACACAGCAGCCATAGCCAGATGTCTGGAATGGTACCACATAGGCAGATGTCCAGGGGTTCTTGTCAGAGCACTGCTGGTCATCATGCCCCTGGCAGATGTGCCACAACTCTTACAACCACATGCATGTTCCAGGCTGTCATGAAGGCACAGGCACGTATGGAGTGGTACACCAGACAGGGACTAAGGGCACAGAGGGCTCATAACACCTCTGTAAATGACAGTATCCGTGACCTAGCAGGTGCCATATGTAATTACACTGAGGTCATTGATAGACATTGGGGTGAGACATTAGATGTCTTCCACAATGTCATGTCCATGCATCAGGATAGTGTGGGATGGTTGGGACATCGACGTGGATGTATGCCAGCAACATCATCAGCTGGCAGTCACCGTGGACATCCATCAAGTCATAGCTGCTCCCATAGTGCCAGTACCAGCCCGAGCAATGTTGGGGGGAGCTGTCCATAGACCATCCTAGAAGACCACGTGCACGTGGCTCTGGCCAGTCCCAGCAGGGACCTGGATCCAGTGGACATATGTCAACCTCTGAGGATAGTACCCAGTCTGGATTAGTACCTGATACTTTCTGTAGCACCCCTGCCAGGCACAGGTTCCGTATCCATGGCCAGAGATGGTGATCTGTAATGCCTGCCAGGTACAGTCTGTAGCTGTCCCACAAATCCCCGTATATGTCAGCCACATGGTGGAACTGTGTGCATGCAGACACACACATATAAACCAGACACCTAGGGCAAACACATACCCGCACACATTACATCCACATTGGCCCATAACAGTACTCTTGGCCCTCACACACACACACTCACACACACATGTCGATTGTATGGCTCAATGTAGGCCTCTGGCAAACCAACAACACACCCTGTGCATATGATGAAACCTGTGCCACCTCCTGTCATCTGTAGCATTGATGCAGGAACAGGCTAACATGGTGCTGATGCACAGGGTGACGACTTTTTAACAGAATAGCAATGTTAGCATGTTGTCAGCAGTAAAGTGAAATGATATCCTTGAAGGTGTAGCTGAGCAGGCATGATGAATTAAAACTATAATTATCAATGCAGTATTGTTTACACCAGTGCTTATTCCAATTGTGTATTGTCCACGCATGTGCCACTTGGCTGATGTGTGTAGTTTTGTCAGCATGTGTTAGAGAGTGGACAGTAAGTGTGGGATGTGTGCAGCACAGATTTGCAGGTGTACATTTGTGAACATAGTTGAGGTGCACTGTCTGCATGTACATGCATATTGGACACATGGGCAGGGTGTCATGCCCTGTATTAAACAGTGTTAACACTCCATAGTTTCTATTGGTGGCCAGTATGCATTGTACTACACACATTTTGGAACTTGAGTACACGTCTGTGTATGACACGGTTTGACACTGTGCTGTGGGTGATATTGTTGTTACTATCTGTCATTAGTTTGCATTCTGGTAGTATACCTAACCTCAACAGCCTGACCATAAACAATTGTTAGATGATGTCTTGACAACTGACACACAGATGTAGGACACACAGTAACATTTTCAGCCTTCAAGTACTATTCTATGCCAGTAACCAGTGGTATTCACCTGCACTCAGTCCTGGGACCACTCCTGTTTGCCATATAGCTTTCTTCGGTACAAGCAAACACAGTAGGGATATGTCTGGCCACTTTTGGCAATGCATACTGTGGGCTATAATGCATTCTCCAGATGACACACACATCCTCCAAAAGGGTATCATACAGACAGATACCTGGTGTCAAACCCATGCTGTAAAGCTATAAGCCAAGTAAAGCATAGTCATCCACTTTTACAAAACATAGTATCCCCAGAGTATCACATAGGTAGTAGCACCCAAAATGTTGAACAGGTACTGATGTATACATAGAGCCATGTGTTACGTCATCTCTCCTTTGATAATCACATTTCCAAAGGGATTTGGAAATCCCTCTATGGATCACATAAGCAATAAGGGGTCTGCATGCATATCCACAAAGATTGTTGCATACCTATAATAACTAGCCATCTTTGACAGACTTTGCTGCTTTTGAACAAGTTTCAAATATACCTCAGGTATAAACCCTCACTCACACTATTCAATAGAAACCGTAATGAGTGTATGTGAAAAGGATGACGTAGGCCAGGGATCACTGCAGTGGCTAGGCTTGTCACAAGCATACAGATGTGACCTAAGGTCTGGAAAGCGGCAGCACACTCTGGCAAAGATAACAGATGTGTTCATGGAGAAAGCAGGATTCCCACCTATGAAATAATTGAGGTCACATGTATGTATATGTATTTGCCACACAGCTACCTGATGTGTAATGCACATACTGTTGTCATTGTGATATGTCATACAGTAGTAAAAGCAAAACCCACGTTACATTGACCAGCAGTGTCACACATGTGGAGCACACACACAGTCACCAAATGCAGGATTCAAACCCCTACCTAACTACTTTATGATACTAGAACAGTATGCATTAACATGACATGCTATACACATTATTGGGAACTCTTCTTTCCACAGGTATATTTGTAGGATGGTGACATCAACAGACTTGACAAAGATGAATATACCACTTTTAAGGTGTTTCAGTAGTCTTCAAAAAGGCTGCTTCACTCCAAGAAGATACACACACTCTCATACAGTTGGTAAGTGCAGGATTCAAACCCCTACCTAGCTACTTTATGATACTAAAGCAATATGCTTTAATACGACATGCTATACACATTAGTAGGCATTCTTTTTTCCACAGGTATATTTGTAGGATGGTGACATCATCAGACTTGACAAAGATGAATATACCACTTTTAAGGTGTTTCAGTAGTCTTCAGAAAGGTTGTTCCTCTCCCAGGAGACACACACACAATTGGCAAGTGCAGGATTCAAACCCCTACTTAACTACTTTATGATACTAGAGCAAAATGCATTAACACGATGCACTATACACATTACTGGGAGCTCTTTTTTCCACAGGTATATTTGTAGGATGGTGACATCATCAGACATGACAAAGATAAGTATACCACTTATAAGGTGTTTCAGTAGTCTTCAAAAAGGCTGTTCCTCTCCAAGGAGACACACACACTCTCTCATACAGTTGGCAAACACAAGATTCAAACCCTTACCTAACGATACTAGAGCAGGATACTTTAACACGACATGCTATACACATTACGATGAGCTCTCCTTTCCACAGGTATATTTGTAGGATAGTGACATCATCAGACTTGACAAAGATGAGTATACCATTTTTAAGGTGTTTCAGTGGTCTTCAGAAAGGCTGTTCCTCTCCAAGGAGACACACACACACACACTCTCATAGAGTTGGCAAGTGCAAGTTTCAAACCCCTACCTAGCTACTTTATGATACTAAAGCAATATGCTTTAATACGACATGCTATACACATTAGTAGGCATTCTTTTTTCCACAGGTATATTTGTAGGATGGTGACATCATCAGACTTGACAAAGATGAATATACCACTTTTAAGGTGTTTCAGTAGTCTTCAGAAAGGTTGTTCCTCTCCCAGGAGACACACACACAATTGGCAAGTGCAGGATTCAAACCCCTACTTAACTACTTTATGATACTAGAGCAAAATGCATTAACACGATGCACTATACACATTACTGGGAGCTCTTTTTTCCACAGGTATATTTGTAGGATGGTGACATCATTAGACTTGACAAAGATATGTATACCATTTTTAAGGTGTTTTAGTAGTCTCCAAAAAGGTTGCTCCTCTCCAAGGAGACACACACACTCTTATAGTTGGCAAGTGCAGGATTCAAACCCCTACTTAATTACTTTATGATATTATAACAGTATGCATTTACACAACGCACTATACACATTACTAGGAGCTCTCCTTTCCACAGGTATATTTGTAGGATGGTGACATCATCAGACTAGACAAAGTGGGTTACATTAGGTGACATTAGGTGGGCTACATAGAAGGAATTTCTAAACACTTTGGCAATGTGATCATCATTGGAGAGTGTACTATCTACCTGGGTCCCTAGGGCCATAATTACATTCTCCGTACATACTGGATTACCACCTATGTGGTAATTTGTGTGCATTTTGTTTTATCCAAAGGGGATGACTATGCATTTTTTGGCATTCTGCTTGAGGGCATTGTTTTGACACCGGGTATCTGTCTCTGTAAGACCCTTCTGAAGGATGTCTGTGTCAGCCGTAGAGTCGATTATGGACCACAGTTAGCAGTCATCTGCAAACTTGTTCAGCCATACTCCTCCCGTGCTTGCCTGTACCTCTGAGCAGTATCTACTGAACAGGTGGGATCCCAGGACCAAGACCTGTGGGATGCCATTTGTGACTGGTTTAGAGTCGGACATGGCACCCGCAACTCTGAACATGTGTGTCTGATCTGTGAGCCAGTTGGCCACTCATCCTGTGACATAGGTGTTAATGTTCAAGCTGGTAAGCTTGTCCATGATGCCAGAGTGGGGAATGGTGTCAAAGGCCTTAGTGAGGTCCAGGTGGGCTGTGTGGACTACTTTCACCTCCATCTGTGTTCTTGGTAACTGTTTCAAAGAAGTCAACTAGGTTTAGAAGTCAGAATCTGCCTTTAATAAAGCCAAGTTGGGTAGAGTCCAGTGTCTGGAGGTTCCCAATGTCTCACCAAGAGGATCAAGGGTCTCAAACAGATGCCATATACTGCTCGGTTAAAAAAACTCCAGCTCTACTCAGTTGCATACCGCCTACTTCGAGGCGATCTATGCCTGACATACAAAGCTATGTCAAATCCAGAATTAATGGACATGCTCCACCTCAGTAAATCTAAATCCCTTAGAGCCACACGCTCGAGGGACTTGAACCTCAGCACAGAAATAAATAGAACTTGCTGGAGGGACAGGTTCATAACCCAGAGGCTCCCTTCGCTCTGGAATAGAATTCCAGTTCATGTGAGGCAGAGCACCTCACTGAATCTCTTCAAGAAGAATCTCGATAAGTGGATGGGGGGTTGTAGGTTTGTCCCAGGGATTACTCCTGTGTCACTATTAGACAGAGGCACAGTAAACTAAACCTTAAAGGGCACAGTATACTCAAATCAAGGGGTGGCGTAAGCCATACTGAATCGGGCTAGGCTTATAATTGCCCCAGGGCAGATAGCCTAGTATGAACCTATGAACCTATGAACCTATGTTTATGGGATCCATGATAATTTACTCCATAGCTTTGCAGACCAGGCTGAGTAGGCCTATAGGGCAATAGTTTCCAGGTTCTGTTGTGGCACCACCTTTGTGGAGCTGGATGACTGTTGCTCTATGCCATTCATTGGGTACATAGCCTGTGGAAAGGTTGAGTCTGGACAGTGAATGTAGGTGAGGGTGTAGTTCCTTTTGGGGCTGGTGTAAGACGCAGCCTGGGACACCATCCAGTCCCATTGATGCTGTGTTCTTAGTTTTGGAGAGGGCTGTTTTTACCTGCATGTCCATGAATTCTGGGGCTCTGCATTCTTCTGGGATGGACACAGGCCCTTTTGGGGGTGATGGGGGGGGAGTTTGCACTGAACTTATCCGCCAGGATGTGGGCAATGTCAGTTGGTTCAGTGTATTTTTTGCCATTTTGCAGTAGCTGACAGCATATTTGAGAGTTGCCACCAAAATGTTTGGTATAGCTAACGAAGGCTTTGTGGTTGTTATTCTTACATTCCTTGGCAATTTGTCTTTAGAAACTGGCCTTGGATTATTTTATGAGCAATAATTGTTTCTTCCTAATAATGATCAGTGATGCCTTTCCTTTTGTGAAGTTTGCTCTATCATGTGTTCGTTTCCTCCTTCTGTTGTATAGCTTATTTATGGGCAATGACCACCAGATTGGTTTCTTATTTTTGGAGGAGTGCGTCTTGGTTTTATTTGGGATGTCTCGATCCATGCATCCCTGTAGATGCTCATAGAATGCACTTGTAAATGATTCTGCAGATTGTATAGCATTATCCTATAGCAAGGGGACTTCGGAACTTTCCACTTTGGTCTTGAGAAGTGTGCAGTTTGCTTTTGAAAATTTCTTCACAGTGGTTTCCTTGACTGGGGGGGGAGCGAGATGTGGATGTCCAGTGTGATTACTTTATGATCAGATATTACCAGCGAGAGGTTTATCTCTGTTGTGGAACACTAGCACCCCATGTTGGTGATGATCAGGTCCAGTATGTTGTCACCTCTAGTGGGCGTGGGGACCAGCTGTTCCAGGGCGTTTGAGTTTTTAAACTCTAGGAAACATTGGGCAAAGGATGTTGTACACGAGTAATTCTCCCAGTCAATGTTTGGGTAGTTGTAATCTCCTCATATAATGGTGTTTGGTAGGACCTTTATATTTTCCACTGTTCTCAGGAATACTGAGTGAGGTTCCTGAGACAAGGTAGGTAATCTGTAGCAGGCTACTATCTGATAAGCAGCTTTGCCCAATGTTAGTTGCACTTGCATGGTCTCCAAGGCCTCATGCTGTGCCACTAACCTGAAAGTGTGGGTATCAATAAGTAAATGGATACACCCCTTCCTTTTGTATTTCACTCTGGATTTTGGGGCCGAAGATCAGAGGAATTGTGAGTGTTTTACATGGAGCATGTCCAACAGCTCTGTGTTTGACATAGCTTTGTATGTTAGGCAGAGATCACCTCTGAGTAGGTGATATGCGAGAGAGTACAACTGGAGCATTTTGAGACGGTCTATGTATGGTATGTATTTCAGGCTGCTAATGCTCTTTGTGAGGTATTTCTGCAGGCTTTCCAGTTGTTGTAGATGTCTTGTGAGGTACATAGCAAAAGGGGTGTTGTACTCTATTATAGATTTAGTGAGTGACAAGTAGAGGGGAACAATGTCTTCTTCTATTCTGCATGAGACACCTTTTGAGATGAGCTGTGCCATGTAGAAGGATTTCCTGACTACTGTGGGGATTTGATTATCACAGGTGTGTCCACTGTCCACCAATGACCCAAGGTCTCTTATCACACTTTCAGTGTTAAGTATACTACCACCTATGTTGTGGTTCATGGCTACAGAGTTTTTACCAAAGGGGATGACAATGCACTTTTTGGCATTGAGCTTGAGGCCATGGCTTTGACACATCTGTCTCAGTGAGGCCCTTTTGTAGGATGTCTACATCTTTAGTAGTTTCACTTATGGCTCCTAGTTTGCAGTCATCTGGAAACTTCATTAGCCACCGACGTTCCATGTTAAAGTTTACTTCAGGGATGTAGATACCAAACAGGACAGGACCCAGGACTGAACCCTGTGGTACTGCACTTGTCACTGGTCCAAAGTTGTACTTGGAGTCTGCTACTTTTACAGTGTGTGTTCTGTCAGTGAGCCAGTTGGCAACCCATCTTGTGACATAGCAATTTATACCTAGTTTAGTGGGTTTATCTATAATTCCAGAGTGGGGGATTGTGTTGAAAGCCGTGGCAAGATCTACATAGGCTGTGTGAACCACCTTACCCTTGTCTACAGTTCTGGTGACTGGTTCAATAACGTCTATCAGGTTTAGGAGACATGATCTGCCTTTTACAAACCCAACATGGTTGTGGTCCAGAGTTTGGAGATTACCAATGTCTTTTTTATAAGTTATATGATGATACATTCCATGGCCTTGCAGAGCAGGCTCATCAGGCTAATGGGGTGCTAGTTCCTGGGGTCCGTGGTGGCTCCCCCCTTGTGTAGTGGGATAACTGTCACTGTGCGCCATTCAGCAGGCACAAAGCTTGAGATGAGGCTATGACTGAACATGGTACGTAGGCGTGGTGCCTGTTCATTCTGTAGTTTGTGTAGAACACAGCCTAGGATGTTATCTGGTCCCATGGATGCTGTGTTCCTGGCTTTGGAGAGTGTTTTTTAACTGTGCAGCCGTGATGACAGCAACTTTGCAGTCTTCCGTTATAGAGATGTGCTCTATCATGGGTGAGAGGGGGGTAAAGTTAGCACTGATCCTATCTGCCAGGATGTTGGCAATATCAGTTGGGTCTGTATATTTAGTGCCATTGAGCTGTAACTCAGAGAAGATCTGAGTGTTGCCATTGAGATTCTTGACATAGCTATAGAATGCTTTGTGGTTGTCTTTAGAATCAGTGTCGATTTTGTTTTCATAACTAGCTTTGGAGGGTTTTATCAGTGATCACAGCTTCTTACTGATGTTGACCATGGAGCTCCTCCCCTCATAGGATTTTACCCTCTTTTGCAACAGTTTCTTCCTTCTGTTGTGCAGTTTGTTTATCGCAGGGGAACACCAGATTGGCTTCCTTTTCTTGGAGGATAGTGTCTTGGTTCTGTTTGGGATAGCATGATGCATGCAGCCATGTAAGTGCTTATAAAGTGCAATTGTGAAGGATTCAGTAGTCATAACTGTATTGTCCATCTGCATGGGTGTCCTGCAGTTCAGCACTTCTGTCTTAAGAAGCATGAAGTTGGCTTTGGAGACATTTTTTAACATGGTTTCCTTAATGGAGGTGTGGGTCCAGAATGTGAATATGTAGGGTAATTAGCTTACGGTCAGATGGGACCAATGAGGCACTGACTTCAGGTGTGGAACACCGGTCATGCAGGACAAACCAAACCCCATAAACAACACAGATAACCACAAAGTGAGCTAAATGCTACTCATTGCCAGAAGTCTCAGCCTCCAGATGCACACACTCGAGGCACTTCTCATTATGGAGAATATTGATATTTGTGCAATAACAGAAACCTAGTTCAAGGCTCCAGACAGCACACCAGCACTACCAGGATACTACTCATTCCATACCTTCCAGCATCAGAACCTGGATCATAGCACATAGGGTGAGGATGTATCCATATTCATCAAGGATACCTACACCTCTCTCTACATGCTCTCTACAGGATATGTACCCATAGAATGTTGCACAGCAACATTCTTTACACTCCACAGGGGTGGGGCCACAAAAAACCCTTGGCATTCATGCTCTATGAGCCTGACGAGTGTGTTCTGCAAGGCAATGGAGCCAATCATAATGGAAGTCAACAATATAGAGATTGGGAACCTTCACACAGCTGAGCACACCCAGTTTGGCTTTGTGAAATGCAGACCATGCCTCCTGAACTGGGAGGATTTCTTTGACAGTTACCCAGGCTACAGATGATTGAAATGAGCTCAACACAGCCTACCTATACCTTGCTAAGGCCATTGACGCCATTCCCCAGTCAGGTATCATAGATGAACTCACCAACCTGGCCATGAATCCATACATCACAAGATGGATTGCAAACTGGTTCACAGATAGATCCCACGCATTAAGAGTTGCTGGCTACATGTCAGACTCTACACCGGTAATGACTGGTGTCCCCCAGGGTTCAGTCCTGGGGTCCCCCCCTGTTTGGTATAGACTTCTCAAATATACATGCCAACACAGGAGGGTTGTGGTTGACTGTTTGCTGGGAACTGTAAAGTGTTTGCCATAACCGATTCCCCGGAAGACAGACATATTCTCCAGAAGGGACTCTATGAGACAGATGTGTGGTGTCAGAATCATGGCCTCAAGCTCACTGTGGAGGAATGCATAGTGATCCTCTTTGTTGAAAACAAAATACCCACAAACTACAACATAGGTGTTACACCCTTAAAAATGACAAGGTGATAGGGGATCTGGGGACACAAGTAGATAGTCATCTTTCCTTTGACAACCATGTTGCCAAAGTGATTGGGAGATCCTATGTGGCCCACCTAATCAACAAAAGGTTTGCATCAGGATCCAAAGAGGTAATGTTGGCACTCTACTCTTACATCATCAGACCCATCATTGAGTACAGTGCACCATTTTGGATGTACACGACTTAGCATATCCAGCAGCTGTAGAGACCACATAGGTACCTCACCAAGAGGGTTACTGGCCTCAAACAGTTGTGTTATGCAACACAACTGGTAAAACTAAATCTGTTCTTCATTCCGTACCACCTACTCAGAGGCACACTCTGCCTAACATACAGAGCCATGTCCAACACATAACTGTTGAACATGCTCCATCTACAGATAACAACATTGAGTCTCCCTACACATTCCAGGGATATGAACCTCATTAGAATGATGAATACAAAATGCTGGTGGGATAGAGTACCATCCCAGACACTTGCCTTACTGTGGAACAAAGTCCCAATGTACATCAGACAGAACCTCTCACTGACACTCTTCAATTGGAACCTTGATGAGTGGATGGGAAACAGACAATTCATGCCAGGCATCACATCAGCAGCCCCACTAGAAAGGGGCTTAGGATACTAAGTATTAGAACTAGGCCTTGGGAGACTAGCCAATGGGGTGGTGAAAGCTGCACAACTTGCATAGGCTGATATATGCCTTCATGGAGATAGTCTACTACATACCTATGAACCTATGTGACAGGTACATGTCTACAGATAGTAGATGTGTACTTCATTGTACAGTCATGTTGTACAGCAGGCACATGGACCACATACACTGTAATGCTTACAGATACTGGTGGCTGTTATGTACAGTGGGAGAGATGTGCACCACATGTCTTTCGTGCCATTGGGATGTGTGCTGGGTGGGACAGTCCTGGATGGCTCCCTGTCTTGGTCACCCTCTTACACACATCTCTGTCCATCCATCTTTGGCTTATTATACTGTGTTCCCCCTACATATATATATATATATATAGGTACATAGGTAGGTAATAGGCTATCTGCCTGAAGACATATATTAGTATGGCCAGGATGTCCAGCTATCACCACCCATGGAGTTAGTGTAGTAAAGCTGATGAAGTGATCCATGGTGTGACAATTCAGTTTCACATACACTGATCAAGGCTCCTCTGGAAGAGTGTCAGTGAGGGACTCAGCATAATGTCGTTCGGGAGCCTGTTCCAAAGCAAGGGAAGTCTGTGAGTTAGTAATGTATCCCTCCAACATCTTCTATTTAATGTTATGATGATGATATCCCTAGAGCATGTGGTACAGTGAGCTTGGGTTTGCTTCAGATAGCGCATGTACATCAGTTCTGCATTGAACATGGACCTGTCTGTTGGGCAGAGATCTCCTGAGTAGACAGTATGCAACAGAGTACAGACTGAGTTAAATTCAGTCCTGTTGCATGGGGCAACTGTTTGAGGCCAGTAATCCTCTTGTTGAGGTACTTCAGTGGTTTTTCCAGCTGCTGAAGGTGTCTAGTCAAATTCCTTGCAAGTGTGTTGTGGTACTCTCTGACGGGTCTGATGACTGATGAGTAGAGGGAACCTCCTTTAACCTACATGCAAAGACCTTGGTAGTTTGTGGGAACACATAGCATGATTTTCTGACCACTTTGTGAATGTGTTTCTGGAAGTAGAGATGACTATCCACATGTGTCCATAGATCCCTTATTATCACCTCCATATTTAGGGTGTTGGCACCTATGTGGTATTTGTATGACTGTAGCTTGAGGCCATAATTTTGACACCACATCTGTCTGACTGAGACCCTTTTTAAGGATGTCTCTGTTGTCCCAAACATCGATTATGACAACTTTTTTGCAGTCATCCACAAACTTTGCTAAACATAGCCCTTGTGTGTTTAACTGTATTTCTGAAAAGTATACACCAGACAGGAGGGGTCCCAGGACTGAGCCATGGGGGACAGCAGTTGTTACCAGCTTGAACAGGAGACCGCAATTCTTACCTTGTGGGATCTATCTGTGCCCCAGTTGGCAATCCATCAGATGACATACATATTTATGCACAGGTTGTTGATTTTGTAGATACGACATGTGTCTGGGATGTTGGAAAAGGGCTTTTCAAGGTCTGTGTGGGATTTCATTGATGTATGTCCTGGGTGACTGCCTTGAAAACAGTCTAGCAGGTTTGGGAACCATGATCTGCCCCTGACCAAAACAAAATTGGTAGGGTTGGGTGTTTGTATGCTCCCAATAGCTCTGTTTATGAGTTCCATCATGATGGACTCCATGGCCTTGCAGATCAGGCTTAATAGGCTTATAAGACAATAGTTCCCATGGTCTGTTGTGCACCAACACTTGTGGAGTGTGCCAAACATTGCTGTAACGCATTTAACAGTTTCATATCCTGTACAGAGGGTGAGACTCAACAGACTGTTCAGGTGCAGGGTCTGTTTGTTTTGGAGTTCACATATGACACAGCTAGGGAAACCATGTCATCCCATAGACGCCGTGTTTTTAGGTTTGGAAAGTGCTGTTTAACGATTGTATATGTGATTTCTGGGTTTTCACAATCTCCAGGTATGATAATGGGCCCTTTTGTCAGTGAGAGGGGGGTAAATATGTATGAACCTGTCTGACAAGATGTTGGCAATGTCAGTCATGTACATGTATTCATTTACAGTTTGCACTGACTCAGAACATATATGAGTTTACATTGATATTTATGACATAGCAAAAGAAAGCTTCATGGTTCTCTATGGGCTCTTTGACAATATTTTTGCCAGAACATGGATTGGATAATGTTAGGAGTGCTCATTGTTTATTGATGATACTGATCGGAGATTTATTGATCTTCTTTGAATTTTCACTTTCTTTGAACAACTTAAGTACTTGTAGTGCATAGTTTGATTATGACAGGAGTCCAATATATTATATGGGAATGTTTTCATATAACTGTGTACGCAAGGCAGGATTGGTGAATAGTAACAAGTTTTTGGGGTAAGAACTGCAACTGCCAGATATGTGTGGCCCACTGCTGTACTCAGACATGGCCTAAGTGTGTGAGCATGCCCAGTATGACCTTTCAGTATGTTGTTGACTGACATTTGCTTCTCTTATTTAAGTGTGTGAGCATGCCCAGTATGACCTTTCGGTATGTTGCTGACTGACATTTGCTAAATTTAAGTGTGTGAGCATGCCCAGTATGGACATATATACTATATGTGTGTGAAAAATCAAGTTGGTTTTTACTTCAGGGCTCACCTTTATTTCTACATACAGGGGGGGCAGCTATTATTTGTACATTTCTACCCGGGGGGCACACCTGATTGTTACTGTGGGTGTACATAGGATGAGGGGTTCACCTGACACTTATACACATTTTCTAGGCCTGCACTGCTATGTCAGGTACTCCATTTCAGTCTGTACTGTTGCCTATCATACTGGCTTGAGGCATACTACTGTACTACAGATCTGAGCTTCCAATTTCACGTATATTAGTTTGTGACTTCATAGCCTACCCAACCCACATTACACTGCCTGGCTTGCTGTTATCTGTATGCATAGGCCTAGGGGAAAGTTCAGGGGGCATGATACAGCATTTGTTTGTGTTTGCATTAGTCTACAATTGTCCTGCTGTGTCTGTGCCAGTGAAATGCTGTCATGGCTTAGTGGTTCAGTACTGTGACTATAGTGCACAGTATCCTGATTTCGAGCCCTGTCACTGCTTTTTATTTTCCTGCTGGGCAGACCTGACTGGTTAAGGAACAGTAAAGCAGGTGTGAGCGTGTTTACCCGACTTTGCTTGACTTTGCCTGACTTTGACCAACATTGCCCAACATTGCCCAATGTTGCCCAACATTGCCCAATGTTGCGCGACGTTGTGCTAGTTTGCACGGTGCGCAGCTCTGCGCAATTGTGCTTAAATATGCTAAATAGTGGTAAAATGTGCTTAGCACTGCTTTATATTGCTTAAAATAGGGCAATCATGCCTCAGGTGGTGCTGCAGGGCTGCCTATGTCGGATGCACATAGTACACTCCCTATACATGTTTGAAAACAGGTAGTGTCAAGTTAGGCATCCCTTTTATTGTATGTGCAAGTCAGAGAAAGTGGTCATTTCCAGGGTTCCTACTGAGTCAGTGTATGTGCTATGCATTGCCTCTTTGCCAAGGCCAAGGCATACTGGGCATGCCTCCTTCTGCCTACTGGGGCAGGCTCAGGTTGTTCCTCCTCTGAGTCACGCTGTGCCTGTGCAGGCCTTGGCAATGGTGGGGGGCTGTTTGGACTTGCCCCATGCTGTTCCTGCTGCAGCAGGATCATATTGTGTAGCATGGCACATGCCATGACAATTTGGGTACATGTAGTTGGTGAGTACTGCAAGGCTCCACCAGATGTGTCCAGGCACTGGAACCATGACTTCAGCATCCCAAACACATGCTCAATAATGTTTCTTGTTTGTGCGTGTGCCTCATTATGGAGTTCTTATTCGGGTGTGTGTGCATTTCTGATGGGTGTCATCAGCCACGGCTCCAGTGCATATCCAGCATGCCCCACTAGGTGACCATCAGGGATGTCCCCATTGGCAAATCTCTGGTACAGCTGCGTCAGATGCCAGATGTGGGAATCATGATAGCTTCCAGGGCAGCCAGCACACACATTCATTATTATGCCCTGGGCATCGCACATGACCTGGCAGTTGATGGAGAGGAAGCCCTTGTGGTTGATATAGACCCTACCCTGCTCACCGGGTGGTGCTTTGATGTGTATGTGCATGCAGTCTATTGCACACACTACCTCAGGGTATTCTGCTATTTGGTGGAAAAGATGCCTATTGCTGGCCAATGCCTCACTGGAATTGGGGAAATATACATGCTCACCGACATGTGCTGACATGGCATCCAGGAACTGGTGCAGTACCCTGGATGCTGATGCCTGTGAAACCCCCATCATATCACCAGTTGGTCTCTGGAAGGTGCCTGTAGCTAGTATTCGTAGGCCAACACATACCTTGGTATCCACTGGGATGGGTTCCTCTCTGTTGGTTCTGTGTGTGAGGCATGGTCGGCACAGCTTAACAATTTGCTACAGGAGGTCTCTGTCCACTCTATAGCGCTACACTATCCCCAGCTCATGTAGCCCCTGGTAGGTTACCCTGGGTCTGTACACTCTTCTCTGTCTCCTTACTGTAGGTTGCTCAGCAGCATTCACAACATCACCACCCTCAGCATCTTGCACATGTTGGTTTATGATAGCAATAGCAGCCCCAAACATTTTGTCTGACTTAAGCTTTTTAAGTTTTCACTCTTTGTATACTGCAGTGTTGCAGAGTTCTTGGGGAAAAAACAGGGTAGACTGCTGTTTGCAGAGTTTAAAGTGCTGGGCTGGGCTAGTCTACTGCTTGTGTAATTGGCTGATTCTGATATATTTCACCTGGCAGCTCTGCTAGTTCTCCTTGGTTAACTTCCTACTACTTCTTTTCCTTCCTTTTTCCCTTTCTGTTTCCACAAGGGCCAGCACTGTGCAAACAAGCGCACACGTGCACACATGCTGTGTGCCCGTTTGCAAGAAATTTAAGCTATATCCACGGCGTACACCTTTGGTTTCTTGTTTTAGGCTAGGACAACTGTAGACACACCTCTTGCAATCCTGAGCAACTCAGGGCAAACACAAGCCACTGTGCTCCAATCAGCTTACAGTCTTTCAGACATACCCCTCATGATGTCACCTATCTTCTACTTTACTACTCCCCTACTCCTACACATACACTCTAGGGACATGGCTCACATGCCGGGGAAAATTGGGATTCACTATCCTTATCCTCATTTGCATAGGATTGCCTACTAATGCTTGGTTATATCTCTCACACTGAGCTTCCCCCGCTTAGCAACCACTACTCAGTGGCCATGTTGTTTTCAGCCTGCCATTCACCTGCATAGCAGAACAAGCTTTTTAGTGAAAATGCCCATTTGTGGCTATTTTTCACTTTTTTTCATTTTATTTAAAGCGCAGCATGTTTGCGCGCTGCTGTGCTACGCTTAAACATCAGCGATCGGGGAAAAAAAATGGATTTTAAGGATTTACAACATTTGCAAATGCCAATGGCCTTATATTTGGCCATTGGCATGCTTCCTCAACTAGATGCATCCTTTATTTGGAGCTGTCATAGCTCCGTTTAGCTATTTGCAGAACGGTACTCTGTTACCAAAGGAGTACACTTCTGCAAATAACACTACTCTTCCACGGACAGGTTAGTGTTTCCTGGATTGCAAATTTACCTCATTTGCATAGCTTTCAGCACCAAATGAGGTAATTTGCATACCATAGCACTGTCCATGCAAGAGTAGCTTTAGAAGCTCTCATGCACGCCCCTGCCGGCTATTGCTGGATCGCTCGGCAGACATATTGGCTGTCTGCCGTCTTACACTACTCTTAGACTCCGTGCAAGCCTTCATAAATCAGGCCCGTTGTTTAAGCAGTGGTTTAAAAATATTGAGTTTGTTAGAGAGTTTTATTTGTATGAGGATACAATTCCAGAGTTTAGCAATGTACTGGAGTAGAGTGAATTTCCTGCAACATTATTTGATTTATTTGTAAGTAATAAGAATTTTTTACTAGAACAGAGGTCTCTTGCTGGACAGTAAAAAGTTTTGTAGTGCAGGGCATTTTTCTTGACGATGAATGAGTTTTTGTGCTGTAGTTAGTTGTGAGTATGTTAGGTAGTTTTGCAATTCAAGCCAGTTTAATTGCTTTAAGCTATGACAATGGTGGGTCCTATAAGGGAGATTGGTGGCAAATTTAGCTATTTTATTGTAGCAGGAGGTATTCTGTGCAAATTCAAACTATCAAGAAACCAGTTCTTTTTATTTTAAAGCAGCAACTTCAAGTGATTATAATATACCAGTGCATGGGAGGTGTGGTGGTTTTGACAACAAAGAAACAATATTTTGGAGTGTTTGGTGCTGCTCAGGCAATGCAATTTTATCTGAGTAATTGTCAGTAAATATTTTGTTATACCTCAAAGATAAACTAATGTCTTTCGGCTTTTCCTGGTTAGGGGTCACCACAGTGGAATTCCTGTCCTCAATGATTGGCAGTGGATTATTTACGGTGCCGAGTTGCCAGCCCAATGCCCAACCTTCAAAGAAGGCACACCCATTAATGCATGCACCTACCTGCATGTCTTTAAACATCACTCGACCATGGGGAGGACATGCAGACTCCACACAGAAGGTGCTCCAGCTGAGATTTGAATGGGAGAACCTCTTGCTGTGAGGCAACAATGCTAACCACTGCACCACCACGGCTCTCTAATCATTACTCATAATTCATAGCTAGTAGAAGTTATTCACATGGTTTGTTTTCTTTTATATAAATGTATCTTTGCCTATGTCTTAAGTGATAATTCAATAAAGGTGTTTGTCACCACATATAACTCTCAACCTCTTAAATCAAGAAATCTGCACAAAGACATAAATAATGGGAGGGGACAGGTCCAAAAATAGGGACATTTTTAAAATATTGCTCTTACAAACTTAAAAAAGTTGATAGATTAACATGTTTTGCATTAGCATGACTTTTCTGAAGGGTATGAAGTCTGAAACTCAAATGCCTGTTTTATTTTCTGACTTCAGTCCTCAATAAGTTGCCAGTGATTTGCAGAAAACTACAATTTTATGAGAATCAGACCAAAAAATATGGGGCAAATATCTGGACATTCTACAAGAATCTGTACAGCTGAGAGGTATGCGGCACCACAGCAGGCTCAGATGCAGGTGAGAGACTCAGCTGTGTAGTCAAGCTGGTTCCTCACACCACTCTCCTTTTTCCCTAGATCCCTTTGTGTGGCAAATATAGCTACTATGCACTGGGGGGTTAGCGATGTCCTGTGCGGCTATTGCGCTCCCCTTAGTGGGCAAGGGAAAACCACTTTTGTTGGTGTTGCAAGAAGGGACAGGGGAAAATGTCCCTGTTTAACCAGAATATTGTGCCCATCCCCCTGAGGAAGCTATTGCTGCCATTAAAAATGTGTTTGCCTTAATCTTTCTGTTATAAAGAAACAGAAAACTAAACTTATAGCTTCTTCTGCTCCAGTTTCACTGGACATGACTAGTTTTAGTCCAGCTCAGAGTTTTGTGCAGACTATTGACCTTTCTTATCAAATGATTTCTGGTAAAAGAAAAAGTGATTCCTCTTTTCCTGAATAGGTTCAAGAAATTAAATCCAGAGAGGAGTATGATGGAACCAATACAGTTTTTTTTCCCTCAGAATTCTGATTCAGACTCAGTGGAGAGCATGTTCCCTGAAGCTCCCTATCAATGATTCTCTTTTTCTGAGACTATTTCTAGAATGTGCAAGATTATTCAGTGGGAGAACACTGAAGTTTCTCAGTCCCCCAGAAAATACTATCAGCTGTTACAGGAGGAATTTCCAGAACCTTCACCCATTTTCCTAGTTCTGTCAGCTCTGGAGGAAGTGTGTGTCACTGCCTGTAATTTTCCTGATACTTAGCCTACTGACCCTATAAAGGCAAATAGAATGTGTAAAGTTCCTCACTCTTTTATGCTTTTATACACTCTTTCCAAGCGTGACCCAGCAGCTACAGCTTTAGTAAATCCAGCTGCTGCCAAACATTTTAACTCTAATCCTTCCCCTTTTGGTAAGGATGGTAAAACTATTTTAAGTTTGGGAAAAGTGTTTGCCTCTGCAACTTTAATTTAATTTAATTATATTTCTGAGCTATTAGGCTCATATGTTAAAGTTTATTGTGACTAACTGTGAAAATATGAGGAATATTTTATCTGCAGTTCATCCATGTGAGGAAAAATCTGGTTTGTGTGGTTTGGTTTCTTTGATTTTTCAGGTCACTAAATATTTACAGGATGTTTATAACTGCAGGTATTACATCCAGTGAGGCTGCCACTGGTACTGTGCTGAGGAGGTTTGCCTGGCTTCGTCCTCAGACCCTCCTAGAGGATGAAAAACTGAGTTTTTAAATTCACTTAATTCACTTTAAATTCACTTCTGAATAGAGATTTTGGTCCCACTGCTGCAAAGATTATCAAAAATGTGATGAGAAGGTTAAGGTAATATACAGGGAATCTCTCAGATTTTTTATCCCTCCCTGTCTAAATTTTCTAAAGTTATTTTGCTTCCTTTTCCAACTGCAGCAAGAAACAAAATAAAACAGTCTCAGCAATATGCTGGTAAGCAGAGATTAAAAACAATGGTGGGGAGGTTCCCTAAAAGAAAGAAGGAACACCCCCAGAACAAAGGACAGTCGGAAAAGTCAAAATGAGTATGTAGGAGTCCTTTTTCCACTTCCCACCCTAGCAGTCTTTTATCACATCCAGAAAGTCAGATTCTCCATTTTTCTCTCTTTGGTAACAGGTTGTTTCAGACAAATGGGTTCTGAGACTGATTCAGTGGGAGTAGATCCCTCCTTTTCAGGGAATTATTCCACATCCTGAGACCAAACCCCACTGTTCTCTCCTGTCCTATAGCACATGCTTTATTGGGGTGGGGTAATAGATATAGTTCCTTTTTCCCAGTGGGGAAATGGTTTTCATTCAAGAATGTTTCTGATGCCAAAATAACAAAAATGCCTGGAGATCAGTTACTGATCTTTTTCCTAAACCAGTTTGTGATTGTGCCCAAGTTCAAGATCCTTTCACAGCTCAATCTCTTACCTGTTCTTCCCCATTTGAGATTTTTTGGTAACCTTAGATTTAAAAGAGGCATATCATCACATTCCTATCCATTAAGACTTCAGAAGTTTCTTAAGGTTTTATGTGTCTGGATCACATTATCCATTCTCTGCCTTACCCTTTGGGTTATCCACTACCCCAAGAGTGTTCACAAAGTGTTTAGCTCTAATAATAGCACATTTCAGGCTACATGGTATCCATATTTTTTCCATATTTAGACTCTTTTTCAAAGTGTCAGGAATCTCTCTCTTTGGTGAGAGATCTCATATGAGGCTGGGATTCCAAGAGAACCTCAATACAAAGAGCTTTTCTTCCACAAGGAAAAATATATCTACATTTAGATCTATTCCAGTTTTTTTCCTGATGATCCCTATAGTGTTACACATACAGTCACTATGGACTAGGGGTTAGCAATATCTTCTACAACTGTTGAGGTCTTCTTAATGGGGAAGTGAGGGAACACCTCAGGATTCTGAGTCTCATGGCATCTATGATTCTCATGATGCCCCTGGCAAGACTCCACATGAGAAAAATACAGTGGTATCTGAAGTCTCTTAGGTCCCAGCACCAACACCCGTTATCTTTTCAGATTCCAGTTCTGGGATGTGAGAGAGAAGAATTCACTTGGTGGAGACATCAGGTACCTCGAATCAAGGTCTCTCCCTCTCCCTTCCTGCTCCAAAACAGTCTGTTATCACAGTTACCTTGCACTTTGCTAGGGGGATAAAAGTGCAAGGTATCTGGGACAAAAAACACAGGCACAAGCACATAAATGTAAAGGAGAAGTTCACCTTATCAAGACGCTCAACTCTCTAAATAACATTTGGTCCCCAAGACCACTTCAAGTTGTTATGGACAATACCACAGTGATATGGTACACAAAAAAGCAAGGAAGAACCAGGTCTTACCCCCTTTGCAGACTAGCCATGTTATCATGGGATATAGCTTTACAGCAGAATCTCACTCTACTTCCTACATTCTGTCAGAGGACAAATGTGTGGCAAACAAGATGGGAAGAACAAAGGCAGACCTTCATGAATGGAAACTAAATCGAGGTCTTCCAAGATCAGATATGTGGAGAGTTCCTCAAGCAGGCCTTTTTGCCTTCGCAGTGAACAAACTGGCAAAATTCTGCTCCAAGACTTCATGCAAGAAGGCCAGGAAGACAGATGTGTTTTCCTTTCCTACCAAACCTACCTGCAGGAAAACTCATACTTCTGGATTATTCCCAGATTATGGAATAACCTCCTCTCCTCTATATGCAGTGAACAACATCACTCTAACTTCAAAACTGTTCTACACAATCATCTCCTCTCTAACTGGATATGTAACTGCACAAATGCACCTCCTACTGCATAAGAAGCCATTACTTCACCTTTTCTCCCTTTCAGTCTCAACTTTGCACCTATGCTATTCTAGCTCTCTAAATACCTTGTTTTGATCCTGCACATTCTAGCCTCTATAACCACTCTATATCTTCACTAGAAAAATGCCTAAATTTTATTTTTCAGCACACTTACTGATTGAGAATGTTTTAAATTAATTCCTCCTGCTACTAACTATAATTCCTTTTGTAACTACTTCATATCTGAATTTCCACTGAAACTTTCTAATTCTACTGTACTTATTTGTATTTTATTTTCAAATCAGCTGCTTGTGATATAGAATCTGTAGGGTCTGACTACATTGATTATGGTGGATCTTGCTCATTTTAATTTGTTCCTATTGATATTCTGAATTTTTGCTTTTTCTGTTGTGTTACTCTGTAAATATTTGTATTTAATTGTTATTTGTCCTGGAGATTTTCTCCCCGGGCCTCCACTGAAAATGGGCTCTTTCTGAGCCAGTGGACTTTCCCGGTAAACAAATGTCAATAAATAAATAACGTTTCTTGGACAGGAATATTCCTGTATGCTTTTCTACCCTTTCTGATATTGAATTACCACATTGATGGTAGTCCACTGAACACAGAAGGTGTTATAAGATATCTGGGAACACAGGTTGAGCAGCAGCAACCTCTCTTTTGACCACCACATTGCCACTGTGGTCAAAAAGTTTTTCTATGTGGCATATCTCATTACTAAGGGTTTTGCATCCAGGAAGAAAGAGGTCATTGTCTCCCTCTACTCTTCCCTTATTAGGCCAATCATCGAGTACAATGCCCCAATTGGCATGTACCTGACTAGACACCTGCAACAACTGGAGAGGCCGCAAAATTACCTCACAAAGAGGATCCTAGGCCTTAAACACTTGTCCTATATGGACAGACTCAAAAAACTCCCAACTATTCTCTGTCTCATATTGCCTACTTAGAGGCAATCTCTGGTTGACTTACAAAGCCATGTCTGACCCAGCTTTGTTAGAAATGCTACATCTAAAGAAATCCCAATCCTTCCACACCACATGCTTCAGAGACCTCAACCTCATTACCACAATCAACAGAACATGGTGGAGGGACAGTTTCATAACCCAGAGACTGCCCATGCTATGGAACAGACTTCCCATACATGTCAAGCAGAGCACCTCAAAGGCCCTCTCCAAGAGAAATTTTCATGAGTGAATGGGAAATAGAAAATTCACCCCAGGGAGCACTCTAGTGGCTTTACTCAACAGAGGCACTGGGAACTAAGGTCGGGTGGCACAATGCCAGGGTAATCCTATGGGCTAGGCTTGTAAAGGCTCCAGGGCTATTAGCCTAGTACACACCTATGAACCTATGAAGGTAATTCTGAAGATTCAGAAGAAATCCCCCAAGATCATTGTGGTGACTCCCTTCTAGCCCAGGCAACAGTGTTTATCCCTTCTTTTGGAATTGGCCAGGGGCAATTATCACAAGTTTCCTCACAGACTGGATCTATTCACATAAAAACAGAGATGAAAGAGGTAACTGGGAAAATATTTTTTGGATTGCAATGAGTTGGAAGACTTTAACAATTCCCTGCAGACTACTCTAGCAGAAATACTGGGTGAGCAAATTGGTGTAACTAAGGAAATGTTTTTTTGATCTGTGATACTGAGTTGGAATTGCCTAGACATAGTAAAACCTTGCTGAGTTTAATTCTGGTGACTGACAAAAAAGCATTTACTAGAAAATGGAAATCAAAGTCTAAACCAACTGTACTAGAAGTAGTGAATATAGTGACAGAGATAAAGCAACTGGAAGTGGGAGGTTTGGAAAGGGGTAGGAACAAATTACATGGACAAAATAGGAATAGTGGGAACAATACATGAAGAATAATGTTTTGAAGGAGGAATGAGGTTTAAGGAAATGTAGGACTTAAATGAGCTTTGTAATGTTTGACTGGCAATGACTGACTAGATTGTAAGTGATGTATAATGTTTGCAACTGAAGTTATGTCAGCATGGTTTGTTTATATTTATATAAATGCATGATTGTCTAGCCTATGTCATAAGTGATAATTTAATAAAGATGTTTCTTGTTAAAAGAAAAAAAATAAAATAACAGGGACATTTTATACATCATAACTTCAAACAACTTTAACTGCCTGGTTGGATCTTAGGGTCTTAGTACTTTTTAGGCACTTGTTAACTGAGGATGTGCAGAAGGTACTAACGGGGGGCAAGAAAGCCCTCTACTAGAAAATCTTATATTAGCAAATGGGAAATGTTTTCTCGTTGGTGCCAAAATATAACCTGAACCCATTCAGAGTGGTGTTTCTCTTGTTTTATAAGCCTTGTGTAAGTTGCTGTTCTATTTACCTGTCTTAATCCTCTGTCAAGGTTCATTTGTTTGCCATTTCAGCATGTCTGCCCGTGGATCCCCCTTTTTCAGGGTATTCCCATGTCAGCATATTTGTAAAGGAGTTTTGCATAAATGACCTCCAAGAAAACCAGTGGCCCCTCCTTGGGATATTCATTTTGTGTTAGAAAAGCTAACACATGCTCCATTTGAGCCAGCTCATTTTGCTGACTTGAGTTCTTACGATGGAAAAGAGTTTTCAGTGTCTTCTTAAGGCTTAGCCTCCCTCACTCAGCCGGTATGAAAGTTCTGAAGGTCTTGTCTTTTTAGCCAGCTTAGCTCAAGTAAATGGTTTGGATGAGTGGAAGGTGCCCTGAATCTTTGCAGGATATAAAATGTATAGCTTAGACTACTGCAGCAGGGATCATTTGAACATCTACTGTTATAGTAAATTTACCTACACAACTGTACTTTTCTACAACCCAAAACGATTACATGCAAATTTGCATTTTATATCAATATTATTTTCTACAACTTAATTACTAGCTGGACTGAAAATTCATAATGCAGATTTAAGTAGCAAAGTCTGTGATGTGCATATGTGTGTGTGTTCTTTTAATCAAACTCAGAAACCAACATTTATCGTCCCCAGCATTCTAGGACATACCAGAGGAAAACAGAAGCATGCACTCTAGTTTTAGTGTACTTCTAACTGTAGTGCTGACAGCTCAGTGTATAATTTTTATTCTGAATTTTGAAATTGCCAGCCTAACTTCACTATATCCACTTTCAGAATATAAAGTGTAGATTAGGCTGTCTGGACTATGGCCAGAAGCAGACTGAAACCATAGAATCCATGCCATATATTACAATTGTTGTTCACCACTATGTAGTTTTAGTGTTGTGATTCCCAAATAGCACACATATACTAGAGTTTAATGTTGACTGTTAAAACTTCTGTCCTCCTTTCATTTACTCATTTAGGTTTTTACCACACAGGCAGTCTTTTTGAATGGCATTCAGGTGAAAGTACGTGTCTCATTCACACATGGAATGGGGTGATGAGAGACAGTAGTTTCATTTATAATTTTACTATGAAATTTATGTGGAATTATTCTTAATTTCAACAAGAGTTGGTTGTATATGCAGCTATTCAACACATACCATGTACATCATTTATCACAGTTAACAGTAAAAAAAGTCCTTTTCAAGTGACAGCATGCCCTTTTGGCTCTCTGCCCCCCCCCTCCCCCAGCCTTCAGCATCTTCCAGCACCTCTGGGGATGTGCATGTTGTGGTAACAAAGGAGAGGGAGCTGGATGATGAGCAAAAAGCAAAACATTTGCCTGACAGAAAAAGTCCTGGATGTAGACGTAATTAAGTTGGAATGATTAGAAGGAGACGTGGGAGGCCCTATTGAATTTATGAGGGATAGAATAGAAATCTTTGGAAAAGCAAGGTTGTTTTAGTGAATCTGTGGATAAATACCAGGATTGAGGTTGCAGTATCTTGACATACCCCTTCTTCTCCAAGGTACAGCAATCTCAGAAGGAATGTAACAATGGCAGTAGAATAGACGGAGAGGAAAGAAATGTAAAAACAAAGTACTGAAAGTTGTTTCCTTCGGCAGGAAGAATGGGAAAGGTACACTGGGCAGATAAAAAGGCAATAATAAGGAGGGGAGAAGCGGGAAAGAAGGTGCTTAAATGGAAGTATTGTTTAGATGTTTATGCCATAAGAAATGATGTTAAAAGTGAAGGATAAGGTGAGAATACTCAAGAAATACAATGTAAAATAATTTTTAATGATGAAGAACATATAAACACATTTTTAAGTTTGGCGAAAAACTGAAATGTAAAGAGTTAAGCAAAGTTACTTAAAATGATTTGCATGATGTTTATGAAGGTGATAAGAATATGCTGACTAAAAAAAGATGAGATTATGATAGTGTGTATTTGATGGGATAGCTACATTAGCTGAATTATTACTCCATGAATGTTATGTGGCAGATCTCAACTTCTCAGACTTCTAAGCCCCTGAATGGTTTTACATACATACATCAGTTCTACTGTGAGGTTGCAGATGTGCAAACCATTTTTTCACCCTTGTCAGGTATTTTTCCTTTCTTCATGGTTAGGTTACCATGGACTTACTGACATTATACGTAAGAATGGATGGTCAGTAAGTGACACATATAGGGAGTGATGAGGAGAGGGGCTTGCACCTGAAAAACAATGTTTCCCTACAGATGTTATCCACACATTTGGCAGGTGGGCTTCTTTAAATTTAACTCATCCAGGTTTCTGTCAGGGAGCTATGGTTTAACTTCTAGTAATAGATCCACATTTGGTATATGTGTCTGTGGGATGATGGAAATAATTGTGTAAAACGATAAACTAATAACTGTGGATGTTAAAACATACTAAAAATGGGCATAGAGAAAACTTCCTGTTTAAAAAATCCTTTTATGATTTGGTCAGCAAAAATAATGCATTAATGTGTGAATAATAAACTTGTATATGGATGTTAACAAAGATTTAAACACATGGTACCTAAAATGTTGAAAGAAGTAGAAATATTTGTCATGAAGAAGGACACACTAGAAAAGCTTGAGAAATTTGTGTGACATAAGTGATTCTCAAACTTGGACTTGGGGGTTTACCACTGCCTGGAATTTTGGATCATGCAGCAGAGTAACAATATGTAAACAACTGTGATGCTGGAGGTAATTTAATAGTTTGCTTGTTACCTGTTCGGGCCTTGTTGAATCAAAACAGAGGCTCCAAGATAGTTGTCCTAAAGGCATGAGAACCTACGAAAGAATTTAAGGAATCCTGAAACAGCTTTACTGACTCAATACTAAATATCAATTGGGAGTCTACTCTGATAACTTACCAGGGCCACTAAGATACATTTCTGTATCTTTATTATTTGAAGCATTAGAATTTTATAAGTGAACCTTGTAACACACAAATGTCTTCTGATGTCAACTTTTTTTAAGTCCCAGTAATAACCATAGATCATATTTTCTTATGGCTCGATATGCTAACAGCAATTTCCCCTTATATGCTGGTATGAGATGAAAAAAAAACTCAAACATGCCATTAGGCAAAGAGACTTTTTTTTTTTAAGTAAATATTCTCTGGACCTTTTCCAGGAAGTATAAAGTCCCTTTAGAATAAAAAAACAGGAGTTATACTCTATTGTATGTCTAACATAAGAAATAAACTGCCTCACAATGACACATGGGGTGAACCACTGCCACTAAGATAAATTTCTGTATCTTTTTTATTTGAAGCATTAGAATTTTATAAGTGAACCTTGTAGCACACAAATGTCTTCTGCTGTCAACTTTTTTAAGTCCCAGTAATAACCATAGATCATATTTTCTTATGGCTCGATATGCTAACAGCAATTTCCCCTTATATGCTGGTATGAGATGAAAAAAAACTCAAACATGCCATTAGGCACAGAGATTTTTTTTTTTAAGTAAATTTTCTCTGGACCTTTTCCAGGAAGAATAAAGTCCCTTTAGAATAAAAAAACAGGAGTTATACTCTATTGTATGTCTAACATAAGAAATAAACTGCCTCACAATGACACATGGGGTGAACCACCGCTCATGTGTTTGAATGGCTGAACCACCAGCTTCATTGTCTTGGTTTTAGCAGTTTCTGTGTTAATGCTGAAGCACACTTTATTACTAACAATTATACTGAGGCCTTTTGTACAGTCAGCAACTTCCAGCTAATTAACAACCTAAACAATGAGCTTTGTAATACATGTTGACACAAACTACATGATTTTGCATTTGTTGTTGTTCAGATTTAAACCCTTGTCCTTAAACCATTAAGAGATGAAAGTTAAGTACTTGTTTAATGACAAAAAAAAGTCTTCCTCACACATAACAACTGCCCTGATTTTAATGTCATCTGTGTATTTTGTTATCCAGTGCTTGGACAAATTTGGAAAATTTGAAATGACATTATTAAGAAATCAGGGTCAGTAATGAATCCCTGAAGAGCACCAGGGTAGAATGGTATCCACTCAGAATGCCCATAAAAGCAAACCTATTGCATTCTTTCCAAATACTACAAAAGGATCCAGTTGACCAGAAAAGGACTGATGCTATGATCAAGTTAGACTAACAATAAACACAATTTAGTATCCAGTCCCAAAACAAATTAACAATCAAAGTTGTTACGCACACCAAATTACTAGGAGTGATATCCTCTAGACAAACCCTTGCAATCACTCACTTACTCCCTTCTATAAGGTGTGGTGCCCCTCTAATCAAAAACTGTCAATCCTCACTAAAAACTAAGCTTACAATGTGCTACAACAAAATTGCCAAGTTTGCTACCAATGCCAAATATTCCAATCACCACTGCACATCCCTCCTCTCCCTTTACTGGCTTCAGCTTCCTGACTTACCTGCAACTGACTACTGCACATAAGTTAATCTACAAACTTTTCCTCTCTCCTGCCCTTAGCCACTATATACCCACAAGATCTCTCAGATCAGTAAACCAGCAACTTCTGCTGGTCCACAAACCCAAACTACCAGCCAGAGATCTTCTATACTACTATACCATAGCTAGATCCCGGAATGCCCTCCCATTACCAGTTAAAACTATTCAAACCTTAACTTCCTTCAAAACCTCTTTACATACATATCTCTACTCATCCTGGAACTGCACATGCATTAAGCCCCCAGCCCATAAATCATAACAACCTCTCTCCTTCCATCTATACATCCATCAGTTTAATACCAACATATTATTATCTCATAATAAGACCTTGACATAACAATGGCTCTCCTTTGGCAGTAGTTCATATAATCCTACCCCTTTCTCCACCTTTCTTATCCACGCTGTAATGTGAGCCTGTAATAAGTTTTACAATATGACATTTGTTCTATATTGTTGAATATCTGCTTTTGTGAACAGTTATTTATGTAACAGATTATTCCTTAGGCAATATTATCTTTATGTAATCTTTTTTATGTAATCTTTTCTTCATGAAATTGTTTATTGTGAAGCTTTTCTCCCCGGGCCTCCACTGAAAATGGGCTCATACTGGCCCAGTGGACTATCCCAGTAATCAAATGCCAATAAATAAATAAAGGCCTTAACAAGGTTTAGAAATACATTAGCAATGATAAGTTCCATGTCCAAGATCATGGTCACAGGTTTGCAAAGCTGAAGCAGGCATGATGGAGTGAAACAGACTTTCACAAGACATGTGCTGTGTCAGTGGCACTATAATATGGTTTTCTCTAACAAAGTAAGCAGAGATCTTTCAAAACATTTAAACAATCTGAAGCCAGGCTGATTAGCCTGTAGCTCTGAATAATATCCCATACCTCCCCCCATCTTGTGTAATGGAATAGTACTGGCCAGCCACCATGTTGAGGTAACCAAACAGTTTTTAATGCAGAGTTAAATAAACTCTCTAGATGGTACACAAGATGGTCACACATAACTCTCAAGGCACTTTATAAAGCCCTATAACACAGCTAGAGCAGTGTTTCTTAATTGAGGATATAACTATGTCACAGGTAAAAGCTGGATAATCTGTAGTAGTGAGTGGCCCTGAGTACCATTTCTTAACAGAAGAATGCCCTAGCATAACTATGTTACAAAAGTAATGATTAAATAGATAAGCCGAATAAACAGGATTACTAATAACCCACTCATTGTTTACAATACAACCAACAGAATCAGTACAGTTTAGTACACAATTGCAGACTTGTAAGTAAATTGTAAATAGTTATGGAATGTTCTAAGGATTGAAATTTGATAGCTGTGAGGGGGATGTTTTCATGTATGCATTTTCTTCAAAGGGAGGGAAAATAAGTTGACGGATTTTATTTAGATGGATTTGAAAATAAAATGGGATTGGGAATAAATACAAGAAGTGCTTAAATATGTGAAGTAAGTTGGAAATTGTAATGCATTGTGTTTTCCAGAACTGGACTTGAGCTATGCACATTAGCAAATAATGAGAGATAATAAGAGGCAGAAATTGCCCCGACACTGGTGTACAATTTAGTGCACGATGCATGACGATTGGACAGTATGTATGGAATATTTTGAGACATTTGTCAGTAATCTTGCTTGTTTGTGAAAAAAAAACATGATCAGAACAGTTCTTCAGTCCTAAGCATGCAATCGGTTGTGAGGGACTTGGGCGCCCAGTTTGATAGCAAACTGACTTTTGATCATCATAGTGCTTCCATTGTATGGAAAGCTTTCTACATGGCCCACCCCATTAGTAAGGGTATCTCATCCAGGGACAAGGTGGTCATAACATCCTTGTATTCTTCCCCTATAAGACCCATTATTGAGTACAATGCCCCTTTTGGCATGTACCTCACAAAACACATGCAGCAACTGGAGAGACCACAGAGGTTCCTCACCAGGAGAATCCAGGACTTCAAACATCTACCCTATACAAATAGGCTAAAGTCCATGTCCCTGTACTCAGTCTCCTACAGACTCCTCAGAGGTGACCTCTGTCTGGCATAAAAAGCAAACTCAGACCCCACCCTTATGGGACTGCTGCATATCCGCAGGTCAAGCTCCACTCAAGTAGCATGCACAAGCAACCTCAACCAGGTCTGTGGCATCAATAGGATTTGTTGGCAGGACAGATTTGTGTCTCAGAGGCTCCCCCTTTTGTGGAATAGACTCCCTCTCTCTAAATCGAGCAGAGTGCCTCATTAACCCTTTTTAATCACAACCTGAATAACTGGATGGGGAACAGAAAATGCACCCCTGGGATTCCACCTGTATCCCTGCTGAACAGTGACATAGGGTGCTGACTTGCTGGAACATGGGGCTAAATTATTAGCTAGGCTTGTAAGGGCCTGAGGGCCAATAGCCTAGTAACTTCCTATGATCCTGTGCTCCTATTCAGACTATTCACACACTTAAAGTATTTTATCTTATTAGGCCTATTGATGGCTAGGCATTCTTTGTAACTGCTGTTGTCATCAATAAATGCATGATGTAGCTGCTTTTTTACCTTGTGGTATTATTTCCTAGATGCCAGTGTTTATAAATATTTTATATATCTTAAATGTACGTTTATTTTTTAAGCATCTTAATAAATTTAGCATTCCATCAGTGGGAGAGAACCTTCTGAGCCCTTTGAGATGGTAATGCAAGCAGTCAAGAGTTTATTACATGTGAATTCAAATTGCACCCAGTTCTACCCAATCTTGCTATGAGTCAGTTTGGTCCAATCAGTATTTACAATGGTAGGCATTGCTCTGATTTACAGTGGTAGACAGTCAATCAAAATCCAGATGATCAGAATTACCTAATGGAGGAAAGTTTCAAATTTAAGACTAGACTGGGTCTGTTATTAAATAGCAAGTGTTTTGTCCCATGTTGGGAAGTTCAGTGGCTGAACATAATTCTGCAACGTGAGATCAGGAATTTAGCTTCCATAAAACATTTACTACTACCAAGTCCAGTTGATGTAAGGGTAGATAAAGTAACCTATGACTATACATGTCATTATATGTTAACTGAAAAACAAATAGACTGACAAATCTGGTTTGTTACCCAACATTTTATGCTGGACTATGAAGACATGCAGAAATATTGAGACTGCCTCAGTATTAGACTGTCTGCCTCTACAATCATAATTTCAGAAATATCATAAAAATTTGTCTGGTTGGTTGTTCATGGCAAACAAAAATGAGAAAGCTAACTCTAATAATATCTGTTCATAGTCTGGCAAATTTCTGAAACCCAGGTAAATTTAAATGATCTCTCTGCCAAACTTCAATAATATTGTCATAATATTATAGGAGTGCAAAGCTACTAGAATCTGAAGCTTACTGAATTTATTTGTGAAGTCGCATGCAATTGCATAATACACTTTCACAGGCAATACAATATTATTATATGATTGCGGGTCCTAATGTATGCTTCCTAACTCATAAAAAAGGACATATAAATGTGATTAAGGTGTTGGAAAATATCACCCTTGTAACCTAGATGAAATTTGTTTTGATCATATTCATTATGGTTCTTGCCAGAGGGCTCACAGAATGTAATAACATCAGTGTTTTGATCATTACAAAACTTAGGTAACTAGGAAATAAGGTAAAGCTTACAAAAAGTATAATCATTAAATCAAGGACTGGGAAGGATTTAACAGAAAGTTAACTAATGTGTGCTTCTATCTTTTACTGCCTGATATATGTTGCATAAAGGGACAGGTTTTACATCACTTACACTATATTCTTATTGCTGTGTTCCATGTTAATAACTTGAAGCCCCAAGACATGACCCTGTAGGTGTATCCCTGTCTCAACCAGTATGGGGAGTAGGCATCCTTACCACTGAGTCCCCTAACATAAAGATGTTCCTGAGACTGGGAGTACATATGGACTGGATAACAGGATTATAACAGAGATCAAGATGAAGAAAATTCCTCCTAAAGTATTTTGTCTTAACTTTCTTGCAAAGTAAATAAAAGTGCTTTATAAGGGTATATTTAGGCATTAAGACATACTGAGAGCAGCCATCAGAGTCATCTTAAGTTAGGCAACTGTAAATCTAGGAACTCCAAATAAATATGTTTGTTACAAATTGTATCAAGGTTTATAAGGGGACTCGTTACTGGTGCTAGGCATTTTAAACGTAATGCAGTGCAATGCTGCCTCTTCTTCCTGTATGAGCCACCCTAAATGTTATGTAATAAAATTAACTTGAAAAGATAAGTGTTATATCCAGTTAATGAATCAAAGTAAAACAAAACAGAAACTAGCAAGCAGCAATAAAACTACACTGCAAATACTAGTCAGTACAACTGACCATGCCACTTAGTAGCTGAGGAGGGACACCAATTAGTGAGAACCACAGAAGGATTAAAGTGACTGTTGTGCAACTAAATACCCAATGTAAAACCTAGGTACATATTTGCCTATGTCAAGACAACATAAAAGTAGCATGCATGCCTATGTATATTTTAGAAGTCTAAAACCTTGGCACCATTCCCCGGATAACCTTTTAATAAGGGATAACATAAAATTTGTATCTGACCCCCACCATTTACTATATTCAAACATGCATCTTTCCATCATAACTTTGTGCACTAATATGGATTACCACTCATAGTCAACAGCTTAAGTTTCAACTAAATAAGGCTTCAGAGACAGCTAAGCAGTACCTTCCAGTTGTTTCTTCCTAACTCCATTCGAAACATTAAAATATGACCATAAAGTGCTTCTCTTACCAAACATTTTCACAGAGAAACAAGCAACACTACTAAATTATTCAAGAACAATCAGGTGCTCAAGGTATAACTAAAATAATCCTCTAGACAGCGGTAAGAAACACCTGCTAGTTATCTCTCTCTAACTGCTTTCCAACTATTCAATATATAAAAAAATAAAATACAGTGTGAGTGTAAGGTGCTCCTGGCAAACTCTTTTGCGGAAAAGCAAGCAACTATAGTAAATTATTAGGAAAAAGTTCATACACTAAAACAATGCAGAGTGTAAAATCAGGTGTCTGATGAAATGATGGAAACTAAGAATGATATGGGACATGGTGAATACTACAAGCAGAAGACTGACAGTACGAAGGAACTATACATGGAAAAACAGTCAAGAGGAAAGGATATATATATATATATATATATATATATATATATATATATATATATATATATATACACACACACACACACACACACACACACACACACACACACACACACACACACACACACACACACACACACACACACACACACACACACACACACACACACACACACACACACACACACACACTGTATATATGAAACATTTTAGCAGAGGAAAGGGGAAATAGTAGCAAAGCATTTTTATGATGCATAATGCCTTTATGAGCAAAAAAAGCCAACACAATTAAATAATGTGTGTGTAAAAATGATTACAAAGGTACTTAGACTAGCAAACACTAAGCATACACTGGGGATATGAATGGGATGGGAATCAAAATGACACAACAAGAGAAAAGTGACTGTTTAATACCCATTACAAACCAAATCTCTGTGTGGGAACATGTATTTGGTGAGGTATATAAAGCAAACAAAGTGTTTTGTAAGAAGATACTTAAGGATTTCATGACAAACTGTGGTAAAGTAAATGATACAGAATATGGGAAAATGGGTTATCTGAAGCGAAAGCTGCATTAACATTATACAAAATGCAGACAAGTAGGGTATTGTTGACAAGTTCTCAAACACAAAGATCTTGTGAGATGGAGGATAGGATGCTGGTTCATTTACAGAAAACAGCAAAGCAAATATAGTAGAAGATGGAACCAGACAAAAACAGAAAAAAAAGATGATAATACACAATGGAACTGGAGCCAACAGATTACAAGACGAGAACAGAAAAGAAAGAATGATATGGGCATAGAAAATATGAGTGAGAGTAAATTGGTAACCTCAGCCTAAGGGGAAGAGAGAGAGTCAGTGTGAGAGAGAGAATCAATAGAAAAGAAGGTGAACAATCAGAAGAAAATGAAAAGGAAGAAGAGTTCTGAAAAACAAATGCTTGTTAAATGCCTGTATTATTTCACATACAAATAGTACAATAAACCTTCAGAAGAAAAAGGAATTATTAAATTGGGTTCTGACTCCTAAGACAGCAATATGTATGACTCAAGAAACACAATCTGTAACACTAAGACAAAGATAGATTTTTCAAGATGGAAGACATATAGTTTCTAGATATTAAGGAGCACTCAGGAGTTGAGAGTTTTGTTTAGAAAACAAATCTAAAAGGCAAAGTATTTTGGAAATATATCCAGGTTAGACCTTTGAGGTGTATATTTTGGATAACAAAAGAGAAGTTAAGATACATTTCATATTTGCATTACAGAATGGCTAATTGTGCATTTTACCCTGACTGGAGAACAAATGTTTTCCAGCAGGATGATACCTAACAGGTAATGCCTACTAAAAACAAGTCTACCACTTCAGCATATTAAGCTGCCACAAAGCTCGGACAGTAAAAAACAAACACCCGCCATTTTTTTTACACTCCCTAAACAGTGCTTTGCTATAAATGGCAGTCCATGGATATGTTAAAAATAAGAGGTATGAAACTCTTAATATCTAGCATTATTGACTATCTTTAATCAAAGATTTACCACAAAAATCAATGACAAGGGGGGGGGGTACAGTTGCCACATTCATTTGCTCACAAAGATATCTGACAGTGTATTTACTGAACAAAGTGGCTGTTTTGTGTGTTTCTATCTTCATATATGTGTGTGAAGCTGTCTGCGTTTCTAAATGTGTATGTCTTTCTGTATATGTATATGAGCCCATCTGTTTGTCTGTGCTTCTGAATCTGTATATATGTGTGTGTGTATATTTGTAAAGCTTAAATACTTACATAACTTATATTTTGGATGTAAAATGCTTCCTCCAACAGCAGTTTCTTATGATGCAGCTAGTTTGAAACATTAGGCAGAGGAACTATTTTACATCAAAAATGTTTGTTTGTTTGTGTCTTTCAGCTTTTCCCGGTTAGGGGTCGCCACAGCGGAACTCCAGTCCACTAATGATTGGCAGTAGATTTTTACGTACTGGCTTGCCGGGCCTAACGCACAACCTTCAGCGAAGGAACGCCCATTCACACATGTCGCCACACAGAAGACGCTCTAACTGAGAATCGAACGGGCAACGTCTAACTGTGAGGTGACAACGCTACCACAGCACCACCACCGCAGTTACATCAAAAATGTATATAGTATTAAAAATAATTGCAAAAAATGTAACTGATAGGCCATTCTCTAAGCACAATAATGCCCTCATAGGTGTGTGTCATTGGGGCAGTAATGTCCTTCCAGGAGCGCAGAGGCCCTCAGTCCACTGTTCCTGACCTCACAACACCCCTGGGTGGGTTTTTTTCGACCATAACACACATACCCTGTTTGGCATTATTGTTTGTGTAATAACTTCAATGGTAAAGTATGATTTACTGCATCCATTCATTCACTCATTTATTTATTCTCAGATTCCAGCTTTGTCCAGTTCATTGTCATGGCTTACAGGGTAACTTTAGCTTATCCTGAATTAGGAATGACTGTTAGTGGTGGCATTTGCTGGACTGCACACAAGGCAGAGAAATTAATCCTGGATCACCAATCTATTTCACTGTGAATACACACCCACTCAAATACAGCATGTACATCTGTGGATACTTTTTAGGATCACCTGTTCAGTTGATCATGCTTTGAGATATATGAGGAAGCAAGAGTAACCAGCATACACCAATATAGATCGAGGGAGGACATGCAGACATCCCACAATCCCAGATGAAGGCTAGACTTGGATAGATCATATGTAACATTTATGGGTAAATTGACATGGGATGCTGATTTTAATGGTGATTTATGTCAGAAGGGACTCCTTAAGGGAGAATATGACTAATGTTACGGAAAGCAATATTATACGAGAAAGCATTAGATATACAGGACTCAGGATATATGTGATTTTGGAAGTTAACTGATTTCTGTTGGCAAACAAATCACATGGTAGGTATTTTTTCTATAATGTCACGATTGCCTCAAGTAGTGGAATGTGAGCTTACATAGTTAGGTTGATATCACAGTAATTCATGCACTTTTGCATTATAATTGAAATGTGTAGAAATTCACACAAACATCTGTAACTAATTTATTTATCTAGAATCAAACAAATTTAGTATTAATCCATTTATCTAAAATCAAACAAGTGTAGTTCAATTATGCTTCAGCTGCAAAAAAAGAATGAAAACAAGGCCTTAACAGTGCAGAGGGATCAGATGCTGACTGTAGCCCAGAAGACCATAGTTTGATTTGGAGTCTGGATTCTAGAGGAAATGAATGCAGGAGGAAGAATGATAAGATATGTGCTAACCTTTCACAGAGCAGGATGTAGAGGCATGGTTGGGGACACACCCAATGTTAAAACTTAAGGTGGAGACCAGACATCATAGTTAATGTTGACACTTGTTGAAGTAGACGAACAAGAAAGCTAAGAAGAGTGTCATCAGGAAGGTGGGGCACTCTGCCTAGCTATATGCCCATGGCACAACTACATCAGATGACATAGCCCTTCACTAAGTGAGTGGTAGAGCTTCCCTTGCAATATTCCCACCAGGTTCAGTCACAGGGACTCCTGTGAAGTAAACAATAAATTATTTGCAAAAAAGAGAGAGAGAATGAAAAACTTTCATTTAAAAACTATTTTCTGGATAAAGACCTTAAAAGACGGTAGAGGATTTAGAAAATGGGAAAGTAATAAATTGACAGCATTGGAAAGACAGGCAGTTGATAAATATATTGCAGTAGAAGAGATTACAAAATTATTTAATAAACTACATAAAGATAACTAAGCAAAGAGATTGTGAAATGGGGTACAGTTATTATAAAGAACAAGAATATTCATGAGGTGTTGGATGGCACTAGAGCCCTTACAAGCCTAGCTGTGCACCCCAAGCCATTTGGGTCCTGAGTATCATGGGCATCTATACAGGATGGGGCATGTTATTAGTGAGGTAACCAAGGATTTATAAGGAGGGGTCTTGGGATAATACTGTTCTTATTAATGACCTCTGACCATAAGGGACATGGGGACCAGAACAGGGGTAAATTTACAATTTCCCATCCAATTGTCAAGGAATAATTTGAATGAACTCTGTTTTACATGGATGGGAAGCCTATTCCATAGTGTGAGGATCCACTGGGACAAATTTCTCTCTATCCAGTTCACTGAATTTATGGCACAAGTGAAGTCCATATCTCTAGATCTAGTGTTTCTGGTGCTGCTTGTTTTGTGCATATGCAACAGATCCATGTAATTTTAAATTTTTAAACTTACTTCCTGTTCAGGAAAGTATATTTTAAGCAAATTTGTGTTATTGACTGTCATGTCACTTTACTGTCCTTTTAAACAGGAGCGTATTTTTGTTTCTGAAAGTTTAAAAGTTAATTTAAACATTGTAAAACACATTTTGTGTAGAAAACTGTGTTTAAATTACTTTTGGGGGTTGGTAAGTGTATTAGAGTGCTTTTTACTAGGAACAGTTTGTTTTTACTACTTTTAAATTTTTACTGGCTTGCATTGCTTAGTTTTCTCCAGAAAGAATCACCAATTTATGCTTGATCATGAAACAAATTACAGGTCCTACAATTTACACTTAAGAAAAAGTTAACTAAGCAGACTTTCCTACCACAACAGGCTAGAAATTTGCTTCAGCCGCAAGTGGTTGACTTTGCTGTTACCAAAGCTGGTTCCTCAGACCACTCCTCTTTTTAACCAGATCCCACTGGTCTTGTCTACACAGCCACTAAGGATCAAGGGGTAGGCACATCCTCTCCATCTGTTGGGGTCCTGTCAATGGTCAAGGTTGAGTCACTCTCATGGGTTTTGGAAAAAGGGGTAGGGAAGCTGCTCCTGGTTACCCAGAATGTTGAGCCATCCCTGGGGAAGCTGCTGCTGCTTTCATTAATAATTCTGTTTGCTCCAACTTTCCTGTCAAAAAGCAATAGAAAACTAAACATATGACTTCTCCTGCGCCAGTTTTCCTGAACAGGAATACCTTATTAAGTCATATTCTTGACTCTTCATATCAAGTGGCTTTTGTGAAAAGAAGACATAGATTCCTCTTTTCCTGAAGAGATTCAATACTTTAAATCTAGACAAGAATGTGATGGAACAGATATGGTTTCTTCTCCTCAGATTTTTGATTTAGACTCAGAGGAGCAATGTTATCTGGCTTTCCCTATCAATGATTCTCTTTCTCTGAGACTATTTCCAAAATGTGCAGTGTTTTCAGTCAGAGAATCTGAGGTTTCTCAGTCCCTCAGAAAATACTGGGCACAGTTAAAACTGGAATTCCCAGAACCTCTTCCCATCCACCCAGTGCTGTCAGCATTAGAGAATGTGTTTGTATCAGCCGGTGGTTTTCTGATAGCCAGTTTGCTGCACCTAAACAAGCAGGTAGAATTTACAAAGTTCCTCAATATTTCAAATTTTATACACTCATCCCAGACCTGACTCTGAAGGTATAGCTTTACTTTGCTTCTGCAAAATATTTTGTTAATTCTAATCCTTCCCCTTCTGGCAAGGATTATAAAACAAGTATTAAGTCTGGGCAAAAACTGCACGCTTCTCAAACTTTATTTTTTAGAATTCTGAATTGTCAGGCCCATGTGTTAAAGTTTATTCTGACTAATTGTGGAAGTATGAAAAGTGCTTTATCTGAAATTCCCTCATGTGAGGAAAAATGTGGTTTGTATGGTGTCATTTCTTCAGTTTTTTCAAGCCACTGTTTAAAGTCATAATTCTCAACTTGCAAACATAAAAATCTGAACAAAGACACCTGAAAAGTAGGTACATCAAGCAAAAAAAAATCTGGACTGCTAATTAGCATGAACTTTACATACCAAAGATAATCCCTCCCACTTAAAGTAGGATTATGGGATACCACTGCTCAGAAACAAGTTAAAAAAACAGAACATACAAAAACTGTGTTACCCACCTGCTTTTGAAAACACATATATTAATCAGCTAATTGTTACATTTCAGAAACAGAAAGCAAAAAGTGCAAAGAAAGCAAATACCAAAGGTACTGTTGTGCATATCTTACTTTCAAATTATAATCACACTGGCCAGTGGTCTAGCCTAAACAAAAGGATGGATTTTCCTAAGCAGATGTCTCACCTACCCTTGATTTCTCACAGAAACCTGCTTTTTGCTTAGGTCACACTGCTATACAAAGCTGCAAATAAATTGTGAATAATTAGCATAAATCCATCTCCTAGACTGGCTACTATGTCTTACAGCCATAAATAAATCACCTTATATTCTCACTTAGAACATTCAAGATACATGTAAGAATTGAAAAGACTTCCTCCTGGCACTCTTCTAATATTTTTGGTGTATCTGTCAGAGTTCCACTACATACATGACTCAAAAGCACAAATAAAAAGAATCTTAAACTTTCTGAAGTCAAAACACCATCAGTCTCTCACCTCAAAGACTCCAATAAAGAAACTTACTGAAATAAGAATGTTGGCTGCCAATATGTACTGCAACTTGACTCACATGACCACTTCCATATTGCACACAATATAAGATAAATGACACTAATTATACATACATGTGTATATATATATATATATATATATATATATGTATATATATATATATATATATATATATATATATATATATATATATATGTTTACTATAGTAAGGTCAAACCGGACCCCACTGAATGATGGGATCATCAACCCACATCCACGTAAACGACAATGTCGAATTCCGACATTGTCGAAATACAACTCAACTTCGACCTCGAAACTGGCTTTAACATGGGTCGAGATAGGGGTGAGATTCGTACTTTGACAATGTTGGGTTCGACATTGTCGCTATTTGACCTCTGGACTTCTACTGAAGTGGGTTCAACCAAACCCACTTCAACCTTACCATAGTAAACCTATACAGATATATATATATATATATATATATATATATATATATATATATACACATACGTAGATATATATATATATATATATGTGTGTGTGTGTGTATATATGTATATATAAAAATATAAATACAAGTGTGTGTTTTCAAATAACATCTGACATTGCTTCTGTACTATTATTAAACAAACACCAGCACACTGACAGAGACTGGGTGGAAAGTGTAGTAATTAAACCAATTAAGAAATCATAGAGTTTGGATATTAGGATTACTGGATTTCAAGAAGCCACATTTATTATTTATTTATTTATTTAACATTTGTTGACCGGGCTAGTCTAACTGGATATATGTCCATTTTCAGTAGAGGCCCGGGGAGAAAAGCTCCAAAAGAAGAGACAATTTAAAACAAAACAAAGGTATTAGGCAATATATGGACACGAAGAAATACATAATAGTTTACAAATGTTAACAATACAGCTAAAATTAAAGGAAAACCTCATTCCTTTAATTCTATACAAAAATATTTTTTTTTATATTATTTATTTATTATTTTTTTTGTTTTTTTTTTTTTTTAAGAGAGTACAAGGAAATAGGGAGGTGAGTAGTAGTGGAACAAAAAGACAAAAGGAAAGAGAAGAGAGAAATACAGAGAGGTTTGGTAAAAGTAAGGTAAGAAGGAGAAGTAAAATCTTGTATGATTAGCAAGGAGAAGGTAGTTCAAAGTAACATGCTAAGTGGCCTAAGGAATGAGAAGAGAGTAGGGAGGGTAAACATAGGAAGAGAGAATGTAGTGTTATAAAGGAGGAGAGATTTTAGTCAGGGTTGCTGCATGGACATTTATTAAGTAATTTACACCAACTCTTTAATTTTCTTCTTTTTTTTGTCTTTAACAAAGGACATATTTTTGTGATATAATCAAAATAAAAAACATCCCTGCATCTAGCAAGTCCACCCCCTCCAGAGAATGTGAAATCTGTAATGAATAATTAAGTACTGTTAGCATAACTTAAAAAGCTTCCTTTTCACTATCCTTAACTCTTCTAACCAAAATATTACATCAATTATAGCAGCAGGGGAAAAATCAAAGTTTTGAACAAAACAAATCAAACCACCAAAACATTTAAAATATTTACAGTATAGTTAACTGTTTTCCAAAATGTCTAAACTGTTTAACAAATAATCCGTTTTGCCTCCAATACTACTCAAGACACATCTTCAAAGTATACCATTTATTACATTTTGAAATCGACATACCTCACATTTTCTTGCAAAAGTGTCTTTAGGCTCTTTAAAGAAAAATAGGAAACAAATAGTCCATCATACCACTCATTACCTGAAACTTTAAGTTACAACTTGGAGTATGTAAAGTTATATTCAAGTCAATATATCTCAATTGCATTTATGTTTCACTTTTTTTCTCAAAATGGCAGCTACAATGTGTGGGTTGAACTAACTTGAGAAGTGGGGATGGAGCAAGCACCACAATCAGCCTGTTCTAAGTTTGAAGGCAGCAAAATAAAATACAACACCCCCTGCACAGCCACTGATTAAGTGGCTCATTCCATGTGAATTTTCAAATATTTCAGATACAAGAGCACCAATGGCAACAAGATAAAAGGAATGAAAGTAGCTGCTGCTTGTCACTGTAGCCTCTGTGCAAATGCATACAAACAAGTATTTGTCAGTTCACTCATATATTTGAATACGAAATGGCTGGCACTCCAGAAAGCTGAAAGGACAGAAAATTGCAATGCTAAATTGGTAACTCACAACACAATCTGGACAATTGGGATATATGTTTAAATTGAGTTTATGACTCTGTAGATACTACATCCAGGGTTGTTGAGGAGGTTTGCTTGGATGCATTCTCAGAACAACCCCCCACAACCCGAAGAAGTAAACATGCAATTTTGGAATTCTCCATTAGGTATAGATTTAGTTTCCATGCCTTCTGTTCCAGAGGTTATTAAAAATGTAATGAGAGGGTTAAGCTGATACAGGGAATATCAGCAGATTTTTCAGTCTTTATTTCCAAATTTTCCAAGAGATTTTCTGTTTCATCATCCAATTTTGGCAAGAAGCAAAATAAACAGTTTCAGAAAAATGCTAGTAAGCAGAAGTTTGAAAAGCAATTGCAAGGAGGTTCCAAAAAGAAATCATGAACACCTCAAAATAAAGAACATTCAAAATAAGCAGAATTACTATATAAGGGACCTGGTCCCACCCTGGCAGTCCCTTACCCTTCAACAAAGTCTTTAATTTCCATTTTTATCTTTGACAGCAGATTGTTTCAGACAAATAGTTTCTAAGACTGATTCAGCAGGGTTACAGATGGCAGTGGGAGGAAATGACTCCTATGACAATGTGAGGTAGTGCCAGCTATGCTAGACAAAGTAGGGCAGTAGATGTGTAACTTATGCCATCATAGATAAATGGAGTTTTGTAAAGAAGTACATGCCATTTGTATATCAAACTGATTTGTACAGATGCTTGTGTTGAAAATGCATTTGTAAAGCTGCTTGTGTTAAAAATATATAAACAGTGGATCCTGCTGGACAGAAAAGAAATACACCTGTATGTCAGACTATATTGTAACTGTTGAAATGAATATATTGTAACAGAAACTACTGGAAGAGAAGAGGTTAACCTCAGTCCAGCTAACTTTGATAAATAGTCTGAAATTAAATTACCTGGTTTAGGCAATAAAGATTGCATGTTACAGTTCTGATTGCAGCCAGAGATCAAATATTTGTGAAAACCAGGACTAGGAATCCTACTGTATTGTTCTTAGGAGTGAACTAATTGCTACCCTAGTAGGGTAGACATTTTGAAATTGTTTTATAGCTTCCAGATACTGTAACACATCTCAGCAATGCTCTGTGTGTATGGAAACACCAATGTGCTAAATTCTTGTTCAGTTTCTACCAAAGGGGGTTAGTGTGGGAACCAGAGTCAGATGAACAGATGCAAGAGATGTAATTCTGTAATCCAGCAATGAAATAATGTTTTAGTACTAGATGAGACAGAAGTCCCAGGGTAGTTTGTTTTTGAAACCTGACAAAGAAGTAAGACCACTCACCCACTTCATCTTGCTTTGCTTTAGTAAGTAACTAAGGAATAGTGATTCTTTAGACCATTCAGGAAAATATAGTGAGATTATTTAAGTACTGTTTTTCTGTATCTGTGTGAATCTATCAATCTATGTTATTTTTAATATTTCCTGTGATTGAAACGCTGGTGTTTATTGTAAATATATATTTAGTATTTTCATGTTCCTTTATTATTTATTATTAAATGTATTGCTTTTGTGGATTTATTTTCCTTCTTTGAATAAAATCCATGATTTTATACATTACCTGCTGTGGTTCACTGGTTGGATTTACTTGTTTTTTATCTTTTCATATTTAACCAGTCTTAATACGAGTCTACAATATTTTTCTTTACATTATATTTAAACTTTTCATGGTGGCTGGTCTTTTAGAGAATATTTTAATCTTTCAGAGTATTTATATTTATTTGGTGACACTGTGGCCACTGCTGAAAGCCTTGCTGTGTTGGTCAAATGCTACTATTGGTACTAGTATTAATTTCACTCAGTATAATTGGGTTCCCTTGTAAGAGCCTTAGAGTAGCTGGCCTTGGAAAGTTCTGGTGGCAATACCTATCTTATGGTCAAGGCCGAGGGGCATAACTGGTAAATTTGTGCCAGTCTTTCCCAGGTAGATGTGTGTGTCTGTGTGTGTGTGTGTGTGTGTGTGTGTGTGTGTGTGTGTGTGTGTGTGTGTGTGTGTGTGCGTGTAAATCAAATCTCACAGTATGTGTCAGCTACTTGGAGCAGAAACACAGAGCACTGGTTTCACAAGGAGGGTGGAGGAGGACTTGGCCAGAAACACTCCACTATGGACTCAACTCTACACTGGGACCGTGGGGAGTTTTACTGGGGGCCTGGAGAGAGAGAGAGACCCAGACTGAGTGTGTTTCTGTATACTCTTAAGGGAAATTATGCTTGGTGCACAGAACTGCATCTGGAAATACTGTATGTATCTATTTTTTTTCCAAGTGAACATCCCTCACTGGTGTCATTAGTGAGGAATAAGGCTCCTTGATAACTGGCCCAGAGCAGGGACTTCACATGTTGGTGAGCAGTGGTGTGGATATTAATCAAACTTCTGTAGCCTGTAGGCACTTGTCACTGAAGGTGTGTGTATTCTCAGCAGTTACAAGGTAAACATACAGAGTTTCATTTTCACAACACTTTTATTTATTTTTTGTTAGTTTAGTTTAGTTAGTTTAGTTTAGGATTATGGCAAGCTGACAAAGAACCAGTTGGCCAAGGTGTGTGCAGCCAAAGGACTGGTACATGCCATACTTTTCAACTGTACATATTTTTGCAGGATGTCCAGATTTTTTCTCATATTTTTTGGTCCATTTTTCATAAAATTATGGTTTTCTGGCAAATCAGTGACAAATCTTTAAAGACTGAAGTTAGAAAATAATGACAGGCATTTGAGTTTCAGACTCTATACCCTTCAGAAAAATTAATGCTAATGCAAATTCTGTTATTCTATCAACTTTCTAAGTTTGTAAGAGCAATATTTAAAAATTGTCCCTATTTGGGGGCCTTTGTCCCACTTTTATTTATGGTTTTGTTTAGATTTCTTGCTCTAAGAGGTTGATTGATATGTTGGATGCCAACCTGACCAAAGAGAAAATGATTTTTGCCTTGGTCACAGCTATAGCCCAGACCAGCAACCAGTAGGATCACTAATCTGGTGATGGGAATTTGCAGCCCTCAGAAACAGGACAGTTCACCTTTTCGTCAGAGGACTTAAAAACCTGCCTGAAGTTAGAGACTTGAAGTGGAGGCCAAATGTTTGGAATTAGAATCAGAGAAGAGACTGCAGCAGACAAAATGTATCGATTTGGAATCAGAAGAGAGACTGCAGTGTTTGAAGGCTGAAGAAAATGAGAAGCAGCATCAACATGAGAGGGAGATAATGATTCTCATCAGGGTCATGGAGGTAATGGGGAAGGGGATGACCAAACCCCAGAAGCAATAAAGGTCAGTAAATTTCTTCCACAGTTTACAGAGGGTGATAATTTTGATAGTTATATTCCTATATAAACAGTATATTGTTGACCAAGGGTTTTGGGTATGGTTCCTGACCTCCTTACTTCATGGTAAAGTTGTAACTACTGTTTCTAAATTGCCTGATACTGATTGCTTAAACTATGATAAAGTAAAACAATGTTTATTGGAAAGTTTTAAGTTAACACCTGAAGCTTACTGAAAAAAAACTTTTGTGAGCACAGATGCAAGGCACATGAAAGTGTATGTGATTATATTGCTGAGTTAAGCACTTTTTTTATAGATGGGTGAGTGGGTGTCAGGTCATCACTTTTAAAAGGCTGGCAGACATTTTGTGAGGGAACAAGCCCTTAGCACTTTACCTGTGGGCATGAGAATCTTATTGGCAGACCGGTAGTGTAACTCTGCAAATGAGCTGGGGAAAAGTGGGATCTCTACTTAGCAAAGCGTGGATCACTTGCACAAAAAGGGGATACCCAGTGCTGCACATGGATATAAGGAAACCTATGGTGGGCAGCCTAAACCACCCAACAGAGTCCACCAATAACAGGGGAAGCCACTAGTTCAGGTACATGTCCAGGATCAAGGGTTAGATGTTTTAAATGTAACCAGTGGGGTCATGCAACACATAGATGTCCAGGAAAGTAAGGTGGGGAACAAAAGGTGGGGGAGCCAGTGAGTGGGAATAACAATGTGCCAGTGGTAACTTGTCTGGAGACAACAGGGGTACCAGAGTGTCACCAAACTTTACAGCCTATCTTAGTGGATGGAAAACATGCCACTACTAAGAGGGACACAGCCTCTGACATAACCATTATAAAGCTGCAGTGTTTAATGAGGAGCAGTACATGCTTGGGTAGTCCACTCCATTCAGAGCTTTAGGAGGGACCCCATTCCAAATGCCTTTGGCTAGGGTTCACCTTTTCTGGGAGGGTGGAAAATGAAGCAAGCAAGTAGGTGTATTTGAACATACACTGCAGATGTCCTGATAGGGAATGATTTTGATAATGCAGTACCTTGTGTGCATGCACAGTCAGTCTTGGAGACAGGCATGTGAGGCTGGTAGCCTGGGGGAGACCCAGACAGACCCCACAACTGAAGCCAGAGTTGGTCAGGTGGGTATTTCAGGGACAGAGCTACACTGTAGCACTGAGCCTGAGGATGAGCTACAGCTTTTGCTACGTACTGATTTTCCCTTGGAGAGAGTGACTGCAAGGGCAGAGGTGAGTGGTAGTACCCAGGCTGACAGTGAGGCACCACTGTCAGAGGATACCAGACTTCCTTTGGAAGGGGAGCTGGAAAGGGTCACCAAGGTAGAGTTCAAACAAGCTGAGCTCTTGGATACTAAACTAAGAGGCTTGAGGGAGATATCTAAGGTGGCACCTGATTCTCAAAGAAGAGAGGAGTCTGTATACTGGAACAAAGTCTTACTGTATAGACAGTGAACCCCTGAGGGAGGGCTAGAGTGTGAGGTAATACAGCACTTGGTACTGCCTCGAGCCTACTGTCTGGTACTTCTGGCCATAGCTCATGACATTCCTTTTTCAGGTCATATGGGCATAAAGTGTACCAAGAGATGTTTTATGCAGAACTTTTATTGACTTGGGATTGCAAATGATGTAACAGGGTACTGCAGGACCTGTGAGCAGTGAAAAAAGTAGGCAAGGCAGGTGACAAGGTCAAAGCTCCTTTGATGCCATTGCCTGTGATTGAGAAGCTGTTTCAGAGGGTAACTATGAGTATTATGGGGCCTCTGAGTACCCCAGGTTCCACAAGGAAAAAGTATATCCTGGTGGTAATAGATTATACTACAAGATACCCTGAGGCGGTGGCTCTGTCCTCCATCAAGGCAGAGAAGGTGGAAAATGCTTTGTCGGAGATTTTCAGCAGGGTAGTTTTCCTGAGAGGAATACTAACTAACATAGGTGCCAATTTCATGTCAGACCTGCTGGCTTATCTGTGGGAGTGTTGTGGGTTGAAGCACCTAAAGACCACCTCCTACCACCCCCAGACTAATGGTCTTGTGGAGAGTTTAAACTCTACACTAAAAACCATGCTATAGGCATTTGCAGAACAGTTTAAGAGAGAGAGTGGGACAAATATTTGCCACATCTGCTGTTCATATAGACAGGTACCCCAGGAATACACAGGTTTTTCACCCTTTGAGTTGTTGCATGGGCATAGTGTGAGGGGCCCTTTAGATTTGATTCTTGATGAGTGGGAGGGTGAATGTGAATCCCACAAGGAGTCTGTTGTGGCATATGTAGTAAACCTCTGGACAAGGCTTAGGGAGATCATAGGCTTGGCCCAGGAAAACCTGGCAGGAACCCAACTGCTTGGGACGGAAACTTCAAAGTGGTTAGTAGGTCAGTGATGTTAACTACATGGTAAACCTACTAGGCAGGAGGCAGGGGCACAAACTATGCCATGTTAACATGATGAAGCCTTACAATGATAGGGAGATCCTTGTGCTGAGTATTTGCAGTGGATGGAATGAAGAGTATGATGGGGATCTATGGCTACATCGAGTCAGCCAGCAAAATGCCAAGTTATTAAGGTGGAGCCTAGGGTTGCAAGCATATGATATGACAGCGCAGCACAGTAGTGGGGTCAGCAATGCCAATGCAGATAGGCTCTCAAGATGGGGTATGGGTTAATTTGTTCCCAGACAGGGTCATGTCCCTCAAGCCATGTTTCTCAAGGGTCACTTGAAAAACTAGCTTGAATCTTCAAAGGGGGAGAGATGTGATGATGTGAGTTAGTGCCAGCTATGCCAGATGAACTAGGGCAGTGGATGTGTAACATATGCCAACATAGCCAGATGGAGTTTTGTAAAGACTTGTATGTATTTTGTATATCAAACTGAATTGTACAGATGTTTGTGTTAAAAATGTATTTGTAAAGCTGCTTGTGTTAAAAATGTACCAACAGTGGGTCCTGCTGGACAGAAAAGAAATACACCTGTATGTCAGACTATATTGTAACTGTTGAAATGAATATATTATAACAGAGGATACTGGAAGAGAAGAGGTTAATCTCAGTTCAGCTAACTTTGAAAAATAGTCTGAAATTAAATTACCTGGTTTAGGCCATAAAGCTTGTATATTACAGTTCGGATTGCAATCAAAGATAAAATGTCTGTGAAAACCAGGACTATGAATCCTAGTGTATTGTCCTTAGGGGTGAACTAATTGCTTATCTGGAAGGGTAGAAGTTTTCAAATGGTTTTATAGCTTCCAGATGCTATAACACATCTCAGCAAAGTTCTATCTGTGTGTATGGCAACACATATGCACTAAATTCTTGTTCAGTTTCTAGCAAAGTTTGTAGTATGGGAACCAGAGTCAGATGACCAGGTATATGTGATGTCATTCTGTAATCCAGCACTGAAATGATGTTTTAATACTAGATGAGACAGAAGACTCAGGGCAGTCTGTTTTTATAACCTGACAAAGAAAGAAGACCACTCACTCACTTCATCTAGCCTTGCTTTAGTAAGTAACCAGAGAATAGTAATTATTTAGATCAGTCAGGAAAATATAGTGAGATTAGTTAAGTACTGTTTTTCTGTATCTGTGTGAGTCTATCCATCTATGCTATTTCTAATAGTTCCTGTGATTGAAACTCTCGTGTTTATTGTAAATAGAGATTTAGTATTTTAATGTTCCTTTATTATTTAGTGTTAAATATATTTAAAGTTTTCATTGTGGCTTGTCTTTTAGAGAATATTTTAACATTGGAGAGTACTTATATTTATTTGATGACACTGTGGCCACTGCTGGAAGCCTTGCTGCATTGGTCAAACATTACCATTGGTATTAGTATTAATTTCACTCACTATAATTTGGGTACCCTTGTAAGAGCCTTAGAGTAGCTGGCTATGGAGTGTTCTGGTGGCAGTACCTACCGTATAGTCTAGGCAGAGGGGACATAACTGGTAAATCTGTGCCAGTGTGTGTGTGTGTGTGTGTGTGTGTGTGTGTGTGTGTGTGTGTGTGTGTGTGTGTGTGTGTGTGTGTGTGTGTGCGCGTGTCCCTCTCTTCAGGGGAGACCTGAAGTGGTGTTACATTTCTCCATATTTAGATTACTTTTTTACCTTTGCACTGTCTTTTACAAAGTCCCAGGAATCTCTCACTTGGATTAGAGATCTTCTACACTGACTGGGATTCCAGAAAAACATTCAAAAGTCTTTCTTGACTGCATCACACTGGATTGCATTCCTTGGACCTCTTTATATTGTCACAGAGAATAATCAAGGGTGTCTGCTGGCTACATCATTACAAATAAAACTAAATCTATATTTTGATCTATGTCTAAGGTTTTCCACCCAGACTTCAGTCACTATGAGAGGATACCTCATGATTCTGGGTCTCATGGCATTCATGACTCTCATGATACCTCTGGTAAGGCTACATATGAGAAAGATACAATGGTATCTGATGTCTCTTTAGTTTAAGCACTAACACTCCTTATCTTTTTAGATATGAGTGACTGGTGTTCCACACCTGAAGTCAACTCCTCGTTGATCAGATCTGACCATAAGCTAATCACCCTAGATATCCACATCCCGCCCCCACCTCCCATTAAGGAAATCATGGTAAAAAATGTCTCCAAAGTAAACTTCATGCTTCTTAAGACAGAAGTGGTGAACTTCATGACACCCATGAATATGGACAATACAGTTACAACTACTGAATCCTACACAGATGCACTCTATAAGCACTTACACGAGTGCATGGATTGTGCTATCCCAAACAGAACCAAGATGCTATCCTCCAAAAAAAGGAAGCCAATCTGGTGGTCCCCTGCCATAAACAAACTCTACAACAGAAGGAAGAAACTGTTGCAAAAAAGAGTAAAATCCCATGAGTGGAGGAGTTCCCTGATCAGCCTCAGTAAGAAGCTGAGATCCCTTATAAGATCCTCCAAAGCTAGCTACAAAAACAAAATCACCACTGATTCTAGGGATAACCACAAAGCATTCTATAGCTATGTCAAGAATCTCAATGGCAACACCCAGATCTGCTCTGAGTTACAGCACAACGGCATGAAAATTACAGAACCAACTGATATTGCCAATGTCCTGGCAGATAGGTTCAGTGCTAACTTTACCCCCTAAAGGGCCCATATCTATACAGGAAGAATGCAGAGTTCCTGTAATCACAACTACAAAGGTAAAAGCTGCACTCTCTAAAGCCAAAAACACAGCATCCATGGGACTGGACAACATCCCAGGCTGCATTTTACACAAACTTCAGAACGAACTGGCTCCCCACCTAAGTACCATGTTCAATCATAGTCTCACATCAGGCTTTGTGCCCAATGAATGGCATACAGCAACAGTTATCCCACTCCACAAAGGGGGAGCCACCACTGATCCTAGGAACTATCACCCTATTAGCCTGATGAGCCTGGTCTGTAAGGCCAGGGAATGTATCATCGTAGAACTCATAAACAAAGACATTGGTAACCTCCAAACTCTGGACTCTCACCAGTTCAGGTTTGTGAAAGGTAGATCATGCCTCCTGAATCTGATCAACTTCTTTGAGGCAGTCACCAAATATGTAGATGAGGGTAAGGTGGTTCACACAGCCTATCTTAACCTCGCCAAGGCTTTCAACACCATCTCCATTCTAGACTTATAGCTAAACTCACAAAACTAAGTATAAATCTGTATGTCACAAGGTGGGTTGCCAATTGGCTCACTGACAGAACCCACACTGTAAAAGTTGCAGACTCCAAATCTGACTTCATACCAGTGGCAAGTGCAGTACCACAGGGTTCAGTCCTGGGACCTCTCCTGTTTGGTATCTACTTCTCTGAAGTACAGGCTAACACAGAAGGTCTCTGGCTAATGAAGTTTGCAGATGACTGCAAACTAGGAGCCATAGCTGAGTCCCCAAATGATGTGGACATCCTACAGAAGGGCCTCACTGAGACAGATGTCTGGTGTCAGAGCCATGTCTTCAGACTCAATGCCAAATGCATTGTCAACCCCTTTAGTAAAAACTCTGTACCCATGAACTACCAAATAGGCGGCAGTCTACTTAACACCGAATGTGTGATAAGAGACCTGGGGACCCAGGTGGAAAGTAGTCTCTCCTTTGATAATCACATTGCCACAGTAATCAGGAAATCCTTCTACGTGGCACACCTCATCACAAAAGAGTTCTCATCTAGGAAAAAAGAGGTCATTGTTCCCCTCTGCTCGACACTCATTAGACCCATTATAGAGTACAATGCCCCTTTTGGAATGTACCTCTCAAGACATCTGCAGCAGCTGGGAAGGCCACAGAAGTACCTCACAAAGAGAATTACTGGCCTCAAACAGATGCCCTACACTGACTGCCTCAAACAAACTCCAGCTTTACTCTGTAGCATATTGCCTACTCTGAGGTGATCGCTGCCTAACATATAAAGCTATGTCAAACCCAGGGCTGTTGGAGATGCTACACCCAAATAAATCCCAATCCCTTCGACCTACATACTCTAGGGACCTAAACCTTGTCACCACAATAAACAGGACATGCTGGAGGGATAGATTCCTGTCCCAGAGACTTCCCATACCATGGAACAAGCTACCCATCTATGTCAAGCAAAGTTCCTCATTAGCACTCTTCAAGAAAAATCTTGGATGGGAAATAGGAAATACACCCCGGGATCACTTCAGTGGCTCTGCTCAACAGGGGCACAGGAAAATAACTTTCTTGGGTGGCGTAAGCCAGGAAACCTTGTTGGCTAGACTTACTTAGGCCCTTGGACCGATAGCCTAGTACCTACCTCAGAAGAGAAATCACTTGTGGAGACATCACATATTCCAGAATCCAGGTCTCCACTTCTCCCCTCCTGCAGTCGGTCCCCACAGACTTTTCAGACTTTGCCTGGAGACCAATGTCCAGAACTCCATGAAAGAAGGCCTGGAAGGCAGATGCTTTTTCATTTATTTTTTCATGAACAAAAAATGTTCCTGTATGATTATAAAAGTGCAACGTATCTGGGACAAAAACACAGACATCAGCACATAAACATGAAAGAGCTGCTTGCTCTTATCAAGGCACTCAACACGTTAATCATCTTTGGACCTCTTCATATTGTTGCAGACAATATCCAAGTGATGTGCTACATAAATTAGAAAGGGGATACCAGGTCTTACTCCCTATGCAGACTAACCATGTTAGCATGGGATATGTATTTATAGTGTCACTCTACAGACATCCTACATTCTGTCAGAGCAAAACTGTTTGGCAAACAACTGAGCAGGACAAAGGCAAATTCTTACAAATGGAAACTGGACAAGGAGATAATCCAAGGTTTGATCCTTCTGTCTGGTGATCCTCAGGTTGACCTTTTTACCTCTCTGAATAATCAACTAGAAAAATTCTGCTCCAGGACTCCATAGAAAAAGGCCTGGAAGACAGATGCCTTATCTTTTTCTTGAACAAGAATCTTTCTTGAACAAGAATGTTCATGTATGCTTTTCGGCCCTTTCCACTGATATTCAGAGTACTTCTGAAGAATCAGAAGGAATCACCCAAGATAATTGTGGTGATTTTGTTCTGGCCAGGCAACAGTGGTTCTCCCTTCTTTTTGAACTGGTCAGGGGTAATTACCACAAGTTTCCACACAGACTGGATCTCACAGACTGGATCTACTCACACAAGAACAGGGGTGTTTGATACATCACAGCCTCAAACAACTTCATCTGACTGCCTGGATGATAGCACTTAATACCTTTTAGGCACCTGTTTACTGTGGAAGTGCAGCAGGTACTAATCTAGGCAAGAAAGTCTGCTACTAGGAAATCACATCTTAGCAAATGGAAAAGGTTTTCTTGTTGGTGCCATCAACATAACCAGCATCCATTCTGGCTTTACAATTTTTGTGTGAGTTACTTTTCTATGGCCTGTCTTACTTGTTTATGAAGGTTAATTTGTCATCCATGTCAGCACATCTGCCCTTAGAGCCCTCTCTTTCAAGACATTCTCATGTCAAAATATTTTTGAATGGGGTATTGCATAAATCGCCAAGAAAAGTGGTGTCTCCTCCCGGGGGCTTCATTTTGTGTTACAGGAGCTAACACTTGCACTGTTTGAACTAGCTCATCTGGCTGACTTGAGGTTTTTATCATAGAAAACACTGCAAGCTATTATGTTGGTCAACCTTATCTCATTTTCTATAGACATGGTGTCTTTGAGAACTAAACCTCTTTATTCTTAAAATGGTATCCAAGTTTACTTTAAGCCAAACTATCCTTCATACCTTGTATGAATACAGGCAACTTGGGTACCATCTTGACAGAACAATATCTTTCAGAACTTTCGATCAGTTGTTAATTTCTTGTGAAGGTAAGAAGAAAAGACATCCTGTGTTAAAGTTGACTATTTCCAAATGGTTGTCTCAGACTATTATCTTTTGTTATTCCCACCACAACAAAACTATTCCAAGAATGGCCAAGGCACACACTAGAAGGGCCTTGGCTTCATCTATGGCTTTTTGGAAAGGGTTGGGCTCTAGAATTATTCTGGAAGCAGCAACATGTTTTTTGGTACATACTTTTACAAAGCAGTGCAAGCTAGATCAGACTTTGTTAGGAGCATTCTCTAGGGGCTCCTGGGCCCCTCTTCTATAGCTTACATTACTGTAGCAGCGATCAATATGAAAAATATAGTAAAGTTGTGTAAATGCACCATAACAGTTGATTTTCAAATGATCACTACTGCAGTAGTAACCAGCAACGAGGTGTGCAACTGTTTCTAATTTGGTTTTACAAAACCTACATTAGTCTGTTTCTCCCACATGTTCAATGGACTTTGTAAACCAACATGTATGCAGCCCACTGTCTTGGGTTGCCAATATTAACCTTTCATCTCTTTGTTTGAATTTGCCTCTCCTCAACCACTTCTGCATTCATTCCTGATCAACATGAGGTTCTTCCGGAAGGTTTCTATACTTGCAACTATATTTATGCTTTTTCCACATTTCTTGCCTTCTAATCTGGCCCTTCACCTTATATTCTTTCTTTTGTTTTTTGGCACATTCATTAGCTGTCTGATTTTTATCTACTTCTGGTTTGATTTCCATTCCTGCTTGATGCCGATATGTTTCTGCAAGAGTAAGCAGAGAAGTCATCATAGATTTACTCTCCTCATGTTTCAAAACTTTCACTAGATTTGGGTCTTGTGAGGTCAGCAGATATGTGTGGAGTCCCATGATTGCAGATCTATACATGTAATCACTTTCAAGGAGGCCTATCCCTCCTTCGGAACGGGGACTATATAATCTTGGTATACACTGATTTTTATAAATCATTTGGTGAGAATGAAGCATCCTTCTTGTTTTCCTATCTAATCTATCCAATGTGTTTTGGTGCCAGTCAATCACTCCAAAATAAGTTAGGACAGGAAGAGCAAATTAGTTTATAGCTTGGATTTTGTTCCTAGATGTCAACTCTGTTTTCAGAATTAATTTAAGTCTTCTAAAGTATCCCTTACTAAGTTTTATTCACATTTGTTCATGTTTTATTGTTGATCCTTCATCAATTCCCAAATATTTATACACTCCTTCTTGCTCAAGTTCTTTTATGCCACATTCTTGTCCCAAACAGATGTTTTCCTGGTGCTGTAATTTTCCTGCTTTAAAGGTTGCTTCTGCACGCTAATCAAGACCAAATGACATTCTTATATCATCTGAAAAAGTTCTGAAAACCTGCAGCTGTGCTTTCAGTTCCTCATCTTATGAGCTATACAGTTTTAAATCATTGACAAAGAGAAGATGAGAAGTCTTTACACTTTGTTGTTTTCTAGGCGCCAGATTGTAGAGATGGCATAAGATAAGTAGACAGCTTCATGGGTTAAGGGCGAGGCAGAATAGCAATGGTGACTGAGAGTCACCTTGGAATATCCCCCTTTGAATTTTTATCCCTGGGATAATAATCTGTCCTTTATCATGACTTAATTGCAAAGTGTTCTGCCACTGTTTCATGGTCACTGTAATGTGGTCGATCAGTGTAGGGTGTATCTTATACATTTTTAAGCACTGTTTTATCCATGAATGCGGGATACTATCTAATGCTTTTTTATAGTTAATCCATGCCATACTTAAATTCTTCCCCTTTTTACAGTTCTCCAGTATGACTTTATTTAACAACAAATCATCCTTTGTTCCATATGACTTTCTTTTATTGTCCTTTTGTTCTACTTTCTCTTTTCTTGGCAGTCTTTCCTTTTACTTTATTTCCCAATTCTCTATAAAACTTTTTGGGTCATCAATAAATTGCTTATTTTGTACTTTTCCTTTATATTTATGTGTGTATCTTCAAAGTTTTTCTGCTTGTGCTGAAATTTTTAGTTTGTTTTTTGCGATAGTGCATGATAGATCCTGTTCTGTTCTAATACTGAGCATTGCTTTTACCACATCTTTCTTAGTATTTTTGTTGATCTATTCCCTCTTCTATAGTTTTCTAACAGTGACAGTTCTTGTCTTAATCGCTTTATAGTTTTCTCTACTTGATACTTCCATGATGGCATTTGATTTCTCCCCTTCCTTTCCCTCACTACCCAGTTATTAATTTAGGAACACAGTAATATATCCTGGTTACTCCTGTTATATCACATGGATCTCTATGGACAGTTCTAATTACTGCATTCATTTGTTTTATCAGACTTCTGACTTTTTGGGTTTTATTGACCTTCTGCAGTCTATTTCTCTCATTGATCTTAATATATCTATCCATGTCTATTAAATCAAGCAACTCTTCTCTTAGCTCATTTTCTTCCAAACTGAGGGCACATCCCTTGTTTTCTGTTTCTTGTGGGCATTCAGTTGAAAGTTCTATAGCATCTTCCTATGGTATCTTCTCTTCAATTTCATCCTGTGTCATCTGTTGCTCTGTCATATGGAAACTCGCTGGTCTATCACTCCTCAACATTGACTACATCAGAGTTTCCACAGTTTCTTGTTCCTTTCCTTGCTGTCTAGCTTCAAGTGAATGCTTATACTTACTTCCTGTATAAGGCTCCAAAATATCTTGATATGGCACCTAACCAATTGCTTCCTGTTCCACTGGTTTCCCCTTAATTTGGATATCCATTACTCTATCCTGTTGTGGTGCTTTCTGTATACAATTTCCTACACTGAATCCTTCACTTTGCAGGTACTCCATAACCTCAGTTTCTTTTTCTTTAACTTCTCCATTACTACTTTTCCTCTTTGTCTTCTTATTTGTACTGTAATATTTTCCATGTCTGGATTCCTTTGCTTGTATTTCTCTTCAAATATCTTTGGTGCTGGTCTTTTTGTATTGGTTAGATTTGCTTTCTCCCGTGCATAAACATTACACCATATTAAATCTCTTTTTCTTTCCCATCTCCATATTTCTTCTTCAGATGTTTCCTGATCTTCCTGTTTCTCCTTACTTTGAGCACGCACTCCACCATGCTGTGATGTAACCTGTATTAGACCTTCTACACCAAATCCTTCACTTCACAGGCACTCCATAACATCAACTTCTATTTTTTTAACTTCTACTTTACTAATCTTCTTTTCTACGTTCCAGCTTTGTGATATTATTTTTTATTGTAAAATTGTCCTTAGCCGGATGCCTTTGCCTGTATTTCTCTTCAAATATCTTTGGGGCTGCCTTCTTTATATTGATTAATTTGGATTTCTCCTTTGCATAAATATTGCACCATATCAAATATCTCTTTCTTTCCCATGTTCATATTTCTTTTTTATATTGTTATAAAAAAGTCCACTAAATACCACCAAGTTTCCAGTCCACAGGTAAAAATGAGAAAAATGAATAATCACCAAAAAGGTATGTAGACAGGAAAACATCCAAAGAGTGAGAGCGAACTGTAAGCGCTTTCGCAGAATAACTGCTTCATTAGATATAATACAATACATACTACATTCACTTTTAAATATCCACAGCAGATTTAAAATAACCAAACAATATATCTAAGCAATTAATGCATAGTATCACAGTTAAAGGAGCCATAATATAGAAATAAAATACATACCATATAAAAACATGTATATACATATGCATATACATGCTTTTATATATATATATATATATATATATATATATATATATATATATATATATATACATACACACACATATAGTAAAATACAAATATATAAACCATGTATATTAAATATACCTAAACATTAGAAGTAGTTAAACATATATAAATTTTAGGTACATTTTTTATATATGTTTAACTGTGATACTATGCATTAATTGCTTGGATATTTTGATTTGTTGTTTTAAATCTGCTGGGGATATTTAAAAGTGAATGTAGTATGTATTGTATTACATCTGATGAAGCAGTTATTCTGCGAAAATGCTTATGATTTGCTTGCAATAAAGTATATCTCTGCTGGACTCTTTGGCTATTTTCCTGTCTACATACCTTTTTGGTGATTATTCATTTTTTATATTGTTGAAATATCTCTAGGTTTTGTTGTTCATATTTTTGCACTTCCTCAGATGCTTCTTTTTACAAACAGATCAAAGTTTCTTGATCTATATACTGTTTTCACAAATCTGTTGTTGCATGTACTGCATCTATCTCCTGATGCTTCTACAGATAATACAGATGCTATATACCTCTTCACTACTATTCAAGTACATTTGTCTTTGTTCAGAATTCTCCTGTTTCATTTCAAGTTACCTTTCTCCTTCCAGTCTGTTCATACATTTCCCTTTTTCTTCTTCTAGAAATTTTTAATGTATACAATCAACTTATCGTAATATAAACATCTACTCATGAGTTCTTCCAAAGTAATTATAATATTGCAATCAAATAACATATGTCTTTCTTTATTTTAATATGTACCTTTAAAAAAAATTATATATATATATGAAATAGGCAAGGCAATCTATAATAACACAATTAAGGATATCTACTGAATCACTTTAGTAACATAGATACTTTTACCTGTTCCTGAAACTATTCTTTCCTAACTATATTATTTCTAAAACAGCTATTAATCTAAAATCAGTTTTATACAATATGATATTGAAATTATTATCTTATACTATATGATTTTAAAATATTTAATCTGTGTTATAAACAGACCAATATATGCAAAACCAGTACAGATGTGTGTAATTAATAAATCTTATAAATGTTGATGTATAAAACCTTTGTTAAACTCTGCAAATAAGATGAGTGGATATCCTAGAAACTGTACTGATTTTCTTATTTTTTCTTCATTTTGAAAGAACCATCCATAAAGTATTATAATAAAATTCCTTATTTCAAGACCAAACATTTACTCTATTAACGTTCATATACTTAAAATATCAGCTTAATAAAGTTTGATATAATAAAACACATTGTTTTGCTCTTTAGAACAATAACTTTGTTTCACGTAGGAGTCCTTCTTGACCCTGCCTCACCATTCTAAAGGCATATAGATGATGCATTCAACAAAACTGTTTTACAACTGAAACTTTGCTACATTTCATACCTATTATTACCAACTGCAAGGCAGTCTATAGTTAGAAATGTCCAAATTCCTAAAATTGAATATACCCTACCTTTATTAACACTTAACTCTAGCACCAACACGACTATAGGTATTGGAAAATAAATCGGTCATTTTGTACTTCTAGTCAATAAGCAAACCTACCATGTGATGTCTTAAAGAGATTTCATTGGCTGCCCATTACTACCTAAGCTACTATGCTACTTAGCACTCAGTAATTCAAAATTATCATGCAAGGTCAATGCCCCCAACTAAACTCAACCTTACAAATAAGAGAATCATCAAACTCATTGAGAGAAAGTCAGGATTATGTCATTACCTCGATAGGATCACATTTTGGCATTCACATGGGGAAAGGCCTTTTATTAAACTTGGGCTAGCAACATGGAATTAACTAGCTGAAGAAATATGCTCTCAGATAGCACTGGATGACTTCAAGGCTAAATTGAAGGAACTTCTACAAGAAGAAATTGCAAATAATTGATTTTGCAACATTTAGATAAGTTCTGTAGGCTTGTTGACTTACTGAAATGGGAATATTTACAAGTATTACATTTAGATATCATTCTGCAGAGATAATTCTACCTTTTAAATACTGCAAATATTGTAAAGATTTCCTTATTGCTTGAAATATGTGCATTTACTTTTGACATGCATTTCATTTAGGATGTAGTTTGACTTTTGTTATCTTTTTATTATATTATGTACTTTTCTCCTCTAGTGCTTGGGTCATGGCTGAAAAGGGTTATTTGACCAGTCCACTTATAAATTTCAAATAAATATATAAACAAATAAAAATAAATTAAAATTATTAAAAGCCATCTCTGCTACAGCACATCACATCACTAGACATATATACTAATTACAGTTTTCTAATATGTCCAAAATTCTAACACATGATAAAGGTGCAAGAAACTCATATATTCAATGGAAGATGTATTTGCTATTTGCATCTTTATAATAGAAAAGCAAGTTGTATAACAATATCAAAAGAAAAGTCCTGACATATTTCAATATCTACTGTGCATCTCACTAGATTGAGACTGATGCAGGCTTCATCATCAGCTATAATACATTGCTATACCATAACAAATAGAACCCCCCTACACACAAAACTAATATTATAGCCTTCATTCCAACCATTAGTTATTATTTGGCTGGTATACCTGCTCTTCATAAAACTGTTCCATAGCAGAGAGATGTCAGACATAACATCTGATTCCCTTCTAATACCACTGTATGCTAGGTATTATTCATTATTTATTTATGAAACAAATTAAGCAAAGAGTTTAATTAATTTAACGTGCTTAAATGTAGAAGCATATGTAATGCATCAGCAACTCACTACACATACTTCCAACCTCCAATCTATACAGCAAAGAAAAATGTATTGAAGTCATTGTGTTCCATGCTAAAGTTACTTGCAACATCTTATTGTGGTCTAGCAAGAAAAAAAAGACCAAACACTGTTTTATTGCAGCTATTCATTCAACCTCTATAGTGCTGGTAACTACATTATGACCACCCCTATCTAGAAACATTCATTCAAATAATGTTAAAAACTAGTTTATGGTGACAGCTACAAATCGAGGGTGAATATTACATCCCCTTCATATTCTTCATAATTAGTTTTTATACTAGTGTACATGTGGATTAATACAGTTATTTACCCATCTGTATATAAGCCATCAAAAAACTCTGATATTCATAATGTCGCACTTCAAAGCAGAGCGTATGCCTCCTATTAGATGTAGCTTCATAATGGTAAATTCATCTTATTATATATATGTGGCATGTTGACCTTCAAGCCTTAGAAACACATCACTTTGGTGGTGGTGTGTCTGCTATTGGTACACCTGTTATGGTTGCCATAACAGGCAGGTGTTCATGGAAGGAAAATGCAGACATGCTAAGAAATACAGAGCAAGCAAGCAGACCAGAGAGAGGCTGTTTATAACAACATTTGGGGGGCATATTATGGCCACTACTGCTTGAGGAGATTAGATTCCTGATGAATGGGTCTACAGAGGGTTCTGAAAAGGAGTCTAGTGGGAGCTATGTGTAAAGTATAAAGGCAATTTAGAAGGTATCATTGAAACATGTGTGGGAGGCTCCCACAGAAAATAAGGAAAAGTTTATTAATGTGTATGTGCATACAACAAAAAGGGAATTTAACACAATGAGGTGCCTTGTGTAGAGGATGGTACTGTCAGGACAAAAAGGTAAGAGACATGACTGTTGCTCTGTGTTGCTTTAATCTATGACTGCTGTCTTTGTTGATTTGTAATGTATGACTGAAAAGAGAGAGAGAGAAGTTAAAAGTAGAGTTAATTTGAATTCATGAGCCTACAGCATGTTGGGATGTAGGTATGTCTGCAGAGTTAATTCATATTCAAGAGTCTACAGCATGTTGGGACATAGATGTGTGTGTGTGTGTGTGTGTGTGTGTGTGTGTGTGTGTGTGTGTGTGTGTGTGTGTGTGTGTGTGTGTGTGTGTGAAATCAAATTCATGAATCTACAGCATGTTGGGACATAGGTGTGTGTATGTTGTTATATCAAATTCATGAGCCTATACTATGTTGGGACATAAGTGTGTGTGTGCTGGTATATCAAATGTATGAGCCCATAGCATGTTAGGAGATAGGTGTGACTGTGTGATGACAAAAGCACTACTCTTTCCCTAAATGGTGTGTGATTGATATAGCTATTTTCTTTTCTTTGAAAGTAAGTCTTAACAAAAAAATGAGATCAAAGATAAGTAAGCAGGATCAAATTCCTGAAAAGGAACACCTACATATTTTATGTATCATAATTATGGTAAGGAAAGTTGTAAGTATTTGCATGAGTGGTTTCAACTTACTAAAAATTGCTCTGGTGGAGAATTTCCATTAAATGGAACTTATGATAAGGATAAATTAATGAAATTGAAGGATGTTTTGGGAAAAAAGAAAAGCAAAGTTGGGAACAAATGTCAGTATTTTATTCTTGGTATACTGAAGTTCTTAAAAGGAGTCAGCATTAAGAGTAGTTACAGGAGGCAAATAGGAAATTGCTGCAACAGGTAAAAAAGGTTAAGAAAGCAGTATAGACCAGTAAAAGGGGATCTCTTTATCCTGTTTTGGCAGGTTTGGAAAAAAAAAACTAAGGATGCCCAAAAAGCAGAGACTTCTAAAGAGGATGATAATCCTCTGGTAGCTACTGCACCAACACGTTAATATGCACTGGTACAGGTGGCTCTTGTACAAGATTCTGCTGTTTCTCAGACCGCATTTTGAACACAAGGTCAGCATGGTACTGTTACATCTCAACCTAGTTCCCCTGTTCAGCCTTCATCTTCAGAACAGGCATCTGCAGTCAAAAAGTTTTTTTTTTTTCTTCTTCGTCCTATCATTCTCAACAAGCTTCTACCTTTCCAACAGGAGAACTAGTATTTGACACTCCTGTGGCTCATCACAAGTGCTCACATGATAGAGTAGGACAAGAGGCTATTAACTCTGGAGAGGATCTTTTGGCACCTCTTAGAAATTTTGGGGGGCTAATGCTGATTTGCCTACTATATCTAAATGTTTTCTAAATATTGACAAAAATTCATTAAGGTTTAAGGAGGAATTAAAAAAACTATAATAAAATATTACAACCCTACTTTGACAGATTTAACCAGTTGCTTCAGATAGTTAGTTCAGATAAAATAAGAAAACAGCTACTTGAAAAGGCTAAAATAACATATTTTACTCTCAGGAAATGCACTAATAGATAAAATGACAGAAGTGTGTCAAGTTAGGACTGATTGGTCTAAGATACAGGGATGTAAGCAAAATAAAGTGAAAGCCTCTGCAGATTATTTGAGTCATCTTAAAGCAGTGTTTGCTAGAAATTCAGAAATACCAGACCCACAAGAACAAGCTAAACCAGCTATTGCAGGTGCTTTTATACAGGGTTTGCAGGCCCTTGTAGAAAATCAAATAAAGCAAGTGCTTCTAGATGGGCAGGAAAAAGAATTGGAGTCCTTATTAACTGCTGCAAATCACCGTACTGACTATGTCAGGGTAATAAAACAAAAATAAATCTTGACCCTTTGCTGCCAATAGATTAAAAGGGACCCTATGTTAAAGTAGAAATAAATGAAAAGGAAATTCTAGTCCTGGTGGACACTGGAGACACTAGGTCTGTATTAAAAGTTACTTCAGATAGTCTAATACCAGTATAAAAACAAAGTAAAGGCAGTTGGTGTGACAAATGCTACTGTGGATATCTTGTTTCAGAACCTATACCCATTTCTTTAGGACTGATTGAAGGAAGGCGTTCTGGTAAATTTGCTAGATACTACACTTGAGAGACCTGTTATGCAAACTGAGTTGTGCTACTTACTGCACACCAGAAGGGGTGTATTTGGATGTTCCAACATAATCAGAGGGGGGAAGTATTAGCAGTCTTAGAAGCTAAGGAACAGCCTTTTGAAGGCATACAGACAACAGAAAAACTGCTGCAGCAGGTACCTGCTAACTTATGGGTTAAACATGCTAATGAAGCAGGTATATTAAAATCTGTAAAACTGGTAAAAATAAAATTGAATCCATCAAAACCCCTCCCTAAAGTTCCACAGTATTGACTGAAATCAGAAGCACAGCAAAAAAAAAATCAAACCTGTAATTCAGTCCTTGATACAACAAGAAATAATAGTACCAGCTAAAAACCTTTGTAATACTCATATTTTCCCCTGTGAAAAAATACATACAGGTTTGTGCAAGATTTGAGGGCTGTAAACAATGCAGTACTACCAACTTTTCCTATGGTTCCAAATCCAACAATACTTAGTTGCATACCATCTACAGCAAAATATTTTTCTGTGATAGATCTTTGTTCAGCATTCTTTTCTATACCTATCCACCCTGAAAGTCAGTTTCTGTTTGCTTTTACTTAACAGGGACAGCAGTATACATGGATATGGTTGCCACAAGGATACACTAAATCTCCTTCATTATTTTCTCAAATTCTGAAAGATTTGAAAGATGTGACATTTCCAGGTGGGTCTGTGTCAGTGCAATATGTAGATAATTTGCTAATAGCATCTGATTCTTTTCAGCAGTATTAGCAGGATACCCTACATCTTTTGACTATCCTTACAGAAAAAGAGCACAAAGTGACAAAAGAAAAATTACAGCTATGGTTACCTCAAGTATGTTATCTTGGGCACTTAATATTTCAGGGTAGGATCTTACAGTATCTGTCCCTCACATTGTATCATCTTACTTAAAATGAAACTCAACTCCTCTTGACTGCATGTCTAACTTAATATGAATGTGCACTTCCTTCTGATTCATTTGTTTCTCTAATATGCTGCTCTGTTCTAAACCCTGCATCTTTGTTCTATACTGCTGAGGATGGTACAGTGCATGATTGTGTGTGTGTGTGTGTGTGTGTGTGTGTGTGTGTGTGTGTGTGTGTGTGTGTGTGTGTGTGTGTGTGTGTGTGTGTGAGAGACTAATTATCTACTTTCATCTAGAAAGGACTTAAAGGACACTCCTATGCACAACACTGAATTAAAACTATTTCTGGATTGTGTGATGATAGGAGGTACTGCTAGCACAGCTAGCTGGAATTTTGTCACTTGTGAATATCAAACTGATTTATGCATGATGTTTGTGTTAAAAATGTGTTATAACTGTATGGCATTTGTATATCAAACTGATTTGTACAGATGTCTGTGTTGAAAAGGTATTTGTAAAGTGCTTCTGATTGAAATGTATCCACAGTATGCCCTACTAGATAGAACAGAAATATACATGCACAAATGTAACTATTTAAATGTATACATTTTAACAGAGGAAACTGGAATGTTAACCTCAGTCCTGCAAACTTTAAAACATATCTGACATTAAATCACTTCATGGGCTAGGCCATAAAGATGCTATCTCACAGGTTTCAATACAGCCAGAGACACAAAGTCTGTACTAGGAAACTTTCTGTATTGTCTTTGGGGTGAACTAATTACTAGACTCGAAGCATGAAGGTATGAAATTGTTTTATGACTTCCAGCACCTGCCACAGATGTCAGCAAAAGCCCTTGTGTTTGTATTTTTACAGGTAGGTGCTAAATCCTGCCTGCCTCCAGCAATGGGGTTGCATGGGAAGTAGAAGTCAGATGACCAGAAGTGATGTCATTCTTCAAGCTATCACAGAAGTAGTATTTTAGATATTATTTTTGAGAATTCCCTTAGACAAAGCATTCTGTATTCTGTCTTGGGCCTGACAACAAGAAGGACCATTCATTACATCATCTGCCTTACTCTGTTAAATAAGTAGGGAATAGTAATATAGTGAAGCTTAGTTTAGATATTGTTTTTCTTTATTTTTCTGAGCCAGTCCTTCAAGGTTATTTTAAATATTTCCTGTGATTTGAACTCTAATGTCACTGTGAATATATACTTAGTATTTTCTTGTTCTTTTATTATTTATTATTAAATATATTTAAACTTTTAATTGTGGCAGATCTTTGTAGAGATATTTAAGTTTGTAGAGTATTTGCATATGCATTTGGTGACACTGTGTGGGCCACTCTTAATCGCCTTGCTCTTGGTCAAACTACCATTTGTATTAATATTAATGTTACTCATTATATTGGGTGCTCGTAGAAGAGCCTTAAGGTAGCTGGTAGGGGTGTCTGGTGGCAGTCATACCTACCTTATAGTCTGGGCAGAAGGGGCCATAGCTAGTAAACTTGTGTCAGTCTTCCCCAGGTGTGTGTGTGTGTATGTGTGTGTGTGTGTGTGTGTGTGTGTGTGTGTGTGTGTGTGTGTGTGTATAAATCAAATCTCAAAGAGTGTGTGTGTCAGCTACATAGGCAGGGGCACAAAGCACTGGTTGGACAGAGAGGGTGCTGGAGGCATTAACTTGGACAATCAATTGAGATCTCATCTCTATAGCTGTGCAGTGGGGAGTCTTATTGGCAATCTAGAGAAAGAGGGAGAAACCAGCCCCAGACTGATTGTGGTGTCTATGTGCTGTTAAGGGAAATTGCACTTGATGCCAAGAGCTGCATCTGGAAATATTGTGTGTGTACCTCTTATTCTCCCAGTGAACATCCCCTACAGGTCCCATTGGTGAGGATTGAGGCTCCTTGATTACTGGTCCAGAGGTAGGGAGTCACAGGTGGTGTCTGTGAAAGACATCAAAAAGAAGATTTGGTCACAAAAATAATATTTTGCTTTAACAAAAAAATAGTCTCTTTTGTTATTAAAAAAGTTAATTATTGCTATTAATACTTAAATGGAATGCCCATCAAAAGATTATAAATACTATGTTAAAAGAAAATAATTTGGCAGATCAAGCTACTGAAGGAGTTTGTGTAAATTACATGTGATTTTATTGCAAGAATCTAATAGTTTTGATACTTAGAAATGGTATGGCCTTCTAACAAAAGTTATCAATAAGACTGTTGCTTACTTCTCTGAATTTTACTCCATCTTAAAAAGATGCACTGAGACAGCCATGCCAATCCAGTGTAAGCATAATGGTAAGTCAACCAACTCTATAATAAAAAGAAAACCTCCTGGTCATCACAAAAAGACATCCACTTTATCATTATAAAAATGATAAATCTCTCAAACTTACCATTAGGATTTGTAATGCCAACTATAATCAACTAATTCAAAAACAACCAGAAGGTCTTCTTCAGCTATGTTAGGGAGCTTAGAAGTAACTTGCAATTCTGTACTGATGTATCTTTAATGGTACATCTTTCTCTGACCTTGAGGGTATTGCCAGTATCTTTGTGGACAGATTCTCTTCCAACTTCACTCTACCCAGCCTCCTCTCTGTTGTCTCCATTCCACCTCAATCTTCCCTCCAGAAATCAATTTGGGTCAAGTCCTTTTGGCACTTTCCAAAATTAAAACTGTCTATGGTTCCTGACAATTCCAGGATGTCTGCTGAGAAGCTTAAAATCCCAGCTAGCAAAACTCTTCCATCAACTGTCTACCCTGAGTCTCTCCACTGATTTTGTTCCTGAGATGTGGAGAATGGCAGTTGTGATGACCTTGTATAAAGGCAAGCCTCTACTAACTCTGGCTATTACATGGCAGTTAATCTCACTAGTATTGCTCACAAGGCATTCCCTGTAGACAAATAAATAATGATATAGGTGATCTTAAATCCCTGGATACATACCAATTCAGCTTTGTAAAACTCAGATTATGCCTTCTAAACCTAATAAAGTTTTTTTGAATGGGTTACTGAAGTCATAGATTAGGGGCATGCAGTCCACACTGGACTTTGTCAAGCCTTTTGACATTATCTTCTATGTTGTGATTAGTGGCAAATTGTTCTAATTCAACATTAATCCATATATAGTTTTCTGGATAGGTAACGATGTCTGACAGAATCTATACCATTTTGGTCAGGAATTTTTACTCTTGACAATAAAATGTCACCATAGGTGTCTCACAGGGCACTATCATAGCTCCCCTCTTTGGTATATATTTCTCTGATATAAAAGTCACAGTACTATAGCTAACCAAATTTGCTGATAACTGCAACTGTGGTGGTTACCAAATTCCTTCCTGATACTCATATTCCCAGCAAGGGCTGGAACAAACAAATGTTTGGTGTATTAATCATGGTCTTACTCTCAACATCAAGAAATGCAGCATAGCTTATTTTGGCAAATATAACATCACTACTGTTTACCATATAGACAACAATCTACTTAAATATGACACAGTTATCAGGGACATGGGTGTATATATATATATATATATATATATATATATATATATATATATATATATATATATATATATATTATTTTTTATTTTATTTGCAGTTGGTTTACCAGGATAGTCCATTGGGCCAAAAGAACCCGTTTTCAATGGAGTCCTGGGGTGAAAAGCTCCAAAAACAATTAGCAAGGTTGCAATAAGGTATTTAGTTTCAATTGTACAATTCCTATGGACTTGGAAATACAGTAGACTAGTGTACAAACATATACAAATATTACAATCTTGTATCGCTGAAAACAATTTACAATATAGAAAGTGAGAGGCTTTTACAACTTAGGGTGGGTTACACTGGAGATATCTTTCTTACATTCAGGATGAGTAGCTTAATACAATCAAGAGAAAGGTATATGAGCTGACATAGAACCTTTCAATATAGAAACAGAGAACCTTTTCCATCAGAGGGTATATTTACACTAAGGTACCTTTAAGTATTCAGAAAAAGCTAATACAAGCAAGAGCAAGATCTATGAGTTTAGAAGAGTAAGTAGAAATTCTCATTATGAATAGGGGAGGAGAAGTGAAAATTCTCACTATGAGGAGATTATGTTGGGTGGGAGCAGGAGCATTCCCATTGGGAAATTAGGTGTGAATGAAGGGATTTTTTGAATGAGAAGTGATTTGTGATGGTACGAATGGATGGGGATAAGGAGTTCCAGAGATGAGCAAGACTGTAGGATAAGAGATTTTTTCCAGGGGGACGAATTGGTTTATACAGTTCAATTAAGCTTTGGTTGTTAGATCTTAGAATTCTATCAGGGAGGTGCATTTTGAAGGTAGAGGAAAGGGATGGGCAGAGGGAGGGATTGAAGATGAGTTTGTGTGCAAGAGTCAGTTGGACGTAGCTGAGGTGATTGGGTAGTTCTAACCATTTTAGTTTGTGGAAAGCTGAACAGTGGTGTGAGGAGGACTTATGGAGGTAGCAAACTTGACAATTTTGTTATAGCAAGAGGAGAGTTGTGTTTTGAGAGAAGATTGTAGGTTAGTTAGAAGTGGGACTCCATAGAGGAGGGATGGGATGAGAAATGTGGTAGATAGGGTGAGTTTGGTGGAGGGTGTAAGATAACGATTCTGTCTGTAGAGCATGCCAAGTTTTTGGTGTTTTTTTTTATATTTAGTTGAAGATGGGAATTGAATTTAAGCTGACTATCAATTTGGACCCCAAGTAATTTGGCCTAAGATACCAGTTCTAAGGGTGTATTGTTGCGACTAGTAATAGTGAAATTACTTGGATTGAAAAAGGTAGCTTTAGAGGGGGTGAATACCATTACTTTGGTTTTGGAGGCATTGAGTACAAGGTGATTTGTTTTCATCCATTGTTCGGTGGTTGAGAATACATCTTGACTAAGCTTTAGCAGTGTGGGGATGAAGGTAGCAGAGCAGATTATAGTTGAATCATCTGCGTATTGGATAATTTTAGTTGAAGGGATAGAGTTATGGAAATCGTTTATGAATATATTGAAAAGCAGGGGACCCAGTATAGATCCTTGGGGAACACCGGTTGGGGTGTTGATGAAAGGGGAGGTGGCTTTTTTCCATCTCACTGCCTGATATCTATTGGATAAGTAGCTAGTGAACTAGTTCAGAGAAGAGGGTGACAAGTTAAGCTTGGAGAGTTTAGTTAGTAATAAATTGTGGGAGATAGTGTCAAAGGCTTTAGAGAGGTCTAGTAAGAGGGTAGAGACAATGTGTCCTGTGTCCCGGGCTTTGTTCACAGCTTCCAGGAAGGAGAGTAGGGCGGTCATAGTACTGTGTCTTGGTCTGAAACCATGTTGTGTTGGAGTTAGTAAGTTATTGTCTAAGAGGTATGGTAGGAGTTGTACGTGAATACACTTTTCTAAAAGTTTAGAGATAGGAGCTAGAATAGCGATGGGACAGAAATTAGTAATATTGTTATTGATGCCTCCTTTGTGCAATGGAACAACAAAAGCCTTTTTCCAGATTTGGGGTACCGAGTTTTCTTGAATGGAATGGTTGATTAAAATGCTGATGGGGTAGGCAATGGCTTCAGCAGATATATTGAGAAAGTAAGAAGGAATGTTATCAGGGGCATTAGAGCATGGTTTTAGTTTCTGCAGTGTTTTTTTATGGTGGATGTGGGTATAGGTTTTAGTGAGAATGGTGGGGGGGAGGAATTTCAGAATGTTGATGATGGAGTGGAGATAGGGGGATGAGCAGTGGTGAGGGGTGAAAAGTTGCTAGGGGTGGATTGGGGTATAGTGGGAGGTATGGTGGGGTTTGAAGATGAAAAGGATGAGGTTAGTTTGGAGATACAATCAATGAATAAGGTGTTGAATTGAGTGGCCAAGTCTATGTCAGGAGTGTTAGGGTCTGGGCTCGGGTTATCTGGTTTGTTGGGATTGAGGAGGGTAGACATGCATTTCCAAAATTTTTGAGGGTTTGTTTTGTTGTTATTTTGGATTATGGAGAAGTAATTTTGTCTATCGGAGATGATAAGTTTTTTTACTTTGTTTCTGAGTGTTTTGTATTCGTTATGGGCTAGGGGAGTCCTATGTTAATGATATGATGACCATGCCTTATCTCTAAGGTGCATAGTTACTAGTGTGTTTTTTGTTAGCCAAGGGGCAGTTTTGTTTTTTATTCATTTTGTTTTTATGGGGGCTTGTTGCTCTAAGAGGTTTAGAAAAGTTGAGTTAAAGTGGGCGACAGCCTGTTCCAGGGGTAGAGTTTTTAGGGTGTACCAGTTGATTGCTTTTAGAGAATTGGAAAAGGTAGTGGGGTTAAAGTTTTTTTGGCAGCGAGTAGTAATAAAATTGTGAGTAAGATGTAGGGGTGAAGTTAGTCAGTGTGTGAATGTGGGCAAGTGGTCACTAAAGGAATCAGGCAGGGTGCCACTATGTGAGAAGTAATGAGGGTGGGAGACTAATATCCAGTCTAGGATACTATCACTGATGAGGTTTTTTGAGGGCTGAGTCATGGAGTTGATCAGTTGAGAAAAGTTGTAAAGATTAATGTTAAGTGGATTTGTGGGAGACTGTATTGCAGACCAATTAATATTCATGTCACCCATAAGTATACTTTCATTGTTAATGTTATTGGAAAGCCAGGAGAGGATATCTTCTAGTGTAGAAATATTGTTGCCTGGGGGGATGTAGAGGGAGGCTATGCATATGTGTTTGTGTTTATTTACTTGAAGCAGAGCCAGGAGTAGTTCTGCATTATTGAATTGTGGAGTTGGTTTGTTGTAAGGGATAACTGTTAAGGAGGATATGTATAGAAGGGCTACTCCACCTCCTTTTTTGTTTGTTCTATCTTTTCTGATTATAGAGTAGTTGGGTGGAATTATTTCTGAATCTTTTATATGAGGTTTTAACCAAGTTTCAGAGATGGACAAAATGTCTGGTTTGTTATATGTAAGCCAGGCATGCAGATTAGGGATTTTCTTAAATATACTTTGGGCGTTTAAGGAGGTGAGTAGTATGGATTTATCCATTGGCGGGGATGAGGATGGGCCTGGGTTGGGGTGTATGTCTCCTAATAATAGAATAGAAGTCAGATATAGCATTAGGTTGGGGAGGTACTTTGTTTGCTTAGAGACGGGGTTGAGTTTAGCTAGATTTAAGGTAGTTGTTGTAAGGTTTGGATAGTTGTGAGGAGTAATAAGTTTATAAGAGAAGAAAAGAGGGTGTTTTTTGGGGTATAAGCATGGAGAGATTGGGAAGTGTGAATGCAAGACAGGTAGGTTAAGATGGTTAGTAGTATGAAAGGATGGAGTGTGGTTATAGTTAGTTGGCAGGGTCAGGTAGTAGATATAGGATATGTTGAGGAACAGTACTAGATGAGTACAGAAGAATATGGCTTTTGAGAGCATAGTGGGATAGGATATTGAGGGAAGGTATGCTGTGGGTGGCTAGTTTACTAGGTATGTGAGTTATAAATTTTGGGAGGAGACAGAGAGGGGAGGTATGGAAGAGTATTGGTGAAAAGAGGGGAGGAGTAAGAAGTGAGTGTGGAAGGGAGGAGGTTACTAGTTGGTTGGGGCGAGGTGATGGGCATGGCTAAAGGGTATAAATGTAGAGGTGCTGGGGGCGGGTGGAAATTGGGGGCAGGGCAGGGGAGTGGAGTGAGCGCGCAGGGCGAACGGAGCGGGTAGACCCAAGGGAAGGCTAAGGGTGAACAAGAACCAATCTGTGGAGCACTAGTAGCTGAAGGTAAGTCCACATATATTGATAATTGACACTGTGTTGGTAAGGAAAAACCTCTACCTTGTACAGCTTAACTTTTTTGATATCTTCTATAGGTCCAGTGATCTTATAGTCTCACTTTATTTATCCCTTACTGGGCCTGTCATTGAATATAATGCACCCTTTGGCATGTACCTCACTAAGAACCTAAACTAGCTTGAGAAACCTCAGCACTTCCTTACCAAAGTATCTCAGGTCTCAGTACCTTTAGCTGCTGTGATAAACCAAAATATCTGTCCTCTATTCTGTGTTGTACAAACTCCTGAGGAGTGATCTCTGTTAGTCGTCCATGCTATGAATGACCCAGCATGCTTTGACCACTTAAACCTAAAAAGAACCAGTGGCAAATACCCACTAACACCACTAAGTTACACGACAGATATGTAACCCAATGTACACCCCCCCCCCCATTTCTGGAAGAAGCTGCCCTTACCTATCAAGCAGATTAATTCCGCAGTAATTTTTAAAACCAGTCTGGATGAATGGATAGGGGATCAAAAATTTTCACTGGGGATATGAGGAGAAAGTCGGCTTAATGGTTGACACTGTTAGTTTCCCACTTGTATTGGGTGATGGTCTCTTTGGCCATAAGTTTAGCAACAGCCTATGAATCTAGAAATACTGAAACTATGAAGACTGAAACGATGCTGCATCAAATGGATCTTTTAAAAAGAATCTAGCATTGCATTAATGACTGTGTTTCTTTTATTTCTCACCACATTTTTGTGTTTTCCTTGTAAGTAAACCTCAGCTTCAAAGCTGGCTGCAGTTATAGTTTTACTGTACAGTTACAGCAAGGACTGCAAGTTGTTACACTGGGGAAGACTGTAGGCAGATATTCAGTTTTATTATACAGTATGGCTATGTAAGCTAGCTGCTTGAAATCCTATGCTCTGCATATGCTCTGCCTGACTTGTCTTTTCCCCATACCACACAGAAATGCAAGCCTTCTGGAACAGAGGTGCTGCTACCTCTTAAAGGAATAATTAATGACTGTTAAACTGACCAGGAATATAGTCCCCTCTCAACGTGCATGATTAACTGTCTGAAAATGATACAAAACCCTTGTATCCATATCAAGAACTGTTATGAAAAAGAGGATCCTTGTGAAAAAATAGTAACCTGTGAGGGTGCTATTCTCTCTTGCCATACATAGGTTCATAGGTGTGTACTAGGCTAATATCCCTGGAGCCTTTACAAACCTATCCCATAGAATTACCCTGGCATTGTGCCACCCAACCTTAGTTTCCAATGCCTCTGTCAAGTAAAGCCACTGGAGTGATCCCTGGGGTGAATTTTCTATTTCCCATCCACTCAACAAGATTTCTCTTGAAGAGGGCCAGTGAGGTGTTCTGCTTGACATGTATGGGAAGTCTATTCTATAGCATGGGCAGTCTCTGGGTTATGAACCTGTCCCTCCAGCATGTTCTGTTGATTGTGGTAATGAGGTTGAGATCTCTGGAGTGTGTGGTACGGAGGTGTTGGGATTTATTCAGATATAGCATTTCTAACAGAGCTGGGTCAGACATGGCTTTGTAAGTCAAGCAGAGATCGCCTCTAAGTAGGCAATATGAGACAGAGAATAGTTGGAGTTTTTTTAGTCTGTCCACATAGGACAAATGTTTAAGGCCTAGGATCCTCTTTGTGAGGTACTTTTGTGGCCTCTCCAGTTGTTGCAGGTGTTTAGTGAGGTACATGCCAAATGGGGCATTGCACTCAATGATTGGCCTAATGAGGGAAGAGTAGAGGGAGACAATGACCTCTTTCTTCCTGGATGCAAAACCTTAGTAATGAGATGTGCCACATAGAAGGACTTTCTGACCACAGTGGCAATGTTGTGATCAAAAGAGAGGTTGCTGTCAACCTGTGTTCCCAGATCTCTTATACTGCCTCCGTGTTCAGTGGACTACCATTGATGTGGTAATTCATGGGAACCGTGTTTTTCCCAGGATGATGACACATTTTGTGGCATTGAGCTTAAGGCCATGGTTCTGACACCAGTCTTTGGTCTCAGTGAGGCTGTTCTGTAGGATATCAACATCTCTTGGGGAGTTAATAGCTCCCAACTTGCAATCGTCTGCGAACTTTGTCAGCCAGAGTCCCTTCATGTTCACCTGGACTTCAGAGAAGTGGATACCAAACAGGACAGGACCCAGGACCAAACCCTGTGGGACTCCACTCATGACTGGTCAGTGGTCTGACTTGGAGTCAGCTACTTTCACACTGTGGGTTCTATCTGTGAGCCAGTTTGCAACATCACTGGAAAGTTCTTGAAAAGGTGAACACTTCTGTGATTGATATCCTAGATCTCTGTTGCACAGTTAAAGACCTATGACCCTTTGTTTGACCATAACACTGGTATTTTTCGATACTGAAAATACAGTTTCTCTTTCATAAATCTGCAAAATAAAATCAGCATTTACAGACGGACCTTTATGCTAACACCAGTGTATAGCCCAGTGGCTGCCAAACAGCTATCATATTTTGTAACTCACGCCATTTATTAGATATTATAAATCAAATAAACTATGTTTTCATAGAGCATTTTGGGGGAAGCTCTCAGGATGCAAGCCATTCCTAACTTAGAAGAGTTCAGGAAGTAAAAACATCAATTAGCTTCCTGCTGCACAGGATTAAATGAGCTCAATGTTAAATCTGTATATTCAGTACAAGCCATCATCATCAGCCCCCTTTTATCATATTTTTTTCTAGATGGGGTTGGGGTATTGTGTTAACTGTCACCAACTCTCTGAATTCAGTGCCAAATTCCTGCCTTCTTCAACACTCATTCCTGACTGTCACAGATCTTCTTTCACACAATCCATCTACCTCTTTGCTGATGTCCTTGCTTCCTCTTACCTTCTTCCTGTCTGTCCCAAATCTTCCTCACCAGATTGTCTTCTGCTTTTCTGCATGAGTCCAAACCACCATAATCTGTTCTCTTTGATCTTCCATGCAATTGGAGCTACTTTGGCTTCTGCTCTTATGTCCTCATTTCTTCATCTTTTTCACAGTGTGCATCCTACCACCCTTCTCAGGCACTTCATTTCCATCACCTGTAGCTTCTTCAACTGTTTTGCCTTTACTGCCCAAGTTTCTGTACCATACAGTAGTACTTGTTGCACCACTGTCTTGTAAATCTTACTTTTCAGCTTCTTTGGCATTCTTCTGTCATAGACTATACCTGACACTCTATGCCAGTTGGCTGCAACCCCTCTGATTCTAGCCTTGACTTCTTCATTCAGACTTCCCTTCTCCTCAACCACCCCTCCCAGATACTTGAACCTGTTTACCTGTTCCACTATCTTCCCTCCTATCTTTATTCTTAGCTTCTTCTGATTATCCCAATTAGCTGCCATTACCACTGTCTTATCTGTGCTTAGTTTCATCCCATGTGCCTTCAGTTTTGCATTCCATTCTCCTATCCTTTGCTGATGTTCTTGCTCAGAGTCTGTCTGTAATGCCACATCATCTGAATACAGCAACTTTGTTGATCTGTCTCCTCTGATCTGTTTGCTACTGTAGTCCATCACCAGTATGAACAGCGGTGGGCTCAGAGCTGAACCCTGGTGTACACCTACTCCCACTGGGAACCCTTCTGTGAGGCTGAATACTGTTCGTACTTGAGTCATTTGGTCATTGTACATAGCCTGCACTAATAGTGCCAATGTTTCTGGGACTTCAAATGACCACAGTACTGCCCAGATCAGCTTTCTTGGGACCTTGTCATATGCTTTCTCCAAGTCTAAGAATACCCAGTTCGACTCTCTCCTCATCACTAGCTTTGTCTCAAGTATCTGTCTCACTGCAAACATCAGGTCAATTGTGCTGCATCCTGATCTGAAACCAAACTGCTCATCTCCCATCTTACATTCTACTTTTCTGCGTATCCATTTATCAATCACCTTCTCCAGAATTTTCATGCAGTGTGATAGGAATTTGATGCCTTGGTACTGCCCACAATTGTGGATGTTCCCTTTGTTCTTGTACACTGGCATGAGTATGCTTAATCTTCAGTCATCTGGAATATGCTTTTCTCTCCACACTGCTATGAGTACCCTCAGGAGCCAGTTGTCCCTTATCACACCTAGCATCTTTATCATATCTGCTGTAACCTCATCTGGGCCTGCTGCTTTCCCTGATTTCATTTTCCTTAGTGCTGTTCTTACTTCTAGGGTGGGCTCCTCTTCTGTCATTGTAGGCTGTTTCTGGGGCAGTACAGCTTCTGTGGGTTTTCTTCATTCAGAAGCTACTGGAAATACTCCTTCCATCTGCCTTTGATATTCTGTGGAATGGTGAGCAGGTTGTTTTATGAAGGGTGTCTGACTATCTTATTTATCTTCCTGTCTTTGCCTTGCAACCTGATATAGTTTTTTTGTGCCACTTACTGAGTTACTTTCCAGAATTGGTAGAGTGCCTCCAATGCCCTATTCTTTGCTATTGCAACTTCTTTCTTAGCTTCTTTGTTAGTCAGCCAGTAGTCCTTTCTAGCCTGGTCAGTCTTTTCTATCTCCCACTTCGTCCTGCACTCCTTCTTTCTTTTGATGACTTCCTGGACTTCTGCATTCCACCACCAGCTTTCCTTATGTACCTTATTCCCATACCTGGCTCAGCCACATATCTTTTCTATAGTCCTAACACATGCTGTTTTTAGGGGCTGTCATTCTTGTTCAACTCCAGCTATTTCTTCCTCTTCTTGGGGTGCTACAGCCCTTAGTAATTCCATGAACTGCTGTACCTTCTCTCCAGTCAACTTCCAGGTCTTCAGCCGGGTCTTTGTTGACCTTAGAGCCTTCTCTGACCACTGCTTGCAGCTAATTGTGGCAACTAGTGGCTTATGCTGTGGGCCAACTGTTTAGCTGAGGATGACTTTGTAATCATGGATTCTACCCCAGTGCCTTTTCCTTACTAGGAGGAAGTCTACCTGAGTTGCATGTTGGCTACTCTTGTATGTGATCTTGTGACTGTCTCTCCTTCTGAACCATGTGTTGGCTACTATTAAGCCATTTTCCAGACAGAAGTCTAGAATGGCTTCTCCTTCTTTATTCCTGTTGCCCCACCCATGTGGACCCAGCCAGTCCTCATATCCTGTTCTGTCTGTCCTGATATGTACATTCAAGTCACCCATTATCACCATCGATTCATGTTGTCTTGGTTTATCTACTAGGTCCTGCAACTTCTGTCTGAATGCACTCTTTTCCACAATATCACAACCCTGCTGTGGGGTATAGGTTGAGATTATGAATACTGCCCCATCATTACACTGGAGTCTGATTGCCATGAGTCTGTCATTAATTCTGATGATATCCCTCACAGCCTTCTGAAGCCTCTCTCTCACTAAAATTCCTACACCATTTCTAGCCAGTCCCTCTCCTGAGTAGTAGAGTCTGGATCCCAAGTCAAGTGGCTTTCTTGCACTGCCTTTCTATCTTGTCTCTTGGATACATAGGATGTCTAGCCTCCTCTGTATCATCATGTCATCTACTTCCAAGCTGCATCCTGTCAGTGAACCTACATTAAGTGTAGCAATTCTCAGTTCATGTTTGGCAGGTTGGTTGGTTTTAAGTCCAGCTTTCATTCAACAGAGCTATCCCAGGTAACCCAGGCTGGGCAACTAGACACCGGCTGGCCAGTAGCTTATTGACACAGGGCTGCTGAGCTTTATGGCAGGCACACACTGTCCAATAGGGGCGCATATACCCCTCCCATTGTTAGCATGGGTCCCTAGCATAGGTTGTAGTAGGCCAGGTCCTCAGCCCACTTATCACCGGTATCTACCCATGCCCATTTTGGCAACATTAGTCAAGATGATCGAATTAACCTAGAGACATATTTTGCGTCATCAAGTGGCTAGCCCTGCCATGGTGCACAGTCTGTGATCCGTGTTCTCTTATCTTGAGGATATTGTGCACCACAGTAGACACCCAAAGCAGTTGGTCTGTACAACTCTTCCCCCTATAGGGCACCATGTAGATTATGTGCTGTTGCCCACAGCTCTATTAATTGGTGAGTTTGAGATGGAAACACTCAGCATATTTTTTGGACGTGGAAGAAACCCCACGGAGACACAGGGAGAACATGCAAACTCTAAAGAGGCATTGTTCGGAGGTCTGGATCGAACCTTGTACCTTGAGCATGGGAGGTGAAGACCTTAAGCATTATGCCAACTTGTCTCAGTACAAGTCATACCAGTTATGTTACAAATGGATGATTTTCATATTTTGAAATTGTGACTACAGCCTCATGTAAATATAAGTAAAACTGCAGAAAATTGGGTCGTACATAAATCAGAAGGGGCACTCCCTACCAACTTAAGGCATGGATATTCCAGAGTGACCACAATTCTTCTGAACTGCTAGTTGCTTTAGTAGAATATTTGTTAACTGAAACTGCAAACATCCAGTCAGAATTACATGCACCAAGGGGTAATATTAAGCCTTTCACATAAGTTTCTTTGCTTACAAACAAGAAAAAAGTTACAATCTGAGATGTCATTTTAAATGTTGTAGAAATGGTACTCAGCATTTCTGCTAGATATGTAACATACTAAAAACAATATTGTACCTATCAAAACTGTTAATGCTGGTCACAAACTATACCTGTTACATGCATATGACATGTGAGCCTATGGAATGTAATAATGCTGAACTTTTAACTACTACATTTTTCCACTGTGCTGTTGCTAAATTAGTCAGATGAAATGCAAAAGATGCTTGGTATAGAAAGAACAATTACATTAGTTTCATCACAATATGTTTGCAAACATAAAGCATCTATTAAACAGAAAACTGAAGCAATATGTGAACATGGAGACAAAAGGGAGAATACTGTAATAAAGGTAGAGATACAAGCCCTGCTAGGTAAAATGCTATACCCAGAAGAGCTAGTGCCTACGTTAACATGTACAGTGATAATTGGCAAGGTCTTTCCACAATTCAGTGAGCTGTGGAAGATATGGATAAAGTTCAACTGGACATATTGCCAGCAATGCAAAGCCCTAATAAAGAAAAAAGTGTAGGATTAGAAGACACAAAGAGAACTAATATATGACACTTTGCAGAAGGGTTAAATAAATTGAATACTGAGACTGCAGCAAGCTACTTGTTAAATCTATAGCAAGTCATTTGCTACAGTTTTGAAAAAATAACCCTTTTATGGTCCCACCCCAGAGGAAAGAACCTTTATCACACCTATAAAGTGGGTCATTTTCCACTCCCCGTGTATTTTTTGGTATGCCTACCAAGCCTTAGGGATAGGACCATAGGAACGTAAGGATGATACTAGGCAAGAGATCACAGGGAGCATAATATGTTTAACCTTATAAAGTTGTTAATATACAAACTTAAACGTTCTTGCCACCCTTGTCAAACATTGCCATAAAACAGTTCAAATGGTTGGAAATGAAGCTTGGGTACTTGCATTGCTGCAAAGAGAAAATATAGAAGACAATGTCTCATACAGTTCAGTATCCTTTCATAACATAGACTTTAAAGTGCTGTTAAAGTGCTCAACTAGCCCATCTGTTTGAGGGTGGTTACATATATATATATATATATATATAGATACAGCTGTAGATATATAGTTTTTATATTAAGTTCATGCCTTACTCTGGACATGAATAGGGTGCCATCATCATCAGTATGACATACTGATGGCCCTTACTTGAGTTTACAAGTCGACTTACAATGTCCATTGCTATGCTTCCAAATGCACCTTCCACAATAGGTGAAGGTATCAAAGGTTTCTTAAAATATGGATTGAGTACTGTTCTTTATTCTAAATACTCTACTAGTACTCTTCTAAATTCAGGGCAAGCATCACAATTTGTTTTTCTCTACATAATGCCAGGTAAATAAAATCTAGCTAAAATCCTAGCTTTTGCCTTATTCATCCCTAAATGACCGCCCAACATGTTGTTGTTTGCCAACTGAATCACAAGTGTTCCAGAAGATAACCATTGACTTTATTTATACTGCAGAGTACAGTTTTTTTTTTCAGATCAAAATACGGATAAAGTAAGGTTGTCATCTTCCTTTGTTTCTCCATCCACTCTTGTTTTATTCTCTCTAACTCTTCTTAATGTATTGCTTTTCCGCTGAACCTTCTTAAAAATCATATGACTTATGTGAGCGTTGACTAAGGCAGCATTATTTTCCTCACTATTCTAAGGTAAAGGCAAGTACAAGAATGGCCATTTCCCCCAATATGTTTCATCCTCTGCAAAAGAGAACTCATAAAAGTAATTTTCTACCTTCAGAGGTACTGATAGTTTCCTTTTCTCTTCTTCGGTAGTTTTCTTGCAGGTTTCAGCATTGCAAGTTGCTATAATTCATATCTAGTTTAATTTTTTTTGTCTGAAGCAGAAGTTTTTCTTTAATCTATTTAGCATTCCCTTTGTCTATGTTCTTGTTTATTATGTCTTACCATTCATATGCAGTATAGCAAGAAAAGAAACATAGTAAAACTTAAATTGTCAACTATCACTATAAATGCTGCTTTAATTTTGTATAGAATCACACAACTAAAGCTAACTTTAAACAGAAATGCATTCTGAAAATGAAATAAACTATAAATGATTACTTCATAAACACCTTCATGAATGCAAATAAACTTTTCATTGTTGCCCCCTGAGGCCATATTAGAGTAAGCATAAATCTGTTAAAAATGGCAGTTTTAACATTTTCACTGTAAAGTAACTATTAATGTCACTTGCAAAGCAAAACTGTCTTCCTCCAAAATAACATTGATAAAAAATAACTTTACACTACAAGAAAATAATAAAAACAGTGCTTGCCAGATTTTGAGATTTATATCAGCATGTTTAAACCATCTAAATGTAGTATAAATTTTGTTAGACTGGCTCACCTTGTTAATATAAGACGGCATATTACCAAACGATTAAAAGAATAGATTTCTACCTAAAAAAGTTAATGGAAGAATATTTACTATACTCTTTTTTGTTCATCTCTTTAGCTCTGTTAAATATCTTTATTAAACAGACATTTAAGATACATCCATATATTATAAAATATAAATAAAAATTGTAAACAACTCTTCCATCCCATTTTCTGCACTATTACTTATTTTTCTTTTTCTGTTCTGTGATTGATTTTCAAGCTATAGGTTTCCCTGTGTCTCTTCAGAAATGACTAGTTCTATCCCATATCTGCAAGGTTCAAAATCAGTTTCCAAAAGCTTTGTTTCATTTGGCATGGATGTTTTAAGCCTTGAACGATAAATAATAACTTTTAACATTATATATCGAAATGCACACACACACACACACACACACACACACACACACACACACACACACCCCCACACATACACACACACACACACACACATACACACATATTTATATATATCTGCCACACATCTTCCAGAGCACCATTTAAATCTGTTTAGATATGTAACCGATCAGCAATTGCAGTCTTCACTTGATAGCAACTCAACATCCATGAGGTACCCTTTTGAGCCTTTTGATCATCCAAAATCTTCACTTGGCACAACATCTTGTACATGATCTGCAACTCATTATACCAAAAGTATACCAAAAACACACTTTAAACTCAGAAATGCATTTTAATTCAGTTTAATCTGGCATGGTGTCTGAAAGGAGTGACTCATCCGTTGAAGTCAGTTCCCTCACAGCATCTATATAGATGTATAAGTTTATGCCTACATTGTGGTCTACATGCCATTGCAAACCTAGCCAATAAACTATATTCAGAAGTTCTCTCCATCCTCAAGGAGGGCAGCATTTGATAGACTGGGGGGATTTGAGGTTGTACATCTTATCTTTGTTTATCTTGAAGGTGGGAAGGGCGCTACACTGCTATTCATATTGTGGAAGTTTGTTCAAGACATGGAGGATGCATTGGCATACGAATCTGTAAAGTCAGTGTGTCTTATTTATCTGAGAGTTTAGCTCCTTTAACTGTGTATTTTAGGAACCACTTTTCTTGCAAAGGATAGGAAGTCAAGGAAGGTCGGATTGTTCATTCTTTGAAAGGCAAAGTAGAGATCCCCGAGAAGAAGTACAGAGAGAGGACTATAAGTGTATCCAGATAACTGAGAGTCTTCAGGACATTGACCATTTAGTTAGGATTCCCTGATTTCTCTCAAGCTAAGTAATATGCTTAGCTAAACGCATGCCAAAATGAGGATTATATTCAATAATGGGTCTAATAAGAGATGAGCAAAGGGGAATTAAGATTTCTTTGGATATAGAAAAGATCCCTTTGGAAATGAGATGAGCCAGACAGAAGCCTTTCCAATGTGCTACAGAGACATGAAGGACAAAAGATAAGGCATTATCTACAGAGTGGCTGAATCCATTACAACAGTGTCTATTTGGAGGGTTATATCACCTATATGGTATGATGTAAAAAGTCTTTTTTTTAACAAAAATGTACAATTATCCTTTCACATTTGACTGAAAAGTTTTGATGAGTGTAAAAAGGACCAAATGCACAAATGAATGGTCAAATGCGAACTGCACAAATGACTGAATGTTCATTTGTATAGTACAGTTAAATATGTGCTGGTAATGAATGTTTGAAAAGATTATATAGCAGTTAGTGTATATGTGCTAGTGTTGGAGTAAGGGTTAAATAAAAGGAGAGATTTACTCTTTTGTTTGTTTGGTATTGTGCATGTTCTGTGTCCTTTGGTCTTGTGTAGTGGTATTGTTAGTGAAATTATTTTTTAGAAACATAATATGTAAAGTTAGGGTTAGCATACATTACTAAGTAATTATTCAGGCTTTTAAGTGTTTTTCCTTGTCTTGCTTAGTCAGGATTAAAATAAACACAGCAGGGCCATTTCTGTCGTGGTCTGTCATATAGTGGCCTTCACATATTGGCCAATATGTTCAAGTCTTTGTCAGGAGTTTAAATGTAGGTGTGGTTTGACAGTTGTGTGCATCCTGGTGTTCAGTAGGATATTTATGCCAAACCAGAATTCCACTGGATTTTGACAAATGACATTTCATAAACTGCTAAAATATGACCTTTGTGCCTCTTTAATTGTTGTCATGTACTTAAGATTCCTTAGACTTTTTAAGGGAAAGCAGGCAAGAATTATGTGCTTTTGAATTTAGAATACACCTGTCATATCTGGTCTACAAGAGGCATGACTGTTCAAATATCAGGAGTAAACTATATTTGGATATTCATGTTTGCCAACACTTCAAAAATAGAAAAAAAACATATTTAACTGAAAACTTCATCTATGTAATCTTTAGAAGGGAAAGTATGTACTAGGACCAAGTCTGTCTGATGCAATAATTTTTCACTTTCCTGTACTGAACAACCTCATGGCTTTCAGGGCATATAGCCATCCCAGAAGAAGTAAACTCTTTGCCTATTTAAGCCATCCAAGTGTTGCGACTAGCCCACCATAGTTATCCCTCCAAAATGCCTGCCCCATATTTTTTCTTGCTCCATCATAGGATACTTTGAACACTTTGTAAATTACACTGTTCCACTACTACCATAGGCACTAAATTGTAGGGACCTACTCTCTCAGTGAGATAGTATTTTCTCCACTCTCTCTTGAAGCATACCCTTTTCTCCCCTCTCTGCCCTTTGTCTTAATCTGAAGCCCTCCCCTTCCTTCTTCAATAACTTGTGTCAAAACTATAGCCACCTTTTATTTTATCTTTTCTAATATATACAGCTGTAACTTTTTTAACTTTTTTTAAATCTGTACTCATACCTCAGCCCCTCCATTCCCTTTGGAAGGGAAGCCCTTTGTTCATAGAAAATAATAGTTATAGTTATTAACTCATTGGGCTGTTATGCATTATTACTCCTTAAAATAAATATGTTGTCACTGTTAGCCCCACCCCCCACAGACCCACAGAAACCAACAACACATCAATGACTTGTGCAATCAGCTTTATTAAACACATAGCATATCTTCCCATATCTTCCTTTCTTACCCTTGTGACTACTAAAACTTCCTACCCACAGTCAGCCTACTTAAAATTAACAGCACTACCACTACCACCACTCCCATGACCCCCACTCCCATTCTTCTAAGCTAACTTGTGGCCCCGTGACAAAATGAGTCTGCAAAGCAAATTACATTTATCACCATGAATGTCTTCTTGTCCTCTTCCCATTCTATTACCTTTCCCTCTCTAATTCCTGGTTCCCTTACCAGCTTCCTCCAGTAAATTCCCGCCCCCTCTAATGGCAGCCATCCCTATCAATAGAGCCTCCTCTCGCTCTTCCAGTGTTGGCTTAGTTCTTATTATGCTTTCTTTTACTTTATATGAATATAATATTCTGTATGACTGTTGTTATTCTCCTTACGAAACTGTACCCAAAATCCCATTCCTTCCTTATTTCTTGAATTACCCCTTACTCCATCATAATCATCCCTTTCCACTTTGAATTGTAGCTTTCTTATTGTGTTAGATATAAGAACCTTAACTGTGTAGCTCTAAAATATCCCTTCAAATCAGGTAATCCTATGCCTCCTTTTTTTGGTTGGAAGAATCAACTTATCCCACTTCACTCTAACCCTCTTCCCTGCCCAGGTAAATTCCTTCAACTCTTTATTAATTACTATCCACAACTTCTCCTCTGGTTGATAAAAAATATGCCTGACTTGTGTATAGAACTAAAGGAACTAAAACATTTTACTACTTGTATCTTACTATCAATATCCATAGGCAAGAGCTTTCAGTTTCTCAGTTTTACTATATATCTGTAACTGCCATAACAGAATCCTTTTTAACTCAAACTCCTAAATACTTAATTTTATCATGTACTCATAAATATAGGTATTGCTGAACCAAATCATGTAGAGGTACATAGCTTACACCTATAGCCTTTGTTTTATATATATTAATTTTATATCCACAAAAAGGAGTGTCTCAGAATGTTCCACATCATCATCTGCAAATAAAGCCAACTTCAATTGAATGCCATACCAATTATATCCTTGAATTTCTGAGTCACTTATTTTCTTTGCCAAAGGTTCTAAATATAACGCAAATAACAAAGGGGAAAGAGAAGACGTCTACTGTATTCCTCTGTTCAAACAGAACTTATCAGAGAGGAATCCTCCCACTTTGATTTTTGCCTCTGATCCCTCATATAGCCTCCTAATAACCTTATTATTGTATCAGAAAATTTAAATGCTTCCATTGTTCAACTCTTAAAATCCTAGCTTGCTCTGTCAAATGCTTTTTCTGCATCAAAATACAACAACAACGGTATTTTCTTACATTCTGCTTCCCTGTGGATCATCATTATACTGTTAATGTTATCAAATGTTTGCCTCCCCTCCACAAAACCACATTGATCCATATCTATCAATTTTGGCAACACCTTTAGCATTCTTTTAGCCATTGTAGACATAAACACTTTATAATCATGGTATAAAATTGAAATGAGCCTATATGAAGCTAGATCTGATGGGTCTTCAGGATGCAGGTGCTTCCCCTCCTTTTAATATACTGTTATACAAAACCTTCCAGATCTTTAGCACTTTCTTTCCTCCTAACTTCCAACATTACTCTGGAATACCATCTATTCCTAAATATCATCCTGCAGATTGGTTATACATCACCATTTTTATCTCACCCCCTTCCTATCTTAACTGTTAAGTGTTCAGCCTCATCTACCTCTAACCTTGGTATAGGTAAGCCTTCTATATGTATTTCCACTGTCTTTTTTCTTGATTCTCCACTTCTCTGCTTTATATAAATTTTCAAAATATCCCTAACACCTCTACACAATCTCCGGTTATTTTTCTTGTTATAACCTCCAAAGGTTTGGCATCAATCCTTTCTACTTTCTGTTGCCTAAGTCATTGTGCAATTTTTTTTTCTTGCACTCTGGAGTTTTATCAAAAACACAATCTTTCTAAACTCATGCATATTTTCCATTTCATTTTCTCTTTGGCACTCTGCAATTGAGCTTGCCTTTGTTCTGTGAAATTCCTTTTATTCATCAGCCTCTGTAAATTGTTGTTACTTCTTAACCATATTTCTCTTTATTTTATTTCTAACATATTTTAAACTCAGCTTTCATTGTATCCCACTCACTAGCTATAACTTCTGAAGAACTTTCTATCTTCCCTAATAAATCCTGAGTAATTTCCACTATACATTCTTTAAATTTGTCTTTTTTAACAGGTATGTGGAGAAGTGCCAGTGTCTCATCTTTACTTCATTACCCTGCATTGTTACCTTAGTAATTACTGGCACATGATCTGAACTAGTTATTGGATGTGTCTCAACATTCTAAATTAAATGCACATATTCCTGTGAAATATAATGTCTGTCTAGTCTAGCCCTGTTATTGTATCTTGGGGAATAGCATGTAAATTCTCTCAGAGTTCCTATTACTGAATTCACATCTTCCATGCCAAATATTTTCAAAAATTTCTTCAGAAATCTACCTTATTTTATTGTATTTTCCTTTATAGGCCCCCCATATACATCCTCTTTTCTGCATATCGAATTCTAGTCCCCACCTATAAGTAATGTTCCCTGCTGAAAGCTGATTATTTAAATTTGTTTTAAGCCCCATAATGGCAGTTTTAGGTAACATATAAATACATGCCAGCATAGTCCTCCTCCCTTGCCAGTAGCCACTTACTACCACAAATCTGCCATTGTTATCTTTTTTCCTTCTTTTATCACTACTGGAGCTCCTCGAGCAATTAATATAAGTACTCCTCTTTTCCTTTGTCCCTGATATTCTGCTGAATATCCAACTTGAAATCCTTTCTTTATCAAATTCATATATTCAATAAAAATAGGAACCACAAACTAGGAAAGAATACCACCAGGATGAAAGGAGGCAGCTGACCACTTTGTAGAAAATCTGTTTATTTAGCGCTTTTATCTTTAATAAAAGAACTTCATCAGAATACTGAAAACACGCACATCTCCATCTTTTATACCCAGCATGCTGTTGATGTTAAACAGTTAAAAAAGTGAGCATCTTAAAGGGCTATGTCCCAAACTTTCCACATATATACAAACATTCATTTCAACGTACCAAACTATTAAAAACATGAAATACTTATAAAACTAAGGCTGTTTTTAGTCTTAAGACAAGACTGATTGATATATTCTCATTTAAACCAGGGTCGGTAGTGGCATTTGTTTGCAATTACCATTGAAGCTCCTTGTATTCAAGGTAGTCATCTGTAGGTCCACCTCTCTGCCCCCCATCCACCTGGTCAATAATAATAAATTTGAAAAAATGGTCAGTGAACTTCTGAATATGCAGTGATAGTGCATTGTTCATTTCTTTTTTCGCAATGTCATAATTTTGTTGCTAAATTCTGCTTTTTAAACAATTCTTCGTTTTTCCAATATAGAAACAGATGCATTTCTTACATGCTGCTAAGTAAACAATGCTCCTACTGTTACAGTTAAACTTCTTAAGTTTGATAGTACTATAATGTTCTAATCTTACTTCACTACCTTCCAGTATACATTTACAATGTCCACATTTTTTCATCATCCCCACTTGCTCACAGCTAATCACTCTCTCTAGCATATTTTTATACAGATCTTTTTTGTATACAGTGAGTGGGCTTATCCCAGCTATTTCATTATATTCTGGTTCAGTGTCAAAGACTCTCCAATTTTTACATATCACTTTTTTTGATGTCAGTGAAATCACTATTCTATGTTAAAATTAATTCCTTACACATTTTGTTTTTATCAATAACAGTTATGTTATTTCTAGGCATTTGTTCCCTATGCATCCCTAATAATGGTAGGTAGTAACCCCCCGTCCTCTTCTCTTTTACCTTATTGAATATATTGTTCAGGAAGGGGGTAGGGTACCCTCTTTTAGTTAACATGTCACGTAAAATGTTGCATTGAATCTCAAATTCCCTATGTTCAGACACCATGCATGCCAAGCATACACACTGCCCTTTCACTAAAGATTTTTTCTGATGAATGAGACGCCAACTGCTGAAGTGCAGTAACGTATTGGAATGTGTAGGTTTCCTGTAGATAGTAGATTCAAATTTGGTCTTAGTTTTGTTTTTCCTAATAGTGACATCAAGATAGTTGACCTTTTCTTCACATACAGTCATAGTAAACTATAGGAAATCGGTGGTGTTATGTATATACTCAAAAAACTGGTCTAATTTTTAACATGTGCCATTCCAAAAAATAATGATGTCATCCAAAAAGCGACCATATAAGGTCCAATTTTTTGCAAATTCAGAATTGATGACATCATTAATTTCCCAAAAGGCCAGTACAATGATGGCAATAATGGGGGCACAAGCAGCCTCCATGGCCGCCCCCTTCCTTTGCCTGAATACTTGGTGTTCAAAGATGATAAAATTATTGTGTAACACCACTTCCATTAAAGTCCTTAAGGTCAGAATCTGGTCTTGTTCTAGGTTGGTATATTGACATAAGTATAGATAAAACCATTCTATTCCTATTGTGTGTGGTATCACTGAAAACAAATCTTTGATATCAAACGTTACAAAGATTGTGTCTACTTAAAATTTGTCACTGGAAACCTTAGTCAATGTGTACTGGAAGGTAGTGAAGTAAGATTAGAACATTATGGTATTATCAAATTTAAACATACGTTCAACTGTAATAATAGGAGCATTGTTTACTTAGCAGCATGTCAGAAATGCATCTGTTTCTATATTGGAAAAACGAAGAATTGTTTAAAAAGCAGAATTTATCAACACAATTAAGACATTGTGAAAAAATAAATGAACAATACACTATCACTGCATATTCAGAAGTTCACTGACCATTTTTTCAAATTTATTATTATTGACCAGGTGGATGGGGGGGGCAGGTAGTCATAAAAGATGGAGCTATGTGTGTTTTCAGTATTCGGAGTCCCCTTCTGCTTGATTGCTCACTTTTTGTTGTACAAGCATTTGTATTTCCTCCTTAGCATGTTCTGCATCAGAACATGACTTTGATACTGTAGAAAAAATGTTCTAAAGACAACTGGATACAACAGCTTGAATCTCACACCTGTCTATAGACATTCCCTGATTGCTGGAATACATTTGTTTCTTTTCTGCCTAATGTACAGTGAATAATCATTTTCCACAAACACTATACTGTCTCCATCTTTTAATACTTTGCCCTTTTGCTACAGTTTTGTCTGGCTCAACTCTTTCTGTTGGTAGGTTTGCATCTTAACTAATACAGGCCAGGTTTGGAGCATACACATGGTGTTCCCTTTCAATTTACAGTTCCTGCTGTGGCATACCAGTCCAGTTGCTTATCTGTGTCTTCATAAAATGAATACAGTCTGTTCCTTCTAGGCTTTCTGGTACTCCAGAAAATCTCAGATTTTCCCTATGTACTCTTTCCATTAATTCTAGCATTTTTTTGAAACATCTCTTCTTGAACAGTCTCATATTCAGCCAGCCTTTTCTTCATTTCAACTTCTGATTTTTGCAGTTTTATCAGCTCATCTAAATATCTGTTTAAAGCTTCTTCCATTTTTTCCAGCCTTTTGTTACATTAGTTGATATAGTCCTTTAGTGTTTCATTTACTTTAATATCTGAACATAATTGACTTATTTTTCCTGTACATTACTGGAAGCCATATATTGCACCAAAGCTGGAGCTTGAACTGCTTTTTACTGAACAGCTGCAGGATTCTTCCCAGTCAGTGTTCTCTCTTCACCTTTTCAAGTTGATCTTCTTTCAGACTGTCTTAGTTTTTTTTCTTTGCTGGCATCCAGGCAGTGTGCTTACTAGCAGTACCTGAGTGTATTAAAAACAACAAATTTCCTTTCCCTTGTCTTTCACTTTCTTTTTTCATACTGGGAGAGCTGAAGTTAAGCTGTTAATCAGTGTGCAGCCATCTTGCTTAGCAGAACACATTTTATCTAACTGGGAGGCATATTGAATTGTTCAGCAACTAACAGTAGCAGTGTCCTAACCGCAACCATAATTTTTATAAGCAGAGCATCACTAAGATGAATCCCATCACTATAAAACCACTCATGGCCCCTATCCACAGAATTTCAATGCTGAAGAACAGCAAAGCCCAATGAACTGGTAGAGAAGGGTGAAGGCTGCCAGCCTAGCCAGATAGAATTGTGCAGATAATTCTATCATTTGTAAATATGAATGTTGAATTAAAGACTTATTTTCTTAAATGAAAGACTATGCTGTGAAATGTTGAACTTAAAAAATGTAGCAACATTGCCCTCTGCTGTAAAGTAAGCTAAGACAAGCATTTCCTGCCTGTCTTTTGAAGTTAAAGATTTGGAGTCATTCTGTCTGGGCTAGCTCATTCTTCCCATTGTTTTAACTTAAGGAATAATTACTAGAGTTTACACGTGGCATGTCTTTTATTGATGTAGTTTCCTGGAGGTGCAAGCTAACAGTTATGTAGTATATGTTAGCCTGGGAACACCAGGAAAGTGAAAGAATGATGTAATGTTTATCAGAACTGCAATAGCAATTTAAACAGAGAGAATCAGAAGACATTAAGCATTTTTGTCTTGATCATCCAACTCACAGCACTGCCTGTTGTCATATGTAAGTTATCTTAAATTTGTGTTTTCTTTTAGAGATAACTAGAAACTAGAAAGATTAGGCTAAGTGTTTTTCTGTGATGTCAGAACTGTACTGCTGATTTATTTTAAGTATGTCTGTGTAGTAGAAAGTATTGTCTTGTGGTTTTAATTATTTATTATTAAATATGTTAAAACCTTTTAACTGTGGCTGGTTTGTATAGAGATAAGTTAAGCTCTAGAGTACATTGCATATTTATAGATTTACTGTCCAAGTCACTTCAAATAAGCCTCGACTGATTAGTCACACTTACCAATTGGAAATAATATTGCACAGTAATAATTGGACACCCTTTTAAGTGATTTTGGGTAGCTGATAATATTAGCTGGGTAGTGGCAGTTGATTACTACTATATAGTCTGGATAAAAGGGGCACAGCTAGAGAACCTGTGCCAGCCTTCCCCAGAAGTGTCTGTGTGGTTGTATAAACTCTTATCCCAAAGTGTGTGTGTGTCAGCTACTTGTGCAGGGACACAAAGCACTGGCTGGACAGAGAGGGTGCTGGAGATTTTAGCTTGCCCAGCTGGCTGAGATCTGGACCCTATAGGGAGTCTTATTGGGGACCTGGAGAACAAGGGAGCAACCAGCCCAGGACTGACTGTGATCTCTGTGTGTTCTTAAGGGAAATTGCATTTTACTGTGTGCATTTGTTATCCTTTCCTCATATATGAGATGCCCTCTCTGGTGTTAGTGGTGAGGATTGAGGCTCCTTGATTGCTGGGCCAGGGCCCAGCGTCACATGCCCTATGATTTAAGAATATCCTGGTAACCTCAAATGCCTTCAATGTAGCCGCTAAATTCCACACCAACCTGGGTATAATTGGCGATCATATCACCATTGCTCCTGGAAATCTCTGACAAACAGCCAAACAAGTCCCAGATGAACAAAGTAAGCAATTTCCTATTTGGTATAACCCCAGTGTCATTACCACCTAAGTGTATCACTATACCATCCAGAGTTCCATATTACTTGCTTTCCTCTTCCAAAGTTGACATCAACTGACACCATCTCATTCATCTACAGCCACACTGTTGGAATTTCCACTGCACTGGATCCAAATTCAGATTTCCACCTTCATGTCTCACCTTTGCTCTTCTAGCCACCCAGTAAACAAGAGTATTCTATAATGACTAACAACTTCTTAACTGGAAAAAAACACACAATTAATATTACAGTCACCAAAAACCCTGTCTAATGTACCCCAAAAATTTCCTGAAACCATCTCTCAACCCTCTTAATGACTTCAACTGACCTGCCTTCAACCACCAAATCTGATGCCTTACCTTTCCCAAAAGAATAAGTGTCATAACTAACCCCATTAATATAATGCACCTCTAAGGATCTCCTAATCCAACTAACAAATGCCCTAGCATCTATCTATTTGCCTCAGACATAAAGAAAAAACACCTCTTCTAACTGTTTACTACAAACCTTCTGCCATGCCATCCCCTATGCCACAGCACGTATTAAGCTCTACACATTCCTAGGCAACATCACCTCTTGCTTTTGCCCATCTGATCTTTCTTTGACCTTTCTAACCAGATCTACACTCCTGTTGGAATAATTTTCACTTCTTGCCAATACAAACTGTTTATAGCATTTTGCTTATCTTAAATGCCCCCACATACATAAAACTGACAGAGTAGCCCACAAAATATAATCAAAGTAAGAATAAGCAACCCTTTGCATACCCTGCAAAAGTAATGGCACCATATGCTTGCTCAATGGTAGCCTGCTGTCAATCAACTTAGGCCACACTCTCTCCCAGTCATTCAATATCCGCAAGATTAACCAAGTCTTTGTAACATCCTTAAAGCCTGATAACTTTGCTGTCTCTCCCAAGACTCCCAAAGGGTCTCAAATAGTATGAACTGCATCACCTAACTTGTATCTCTCAACCAATTACCTAATCACCAACTTGTAGTTCATTGTGTGTATTGTACCTAGTCAGCCACTGTAGCTAGATAGCACATGCATATAAGTTAGTGAGCATATGGAAGATCAGTGCCATTTTGTATAGTCAGAAGGAATGCAGGCATGAATGGAGACGCACATGTGAGTGAGTTTGAAGTAAGGAGTCAGTCAGTTAGCTTAAATATATGCTCCAGTTACAACTCCTGGTGTGTTTATGTACAGTAAACAACTTGAACCCATCACAGTGCTTCAGTGCCTCATTTGACTACAAGAAACATGTGACATGGTGTCAGAAGTGGGATTCGAAGTGAACCAACTCGCAAATCATGAGGCATGAAGTTAAAAGTGGAGGAATATACAAGTGCCAACTTGCTGGCAGGTCAGCAGTTATTCAAAGGTACTTAAACTTGTTTAAATGATTTTTCAGTCACCACTTACTTGGAGAAGCATTCAAAACACCCAAAATAATTACTGAGATAAACAAAATATCCGAAATTGTGACATACCGATAAAAATATTAAAAATAAATACAAATGTTAATTTCTGAAGTGTTATATGTACAAAAAAGCTAAAATGACTGCATTTTTTGGGTGGGGGGTTGGCATAATGGTTAAGGTGTTTACCTCGCAAACACAAGGTGCAGGGCTTGATTCTCATATGGGATAATTGGCTAGGGTTAAAATGACTCACAAGGGCAGCTAGCCTAGTATTAACCTATGAACAATGTACTATTTTTTCACATTAACTGAAACTTTTCAAAATATCTGAAGTATCTGGAATGTTCGCAGTGTTTGCAGTGTTAAAGTGAAGCCTTTTCAAGAAGATCATTGTGCATTTGAGCATAATTACAAGTACCTGGTCTATGCTTATATTTAAATGAATTTTGTTGTTATGGCAGAGGAATTTCGCAGACCTGGACCACTGGTGTTTAATAATATTGCTGAGAACTGGCTATTGTTTGAGCAAGAATATATTTGCATACAGGCTGCATTTTCTGATAAAGACACACGTACAAGATCATTTATACTTCTTAAGTTAGCTGGCTCAGAAGCCATTGACAGGGAATGTTCACTTGTGTATGTATCTGCAGTGTATGTAGGGGAGGGGAAGAACTGCCATATTGTGATACAGACTGAAATTCAGTAAGAGCCTGAGTGCTTAAAATGTAAATTTAGAGAAACGTGGAACCCTCAAATGAATATTACAGTGGAAAGGCATATGTTTTACACAAGAAATCAAAAGCTTGGTGAAACTATAGCAGCATATATTACTAACTTAAGAAATAAAGCAAAAAAAAAGCAGATTTGGTAATTTATGAGATGAGTTGATAAAAGACAGGCTTGTGTGTGGTGTTAATAATGATGCAGTAAGAAATATTTTGCTTTGAGACAGTGATTTAATATTGAACAAAGCCATTGAGATTGGTTAAATATATGAGCTTACAGAAAAGTATATGAATATGCTTAAGAATGAGAAAAGTGTGCATGCAGTGTTGATAGTGTACAACATAAAGCTAAGATGAAACAGAAATACAAATCAAAGGGTGTGGCAGCTTCTAACCCTAACTACAAACCTAATGGAGCCATAACAAACAACCTTGTTGTTAATTGTCATAATTGTGGAAGCAGTCATGAACCCAAATGAGAAAAGTGCTTAGCTTTTGGTCAGCAATGTCATAAATGTAAAAAGTGTAATCATTTCAAAAGGCTTTGCAAATCTAAAGTGGCACATACTTTTATTAAAAGAGAGCATCCGAAGAAGCAAATAGATCAGATAGAGAGCTGTGAGAAAACTTTCTATGTTGATGTGTCTCAGAGATTGATGAAACAGTTAACACAGTAGAGTATCAGTTGGCAGCAAAGAGTGAAATATTTTGTACTGTTCACATTAACGGGAAACCTGTAGAGATAAAGTAGACATTGGATCCAAGTGTAATGATATATCAGCACAAATGTTTGCTAAAGTAAAAGCTGGTAAGAAACTTTATTCAGCAAAGTGTGAAAAACTAGTTGCTTATGGTGCTGAAGAGATTCAGACTGATGGTACAGTAGTTCTCACATACCATTCTGCTGAGAACAGCTATGACTTGTAGTTTTACATAGTTAAGAGACATGTGCAGTCATTGTTAGGCCTCAAATACAGTTTGAGAATGGGACTTATTTCATTTAATAAAGAGGTCCACCAGATAAGTCTGAACAACAACAACAATAGTTTTATACAGAATATTTTTAGTGAATATGTTGATATTTTCAAAGAAGGCTTGGCAAACTTCCAGTCACATATTCCATGAAGTTAAACTATGAAGTAAGCCCAGTTGTCACCAGCAAGGAAGGATCCAGTAGCAATGCAGAACAAAGTAAAATCAGAACTTGATAAAATGGTGAATTTAGGTGTAATAACTCCAGTAAAAGAACCAAATGTATGGGTGGGTATCCTCCATGGTCATAGCTCATAAGAAAAGCTCAGATGATATTCAAATATGTATTGATCTCAGAGACTTTAACAAACAGCTTAAATGCCCTCATCATCCAATGTCCACACTAGAAGAAGTAGCCACTGTCATGCCAAATGCCACTGTTTTTTTCAGTCTTAGATGCAAAAAGTTTATTTTGGCAAATTTCATTGGATTGCAAATCTTCACTGTTAACCACTTTCAGTACACCATCTGGTAGACATAGATTTTTGAGAATGCCATTTGGAATAAATTCTGCCAGTGAAGTATTTCAATGTTGTAATAGAAATTTTTTTCTGGTTATCCATGTGCTATCATAGTAGATGACATTATTTTAGGGGGTAATGTGAAGATAAACATGATAGAAATCTCAGGAAAGTTCCAGACCATACACATGAAGTAAATCTTAAACTAAATCCTCGGAAATGTAAATTCAAACTGAAATAAATTCCTTATGTGAGACATTTGTTTACTAATTCTGGCTTACAACCAGATCCATCTAAGCAAGCAGCAATTCTTGAGATGTCAGTTCCAGAGAATGTCACATCTTTACACTGTTTTCTTGGTATGGTCAACTATTTAGGAATGCTCATCCCAGACCTGAGTGAGCTTTCAGCACCATTACTGGACCTCCCAGTCCATCCAACATAGTCCCCCTCCATGTATCTGGATGTCTGATCTCCCACACCAACTACTTATCCACCACCTTGAGCTTGTGAAAAGACTGATCTTACCAAGGCTAGGCATTTACCCCACGAAGCCTCTAAGCTTCCATAACCATTAAAAAATAGAAAAACAAAGGCAGGGCTTACTGCCATTCTTTTTCCACTATAACTGCCATGAAGTAATCAAAACTCAATACCCAATTATTCCATGTCCTTGACCTGCACCTGCCCATGCTCTGCGTATGTAATACTACAAAAGCTGCCAAAATGATCCTTAACCCCTCTAGCCTCTGGCTCCACCACTCTCTTGCCTTCAAGCTGGCACTAACATCAGAACTCACAAATGGCGAAGTCAGATTAAAAAACTTCACCAAGGCAAATTATACCCTCCTAAGGGTAGGTATAAATGTATTTCATACCCCACCACCAGCTGGAAGTGGTAACTACACTGAAGCTTACACTAAAGCCAGATCTCCAAATAAAAACAAGCCAACCTTGTGGACATCCATCATTAACAAACTGTACAACAAATGCAAAAAGTTGCTGCCCAAGAAAACAAAGGCAAGGCTCTAACAATGGAAAAGCACCCTTCTTTGCCTAAACAGGCAAATAAGACAACATGTCACATCTTATAAGGGTATATTTGAGAAAAGATTAGCAAGTACAGCCAAGGATAACCATAAGGACTTTTACAAAAAGGTAGGACCCAAGCATCTGCAGAACTTGTAACTAATGGTATTGTGACAGTAGGTGCTACTGCCAGCCATGCTAGAAGTGGATGTGTAACATATGCCAACACAGCTAGCTGGAGTTTTGTAAAGAATTGTATATCATTTGTGTAGCAAACTGATTTGTACAGATACTTGTGTTTAAAAATGTATTTGTAAAGTTGCTTGTGTTCAAATATATAAACAGTGTGCCCTGCTGGAAAGAAAAAAAAATGTACATGTATTATTGCAACTGAATTAAATGTATAGGTTTCAACAGAGGATATTGCAAGAGCAGAGATTAATCACAATCCAGCTGCAGCAAACTTTGAAAAATAGCTGAAATTAAATTAGGTCATAAAGATGTTATCTCACAGTTTTGAATGAAGCCAGAGAGGCAATGTCTGTAAGAAGTATGGCTTAGTAGTTTTGTAGGAGTAGAAGTAATAAAATGGTTTTATAACTTCCAAAAGCAACAGCAAATCTGAGTAAAGCTGTATCTGCATGTACAGTAACATATAGGCGTTAAATCCTGACAGCTTCTAGTGATGGTGGATAGTGCAGAAAACAGAGTCAGATGACCAGGTGTGTGTGTGATGTCATTCTGTAAGCCAGAAATAATATTTAGTTATTAGTAGAAGATTACTATCAGTATTCTATATTCTGTCTTGGATCTGACAACAAGGATCACTCACCCACTTCATCTTTCTTCGCTCTAGTAAGTAACCGGGGATAGTATAGGAAAATATAGTGAGCATAGTTAAGTATTGTATTTCTTTAACTGTGTGAATCTTTCCAGCTGTGTTATTTTGAATATTCCCTGTGACTGAAACTCTGGTGTTTACTGTAAATAGATATTTAGTATTTTTATGTTTTTTATTATTTATTATTGAATATATTTAAACTTTTCATTGTGGATGGTCCTTTTAGAAAAATATTTAAGTTTTGATAGTGTTTGCATATATTTATTTGGTGATAACTCTGGCCACTCCTGAAAGCCTTGCTGTTTGGTCAACATTGCCATTTGTATTAATATTTATTTTCCTCAATATAATTGGATACTCTTTTAAGAGCCTTATAGTAACTGACTGGTGGCAGTGAATCTACCTTATAGTCTGGGCAAAGTTGTTAGAGCAGGTAATCTGTGCCAGCCTTTCCCAGGTAGGTGTGTGTGTGTGTGTGTGTGTGTGTGTGTGTGTGTGTGTGTGTGTGTGTGTGTGTGTGTGTGTGTGTGTGTGTGTGTGTGTGTGTGTGTATGTGTGCACATACATGAAAATTAAATCTCAAAGAGTGAGTGTGTCAGCTACTTGGAGCAGGGACACAGAGCACTGGTTTCACCAAGACGGTACTGGAGGTACTTGGCTTGGACACTCGGCTGAAGACCTAACCCTACAGCTGTGCCAGTGAGGAGTCTTACTGGGGACCTGGAGGGAGAAAATATAGAGACAACCAAGACAACCAGACCCCAGGCTGAGGGTGTGCCCTGTGAGCTCTTAAGGGAAATTGTGGGAGGTCTGCATCTGGAAATACTGAGTGTATCCACATGCATTCCTAGTGAATGTTCCTCTCCAGTGTCAGTGGTGAGGATTGAGACTCCTTGATTACTGGCCCAGAGTGGGGATGTCACAGGTATCACACACACTGACCCCACAAGCAAACCTGCTAGTGGATAGATTTGGTGAAAATTTCACTCCCTTATCCCTTCCAAACTTATCACAAACCTTGCCCCCAACTCCCCCCACCCTACATATCTGAAGAACAGGTCATTAATGCTTTGTCCAAGGCAAAAAACACAGCCTCTTTGGGACCAGACAGTATCCCAGGCTGTTTTCTAAACAAGCTAAAACATGAACTAACATCATCATTAAGTATTCTATTCAATCATAGCCTAAGCACAGGCTTTGTTCCAGTGAAATGGAGAACAACAACAGTTATTCCACTCCACAAAGGTGACTTAGCAACAGACCCAGGGAATTATAGACCCATAAGTCTGACCAGCCTCATCTGTAAGGCCATGGAACGTATCATCATAGACCTCATTAATAAAGACATAGGTGACCTCCAAACCCTGGATCCACCTGAAATTGGCTTCATCAAGGGCAGATCCTGCCTGTTAAACCTGGTGGATTTCTTTAAAAATGTGACCAGGGCCATTGATGAGGGCAAATATATGCACACAGCATACCTCAACTTAGCAAAGTCTTTCCACACAATCCCACATTCAGGCATTACCTTTAAACTTAGCAAACTGAATGTAAACCCCTTTGTTGTAAGATGGGTTGCCAACTGGCTCACAAACTGGACATAAATTATCAAAGTGGGTGACTCCACATCAACCAGTACACCTGTCACCAGTGGTGTGTCACAACGGTCCATGCTGGGCCCCCTACTGTTTGGTATATACTTCTCAGAAGTTCAAGCCAAAACTAAGTGGCTGTGGCTGACCAAGTTTGTGGATACTGCAAACTAGGTGCAATTATTGAATCCCCAAATGATGTCAGTATACTTCAGAAGGGTCTTACGCAGACCAGTGAGTGGTGTCTTAGCCACAGTCTCAAACTGAATGCAAAGAAATACATCATCATTACCTTCAGCAAAAACAATGTCCCTTCACACTATCAAATCAACAACAACACCCTAAGTACTCTATGAAGTGGTAAGGGATCTGGGATCACAAGTTGACTGTGACCTTAACTTTGACCACAATGTGTCTACTGTAGTAAGGAATACTTTCTACATAGCACACCTGATTAGCAAAGGCATTGCATCTAGAGAAAAGGAGGTTATAACCCCTCTATACTCGTCACTAATCAAGCCCATAATTGAGTATAATGCCCCTTTTGGCATGTACTGTACAAAGCACCTGCAGCAATTGGAGAGACCTCAGAAGTTTCTAACAAAAATGATCAAGGGACTCCAGCATGTGACTTACACATAATTACTAAAGTCTCTGTCACTATAATCTGTATCATATTTATAAAACAAATGGATAAAGGAACACCAGTAATGAACTGTATGAATAAAAATTGACAAAGTCACTAACGATAATATTCCATACAGAAACACGGCAGTCACTAATATAAAACTTCAAATGTTTAATAGAAAGTTGTAATAATGTATAGACTTCTTAGGGGAGACTTATGCCTGGCTTACAAAGTAATCTTAAACCCAAACCTAATGAATTTGCTGCACATCCATATATCAAACAGGACTAGAGCTACCCATTACAGGGACCTAAATATGGCCTGTGACCTGAAATAGGATGTGCTGGAGGGAGACATATTTGTCTCCCAGACATTGCCACATCTTTGGAATAGGCTGCCAATTCATGTGAAGCAGAGCGCCTCTATGACACTGTTCTAAAGGAACCTGGAAAAGTGGATGGGGCACCGAGGAACAGCCCTTCTGGACATGGACAGTCATTACTAAATACAATCCTGGGTATTGACTAGTGTATATGTGGTATTAGATTGGGATGAAAAGGCTAGGCTTGAAATGATCTCCGGGTCAATAACCTAGTAAACTCCTATGATCCTGTGATCTCTGTGCCCTGTTGGCATCTATAAGTTTGGAAACCTCAACAAAATCCCACTGCCACTTCTTCTGTTTCACCACCTGTGGAATATGTGCTGTAATTAAAACTAACTTGCTTCCTACCACAAACCCTGAAAAAGTCTGCTGACACAAGCCCACACTTACCTCTCAAACTTAACGTGACACCTCTAATACCCCCAACCCAGGCAACACAGAAAATTCTCTATCCTCCATCAAAAGATTCATAACTGCTCCTAAGTCTAAATCTCCTTTATCACTGGATGGTCCACACATTAACGCACTGCCTGACTTTCCCCTCAAAGCATTCCTGGAACCTACTCTTGTCATCCACACACACACCAATGTAAGCAAATTGGCCCACACAAACTCATTACCTGTCATTTGCTGCTGTCTGTCACCGGTGGATTGACTAACTCTCACCTGTGATCTATTGATCCTTTTGGCTCTAACTTCTAAGGTCTCTGTTCCTGCGGCTCAGGCTCCTCCTTTTCCTTCTGCCCCTTTGCAACTCAGCCTGGATGGCTTCCTGCAATGTTTGTCACTGAATACGCATTCTCTAAAACAATTCCTCGACTTGCGACACTAACTCATGCCATTTCCATGCAAGATTCTCCACCTGTGCTTCCCTAAAACAACTTAATTCCCCAACTAACCCTACCCTGAAAAACAATGGGTTAGGAAGGAACTCTGCTTCACACTGATGGGAAGCCTGCTCCAGAGAAGGGGTAGTCTCTGAAGTACATACTGGTCTGTCCAGCAAGTCCTATTTATATCACAAGTAAGGTTTAAATGTTTAGAATGGATAATTCTAGTGCTATTCATTTTGCAGAGATGCCAGACATCCATTAGAATGGGGTCTGATGATGCTTTAAATGCCAGTCACAGATCTTCACTTAACAGCCTATAGGAGACAGAATACAAGGAAAGGTCTTCCAGACAGTCTGCATACGTTATTTATGCCCTGTGTTCTTTTAATGCGGAACCTCTGTGAATGTTCTAATTGTTGGATGCGTCTGGTTAGGTCCATACCAAATGGGACATTGTACTCAATGATAGGTCTGATGAGTGCCCGATACAGTGAAACAGTGATTTCCTTGGACCTAGATGCCATACCTTTGTGTATAAGTTGCATAATGTAAATTGATTTCCTCACTACTGTAGACGTGATGATCAAAGGCAAGATTGCTGTCTATGTGTGTCCTCAAGTGCCTGACTACTGAGCCAGCTCTTAAGGGTGCATTCTCAATATGGTTCATAGGTTCATATAGGTTCATAGTTGTGTACTAGGCTAATAGCCCTGGAGCCTATATAAGCCTATCCCAAGAAGATTCCCCGGCATCATTCTGCTCAAAGTTAGTTCCCAGTGACCCTGTCAAGCAAGGCCACTGAAGTGATCCCCAGGGTGAACTTCCTATTGCCCATCCACTTGTCAAGATTTCTCTTAAAGAGGGCCAGTGAAGTGCTCTGCCTGATGTGAATGGGAAGTTTGTTTCAGAGTATGGGAAGTTTCTGGGTTAGGAAACTGTCCCTCCAGCATGTTCTGTTTATTGTGGTAATGAGGTTTAGGTCCCTGGAGTGTGTGGCACAGAGGGATTGGGATTTCTTTATATGTAGCATATCTAGCAGCTCTAATAGTTACCAGGGAAGGCTGACTTTCTGAAGGATATTATTATGCATTTTTTGGCATTAAGTCCATGGTTATAATACCAGTTATTTGTCTGTGTCAGCCCTTCCTGGAGAACATTAATGTCGGTTGGGAATTCTATGACTGCTACTAGTTTGCAATTGTCTGCAGATCTGATCAGCCAGAGGCCCTTGAAATTGGCCTTGAGTTCAGAGAAGTAGATACCAAAAAGGAGTAGTCCCAGGACTGATCCCTGAGAGAGTCTGCCGGTGACTGGTCTCTTTGCAAAGGTGGATTCCCCAGTTCTAACTTCCCGGTTCCTTTCTGTAATCTAACTGCCTGTCCACCACGTGACATAAGGGTGTATGCCTAGCCTTTTGAGTTTATCAACAATCCATGAATGGGCTATTGTATCAAATGTCTTGGCTAGGTCAAGGTAGTATAAACTATTTTGTCCATGGTGACCTTCTCAAAGAAGTCCACCAGGTTCACTATGCATAACCTACCCTTGATGAAACTAAACTAGCTTGGGTCCAGTGTCTGGAGGCTTTCTAGATCATTACTGATCATTTCTATGATTATTTCCATGGCTTTGCATATGAAGGCTAGTAAAACTTATGGGTCTGTAGTTTCCAGGGTATGTAACGGACCACCTATGAGCAAATGTATGGCAAATGCTATTCTCCACTTGTGAGGCAATAGGTTGTGATGCTATCTACAAGGTAGCCTGGAATACTGTTGGGCCCATCAGTGCAGAGTTATTGGCCTTCGAGGAAAGCATTGAGGACCTGTTACCTAGTGATAGTTAAGGGAGCTATATTTCATAGTACTTCCTGAGGGAGGCTGAGGAAGAACAGGGAGGTAAAATTAGAGCTGAACTTGTCTGCCAGAAGGTTTTCTGTCTGTTCTGTCTCCATTAACAATGAGCTCTGCACACAATTATATATTGCCTTTCAGGCTGTGGACATAGCTACAGAATGCCTTGTGGTTGTCCTTGGCCTGGGAGGCCAAATTTACTTCAGATTTAGCTTTGGTAGACTTTATTTTTCCTCTAAGTTGTGTATTTAGTTTGATAAGAGTGCTATATCCCTTAATTTTTGCCATGATTTTCTTCTTTCTGCTACACAGCCTATTGTTGTGATTCTACAACTGTGGCTTGTTTTTTGAGTAAGTTTTCTACTTATTCCTAGTTTGTACAACTACCTCTATGCAGATATCAGCATGCTTATATAGGGTTTCTGTGAACAGTTCTGCATATGCAGCAGTGTTCTCAGGGCTTAGGTGAGCTTGAAATTGTGCCAGGCTATGACAGGTAGGGCGTTTGGAGAAGTCCTGAATATTCCAGTGTTACCTGGGGTTCTCTGTTTCATTTTTACTTCAAAGGAGACCATTTTAGGGTCTGACATTTCCAGAAAGGACATTACACTACGGGGTATGTAGTGATCTCCCACAATAGTGACAATCTAGTCCAGGGAGTTTCTGATTACAAAATCCATGAATCTATGTGCCTGCAAGTTTGGTGTCATATGTGACTCCTAGTTAATAGTGGGATAATTAAAGTCGCACATGACTATGGTATTGGCCTGGATGATGATTGTCTCCATTAAGCTTAAATACATGTTACGGGTTTCCTAGGTCATAGACTAGGACCTACAGCTTACAAGCAAGTGATACAGGATTTTGCCTATGGTGATTTGAACATAGAGAAGATAAAATGCATTGTCCCAATCAGCCTAGAGGTAGTATATATATATATATATATATATATATATATATATATATATATATATATATATATGGTTTCACTTCATAATCTCGAAATACTGAAATCTCGAATTTCAGCATTTCGAGACCATAAACCCGAAACCGTACAAAACCAAAACTTCACAAACCCGAAACCATAAACCCAAACACACAGCATACACCACACCACTCACAAACCACAACAGTCACACCACAAAACAAATACACACAAAAAAATAAAACACCAAACATGCAAATACCTATACTACACAAAAGCAGGGGGGAAGCCCCCATGCACCCCCCACACCCCACTTATATATACTAAGTCCGAGATTGCACAAACAGTAACAGACAGAACACTCACACCCAGACATTCCACAGTCCCTCGCACACACACACACACATGCACACACGCACACACACACACACACACACACACACACGCATCACACATCACACATCACATATCACACATCTCACATACACAAACACCAACACATCCAACAATTGCACATTCATACATTAACCTACCTACCCTAACCCACACATACAACTTAAAAACAATCTAACACACACTCAAACTCCCACCCAAAACCCTTAAAAAACAGTCACTTACCTTACACTCCATGCAAATCCATACACCATATCAAACTGCATCCAACATAAACACTGCACGTCACGTAACGTAAAGCCATAACCGTGAATTTGAAATATTCAAATTCACGATTATGCATTTTCCACATTTTGAAATTTGGCTTTATAGTCTCGAAATGCTGAAATTTGAGATTTCAGCATTTCGAGATTATAAAGTGAAACTATAAATATATATATATATATATATATATATATATATATATATATATATACATACATATTTATGTAAATCAAGACACTTCCACCATTAGTCCCTGCCTTTGTAGTAGCTGGTCTAAAGGTGTGGAAGGCATTATAGTCTTGCACAGCTGAGATACTCTCTATGGCTTTAAACCATTTCTCAGTGACTGCACAGACATCAGCATTCTCTGGGATGAGGACAGCTTGTAGGAAATGGAGTTTATTGTTTAGACTCCCAAGTGAACATTAATACCTTTAGATTTTCTTGGTTTTATTTGCTATATCAGAAAAATTGTCAAGTTGGCATTGCCAAAAAAAGGCACTATGGGGAGGACAATGTTTTGGCCAATATTTGAAAGCCTAGAGGAGAGACTTGCAGACCATCCCTGGCAAAGCTGCATGGTCTGTTGACCATCTCCTTCTTTACTGACAAATACTGTGTCCCATTAGAATGATGCAAGAAACTAATCTGCTTGTTAAGTCAGTCATTGTTTGTAAGTATCACGGCATCATCCTTGGAGAAGGTGGAATGCAGCTCAATGCTAGGCTCATACCAGCCTAGGAGAAATATTTTGAGAGCTACATGATGTTTCTCTTCATGTAGTCAGGGGATGTATGTCTCAAGTCATTTCACCTACATGGACTATGACTGAGTCATACTGGTACTTATGGTCCATGGTCCAGTAACCTGAGTGCGTACATAATATGACAGATCCCAGCCCCTGGAAAACAACTGACCATAACTTTCTCCTAATGCAGCCTGTTAAGATGGACACCAGTTTCATAGGTTTATATTTCCATAGGAAATTTCTAGGACAACAGCTTAAGAGCCATTACAAGCCTAGCCAATATAACCTAATTTTACAAAATATATGGCTCCCAGGGGCAAGAGGATGGCATGGAATTGTGCTTATGCATTGAGTATAACAAGTCAATGACTATTCTTTCCATGGCCTTACTTACTAGTCAAACGTATGGGTCTGTAATTTCCCAGGTCAGTAGATGGTCCCTCTTTATACAGACTGTTGCTGTCCTCCACTCTATCAGGACAAGGCCAGTCCAGAGACTCTGGTTATATAAAGATCCTAATGGGCCTTTTAAGTAATTTAAGCTGTTTAACAGGCAACCTGGTATCTCATCAGGCCCAACTGAACTTGTGGTTTTTGTTTTAGAGAGCGCAGTGGCAACCTGTGCTTTGGTGATAATTGGAGGTGGAGTGGTGGAGAGTATTTCTTGAGGGAGAACTGGGAGGTGATTTGGGGGTGAAATTTGAGCTGCATTTGTCAGCCAGTAGATTTGCTATATTTTCTGGCTGAGTATAGGTGATATAATTTACAACTAATTCCGCACATTGTTTGATGTTGCCCTTAAGACTGCAAACATAACTGAAAAATGCCTTCTGATTATCCTTAGCTTTGGAGGGTATTTTTACAGCAGAGTCTGCTTTCAGAGATTTGACTAGTTCCCTCATTTGTTTGTTTGTTTAGACTAACGAGGGACTTTTTGCTACTTTGTGCACATTCCCTCTTACTTCTCAACAGGAGTTTCTTTCTTTTGTTGTACAACCTAATAATTCCAGAAGTCCACCAGGGTGACTTGTTTTTGTGGTTTAACATGAGTTTATTTCTGTCTGGTACAGCCATTTCTATGCAGTTGTTTATATGGTCATGCAGGGCTTTTGTGTAAACCTCTGCATAGGTTTCTATGCTTTCTGGATTTGCAAGAGCTTAGGAACTAGCTATGCCATCATTAATGGGGGTAATTTACCTTACAGAAATTGTTAAAGTTTTGGGGGTTAGGTGGGGGGTGGCTAGTTTTACTTTTACTTCAAGTGAGACAGTTTTGTGATCTGATCTTACCAGTGAGGACATCATACTGGGGGATGCAGCACTCTCCCATATTTGTGAGTACCAGATATAAGATATTTGTTCCCCCAGTGGGAGTGCAAACTAGAATTTGAATTTACAAAGTCAAGAAATCTTTCAGCCTGCATGTTAGTGGTCGTGTATGCCTTCCAGATAATGGAGGCATAGTTAAAATCACCCACAAGTATGCTATTGGGCTGGATGGTGAGTAATTCTAGTAACTTCAGGTTTGATGTATGAGTTTCCTGCTTCATTGTGGGGAACTGTAGCTAGCAAGAATATGGTAAGGGATTTTCCCATGCTTAGCTGGACATGAACTAGTTAAGGCATGACATACTGTTTGACCAGCCTTGAGTTGTGCGTCTCCTTTATGTAGACAGCTACACCTCCACCATTTGCTTCTTCAGATTTAGTATGTTTAGTTGGTGGATGGAACATATGAAAGACATTATAGCCATGCACTGTTGGAGTGCTTTTCTGTACCTTTGAACCATGTTTCAGTAACTGCACATATTTCAGTATTCTCCAGGTTGAGGTTAGCTTCTAGGGAGTGCAGTTTCTTGTTGAGACTCCTAGCCTTGAGCAGTAACATTTAGCTTGTCTTGAGTTGTTGTCTGATATGTTGGAAGGTTTGTCTGTTTGGCAGTGCCTAAACAGGCACTATAGGGGTGGATAATGTCTTGGTCAATATCCAAAAGCCTAGAGGTGACAGGTGAAGACCATCTCTGGCAAAGCAGTATGGCCTATCAACCATGTCCTCACAGAATGACAAGTATTGGCCCCGTTTGGAATGACACCAGTAGCTAAGGCAATTTTTAAAGCCAATCATTCTCTGCTGGTATTGTGGCATCATTCTTGGAGATGGTAGAACGCTACTCAATGCTAGGCTCATACCTGCCTGTGACACATATTCTGAGAGCTCAATAATGTCTCACTTCATATAGTCCAAGGAGGTACATCTCAGGTCATTCGTGACATGGACTATGAGTCACACTGGTAACTTAAGGGTAAGTGACCTGAGTGCTTGTGTGATCTGGCGAATCCTGGCCCCTGACAGGGAACTAACTGTAACTTTCACCTTATCCATCCTGGTAAGAGGGACATCAGTCTGTTTTACAATGGAGTCTCCTATGACCAGAATATTGGGTTGTGGAGTGTTTCACCTTATGGGTTTGGTAGTTGAGACACAATAAGATGTGACTTTATCTGTTGTAATGGGAATTGTTTTGTTTGTGTGCAGGAAAAGCTTCTGAGGACTGCGCCTGAGAGGCCTTTGAGATTTAGGTAATTTACATGTGAGCACCACCACATATGTGGGTCTCTATGTGTAGTCCTTTGTAGGTGCGGTGAGTGCTGTGTGTGAGTTGCTGACAACTTGTTTGTTGCTTTCTGTGTCTGCATGTGAGAGTCCAGCCTCCAGTGTCAATATGCAACTACACCTCTCACATACTGTGTTTGCCTGTTTGTGAATTAAATAGTTGTCAATGTACATATGGCAATTGTTACATTGTCTCAGGATGCCCATGTCCATGTACTGGATGTAGAGACAGCAGGAACCTGCCCATCCATGGTTGCAGGTCCTAATGTATACTTGCAAGGGATAGGAGGGGAGGGTGTTTGTAACCGGATGAGGGAAGGGTGCGTACCTGATATAATCTCCAACTTAATCCAACCAGTGATGCTTCCCAGTGCCCAAACCAGATGCTCTCTGAGCAGCAATAGTCCTGGGTGCTTTAATAAGGTAAGGTAGATTTAAACTGTCCTAAGTGTACAAATAGTGCTCACTGCATAAACTAGTTGCCCAGTGAGTAAAGTGGGACTGAGGTAAAGTTCTGAACTGTTTTTTTATAGGGAAATTTCAACTTCTGGTGATTGCGTGTATAGAAGACACCAGTAACCACCTTTGAGCAAAGAGCAACTTCTCGCAAATGTAAGACAAAAAAAAACAAGTTTTACACTAACTATGCCTTAAGACCAATAAGGTAAGCACACAATGAGCTTTCCACCTGCAATTCCCAGCTAAGAAAGGGGAAATCAACCCTCTTCTGCCACAAGAGTGCAGATTTTGACCCTCTTAAAGTAAAATGACTGGTTTGGAGCCCACGTTTTAAGGAACCTGAAATAGATGCATAATACTAATTGAGAAACACTAGATACAATGTATTTCATTGTAGAACAGCAGTGCTTATAGCAGTTGGAAAATATAACTTTAAACTTTAAAGAAGTGCAAAAAACAATAAATAGCACAGTAAACTTTCACAGTATAATAAAAATAAGCAATGTTTCCATATGTTTGCATCTGTACAGGACACTAGCACAGCGAGCAGCTCCATGCAAAGGGGCTGAATTTATACCAATATTGGAAATACAGAAAACTGACTACTGAGCCATCTGGCGAATAAAAACAACTACACTTACAGCCCTTTTGTGTGCTTCCCAACTCAGATAGACAAGGTAAACACCTACTGCCTCTAGATGAATAATCCCATCCTCCTAATGTAAAAGCACAGTAAAAGAGTGTCCAGAGTGAAATGTTACCACAAACAAACTTAAGCTTAAGGAAAGGCAATAAGTAATTCAAGATAACAGCAGTGTACATTAAACAGATTATAAAGGTGTGATTATTTAATAAAAGTACTTCGATTTTTAGAAATGAATCAAAAGCCACACAATTGCGCAGAATTTATAATGGCACTAAAAACAAGTTAAGCTGATTAATAAGCCCTCCAGCCCATAGAAAACTACATGCAGTATTCTCTATTGTGATTCCTCAATGTATACACACCAAGCTACCATCCACTGCCAATAGATGGAAAATCCTCTGTCATCTTAATGTATAAACACAGAAAAGAGCTTGCTAGGGTGTAAAAATATGCTACTTTCCAACAGCTAGCTAGATAATGAATTCAGAGCAAGAAAATCAGTAGAACAGGCAATGAGTGGCAAAATGCACTTTTTCTTCAAAATAAGCACAAGGAAGTCAAATAAATAATTCAAGCTATAAACAGCAGTATGGAAAGGGAGGAATTTATAATACTGAATTTACAGTAAGGGTGGGCAGTTTAAAATCACCAAGTTTAAATAGCAGGTCAAGGAATGGGAGGGTAGATGGGAAAAATAACCAGCAGGGAGTCATTAACAGTGCTTGTAGTTTTTGCAGGCCTTGAGTCTTATCAGGAAAGACAGGCCACATATATACTCTGTGTATTTAAGTATAACTTAAACAAATGAACCAATGAAAAAGGCATATGAAATGTGCAGCTTGGGTAATTTAAGTGTCTATCTGCCACATAGAACAAAAAACATAAGTGTGTCTTACAATGGAGTCTCCAATGACCAGAATGTTGGCTTGTATGGTGGCTTGCCTTATCAGCTTAGATGTGGCTGTATGGGTTGTTGTGGATGTTTTGAAAGAGTACATTTAGGGCTGCTGAAGGCATTTGTTATACGTACTTTATCTAGAAGGTCTTTGAGGTTTAGGAAGGTTACATTTAAGTGCCTCAAAATATGTTGGTCTGTGTGTCTCATGCTTGCTGTGTGTGATGGCTGCAGTGTGTGTACTACTGTAAACCTGATTGACATTAATGGTACTTTTATATGGAGCTTTGCCTCCAGTGACATTGCCTAAATGCATCTCTCACATAGCTTGTCAGTTTGTTTGAGAATTAGCTGGTTGTCAGTGAATATGAGGCAATGTCTACATTGCCTCAGCATACCCATATCCACCAAGCTGGCAACAGAGATAGTGGACTAGTGTTGTTTTGAGAATATAGAATAAAGTTAGGGGGTATCTGGTTTGCACCTCTGGGGGCAGTGCTTGTCACTGTGCAAAGTAGTTGCTCTGTGCACAAATAGGTGTTAGTGAAATTTCAAAGGTTCTTTAACAGGAAAAATGTCAACTTAAGGTGCTTGTGTCTATACAGGGTACTGTCAAACACCTGAGGGAAACTAGTGTAGTAGACCCTGATGACGTATGGATGAAGTATGTAGGGAGATAGTCTGAAGTTACTTTAGACAGCAGGTAATCCAGCAGTACTTATTGAAAAGAATTAGCTTTGTCAAGAATGATGAATAGTGGGGATTCACCTAATTGGCTACTTCCTGGCTACTTCTAGTGCTGGTCTCACCACAGCTTCACACTTCTGGGACTGCTTCTTCTCTCACCAGATGCAAAACAATAGCATTAATCCCAAGATGAGAAGCTGGTTACAGGCTTTTTGGTGATCTACAGTCTTGTCCCAGATGATGCAGGATCTATAAGCTTACTGTAGCCTTTCCTGGTAGATTCCTTAAATAGCAACCAAATCAGTTAGGAATGCTCCACAGAGACACCTACTGCTGAATCAGAGGCAGTCAGGAATCAATGACCCTCTTCTCCTTCTCTCACCAGGAGCAAACTTGTATCACAAACTCCAACCTTGCTCCTATGGTGCAGTTATCAGCTTTCTGGGGATCACCAGTCTCCAGGAAATAAAGTCCCTATGCTCCTTCTCACCAAGGGCAAAATAGCAACAATAATCACAGTATGACTACTGAGAGGCAGAATGTAGGCTCTCCATCTTGGACCAGATGTTGCAGAAATGGTGTGGAAGTTAAATAGACACAAACCAGGACAAAAATAAACCATAACTGTGCTTGTGAAAATAATCACTTAAATATTAACTATACAGACAATGTGTAAATGTGTATATAAAATATATATGTGTATGGGTCCCCTTCACATGGTCGACATTTCAGAATGTCGAAGACCATATGGCTGAGACCATATAATCAATATTCGAAATGTCGACCATGCGGAACTGGCATCTCCATACAGTGCAGAATGGAAAGCTTTCCATCTTCACACTGTAGTGTGATCTCAGAGTTGGTATATTTAAGTTCTGGGGGGGGGTGGAGCCCCCTGCTAGCAGCGTGAAGGTAAGTATATTTCGAATGTCGATCATATGGTCTTTGACAGAAGTAGATCCATTTAAAAACATCTTAAAACATCCTGAAAAGTATGTATGTATGTATATATGAAATGTATATCATAAAATGAATACCTCATTGATTTCATAATTTTGCTGCCCTCATTTTTAGCACTGGCACTATTGATACATTATTGTTTAACCCAGGAGGGTTCTTGGCATTCAGTTTTAACTGTCAGTATAACTTCCACACCATTTAATGATTTGTGGTGAGCTGTTTCATTTGATAGGTTAATCAATTAACTATTTAACTCATTTGACCAATAAAAGAGCTTAGTATGTCTGAGGGAATGGTATATATTGAGGTTTCAGTTGTCTCTGTTCAGTTCTGATGAAGTAACTGTAGCAGAAGGGACAAAAGTGCTTAACAGTTTTGTTTTACTATGTAAAACCAAATTAAATTCCTGTTGCCATTTTTCTGGATACAGTTGGATTCGTCTGCACAGTTTTTTTTTCTGTTTTTTTTTGTATTTATGGTTTAGATCACCTAGGAAAATGTATGCTTAACACTAAGAGATTCTAGTTCCTTTAGGTAGGTGTTGTGACATTCTTTTGCCATACACAGGGTTTTGATGGTTATTTGGACATGAAGAAACTCTACATACATACATACATACAAATATTTCAAGCATGGGCATTAATGCCCCTCTAGCCTGCCAATATACAAAAACACTTATTCCCATCATAAGTGTCCAGGCTGTTTTTAAAAATATCTAAACTAGTACTTGCTTTAATGTAATTTGGCAGTCTGTTCTATGTATCAGCTGGTCTCTCAGAGAACTAATTAGTATACGTCTGATTCTTATAGAATCTTCTACATAGGTTGTCTGATGATTCTCTACTACTTTTTGATATCCCCAAACATTCCCAGAAGTAGTCTGTAAATGCCCTATATACCTAAATAAGATCTCCTCTTAGATATCTGTAAGAGACACTGCACAATTTCAGATTTTTTAGTATTTCATAATAACTTAGATTTTCACATCCATGGATGCCCTTGGTATATTTCCGCTGTACTCTTTCCAGTTTACTCATGCTTGCTTTCTTATAAGGTTTCCATATTGTTATTCCATACTCAAGTTTGGGTCTAATGTGACTAACAGACTATGACTTCATCATTTCTGATTTCCTAGACTTTATAAATCTTTTTTATACAACATATAGTTCTATAACTATCATTACCCAATTGGTTGATATGATTAGAAAAACTCAAAGCTGAATCTACACACCCAGATCAGTAAATGAATCTGCAGTTTCAATCACTGTGTGTTGTATTAAATATTCACCTTTCAATTTAGGGCTCTCAAATCTCATATGTTTAGTTTTTTATGTATTTATCAGCATATTATTTTTCTATGCTCAATTTAGTCAAGTTCTTTTGCAGACATACCTAATCTGTAACACATGTAATCAGTTTACCCAATTTCAGGTCATCTGCATATAGACTGTAGAACACCTCAGATGAAAAAGTCATTAGTATATGAAACAACAGTTCTCCAAGCTGTGCCAATTGCACAAGTGCAATCATCATCATCAAGTCTTGATTTACTGCTAACAATGGTAAGCAAATCATCCAACTTTTGACACAAAGAACACAGATCACCAGTGTTATCAGCTGTTACCTTTAAATATGCATAACATTTATTACACTGTATAAGATATCTGTGCATTAGCAAATCATTCATTTCATACTCATTTAAGGAATCCATATTCAGCTTCAAACAAATAAAAAATTATAAAAGAAAAGAATAATCAAAAACAGTAACTGCAGGATTTAAAGAGAACTTGATTCCACTTCTATGAGAAAAAAATCAGATGAGTAATATACAGCTAAATACTAAAGTAAGTACAGTAAGGTTGTTGCTCTGACTGTACAAGTTCTGAAAGTCAGACAAAAGCTGTAATTTTTTATGTTGCATGCAGTAGCTTCAGCACGCTATCACTCGCAGTCACACTTTTTTTAACAGTAAAGGTCAATAAACCACAAACCAAGATACGATTCTGTAGATAAGCTCTGGATTGTCCTCTCTGCAGTCTGTGTGACTTTATGGCTAACTAGGCCCTTTGGGATGGCTAGAGCTTGCCTGTCTAAAACCTATCCCTTGCCAGCAATCAACAGTGAAAATTAAAGGTAAAACAAAATATAAATCAAAGTAGATCTTCTTGTCTACAAGCTATCCCTTCCTTCCTACAAAAAGTGAAAAACAGTAATAAAAAATAAAATATAAATTGAAATAAAACTTCTCTTGCCAGTCAGCTCCACAATAAATCACAAACCAAGATAGGATTGTTTAGATAAGCTCTGGATTTTTTGGATTTCTAGTGCATCATGCTGCTTTAATGTGAGTCTCTTCTGGATGTAGATTGATACACCTCCACCGTTTTTCCCGTCCTGTGCAGTAGCTGGTCTAGACATGTGGAAAGCATTATAGCCCTGCATACCCAAAGAGAAGGTCATGTTGGGAGCGGAGTTTCTTCTTCAGGCTCCTAGCATTGATCAGTAATACCTTCATATTTTCCTTTGCTTGTTTCATTGTATTGTTAGGTTTATCATGTTGCCATTGCCTAAAAAGGCACTACAGGGGTGGACAAATGTCTTGCTAATAATACAAATCCTAGAGGGATGGATGCAGACTATCTCTGATGAAGCAGTGCAGTATGGTGATCATATCCTTCCAGGCTGACAAATATTGGGCCCAGTTTGGATGACACCAAAAACTAAGCCAATAATTTAAGTCAATTAATTTTTGCTCATATTGCGGTATCAACCTTGGAGGAGGTAGAATGCAGCTAATATTAGTCTCATACCTGCCTTGCACACATAGACTGAGAGCTTGATCATGTCTCTCTTCATATAATCCAGTGAGGTGTATCTCAAGTCATTGATACCTGTATGAGCTATGACATAGTCTTACTGGTACTTGCTGTTCAAGGACTTGAGTGCATGTGTGATCTGGTGGATCCTGGCACTAGACAAGTTATTCACTGTCATTCCTTCCTTGCTCAGCCTGGTAACAGGCACATGTCTTACAATGGAGTCACATATAACAAGAATGATTGGTTGGGCCAATGCCTGCCTTAAAGGCTCAACATCTGTAACTTTGGGACTCCTTCAGCTATGTGAGGTTATATGCTTAACTTGCTGAGTGTGCTTTGTGCCTGTGTTGTGTTTTTGGAGATCCTTGAAGTTTAGGCAAGTTAACCTCTAGAACTTCAGCATGTGGTGGATTATGTATATTGTGATGGCATTGGAGAGGTGTGATGTGTGGTGTCTGAGTTAACTGTGTGTGAGATTTTTGTGTCCAAGGATATTTTATATGTACATCTCTCACACACTGTATAATGCTGTTTGAGTAATAGATGATTGCCAGACTGCATGACAATTTTGACAGTGTCTGAAGATATTCATCTCAATCAGACTGGCTAGAGAGCCTCTCTATCCCCTGTTCTCTATCCCCCTTCTTTGATAAATATTAAGACAAGTAAATTCTTCTTTACCTGTGCCTTTCCCATTTTCCATTATGTCCTTGCTGAGAATGACCATTTCTTCTTTCCTGCTAATATTTCCTGAAAGGTTTTTGTTTTCTTTCTTGGCTGGTTTTACCATCTCCCTTTAGACTTGCACCTTTACTGTCCTCACCATCTTTTCTGTCCATTTTGCAACCATGTACTGTACATTCACTAGCTCCCTGCTGAGTCTCATCTATTGATTGTACACCCTACCTTTTGCCTTATTACCATTTGCAACTGCATTGATCTTCTCTTTCCTTACGCCTTTTTTTTTGCCTTTTTCTTCAAACTCTTCCCTAGCCTAGAGTAGAATATCCCTTTATTCACTTACTTTGTTCACACACTCATATTGCCTCCAGACCACTAAGTCATCTTAGATCCTCTTCTCAACCTCTATGTTATGGTTCTCTGTTCAACCCTACTCTAAACAACACAGTCATGTGACTGCCTCTGGTTTATGGTGACTTCACCTAGATCTTTCTGATCTCCTCCACTTTGGTTAGGACCAAATCAAGAAATCACTCCTTTCTGGTGCATTTGGATCCAGCTGATTGAACCAGTCATGGAAAAACACCTAGATCATCAGGAACCCCCTCTATTTTTGTCTCGTTTTTTTTGATAGAATCTTCAAGGCTGATCCTGACAGATTCAGATCTTCCATGAGCATACCCTTCTTCCTCCTGTGCAACTGCTTTATTCTGTCCCTCATTATTGGCAGTCCTCTTCTTCTTGTGAACTTACCCGGAGGGTGATGTACTTTACGAGTTCCCCAGCACTCCCTTCCTCTACTCTAACTACTAGTGCATGTCGTCTGAGTTTTGACCCTGTTCCCACTCTTATTTCCTTTGTGCAATGATGTGCATCCTCCTTTCTGACTTTATATTTTGTACGCTTCTTTGCAGAGATCACTACCGCACCTCATCCTTCCCCTCTGTCACTACTGAAGCATTATCCGATACCCTTTGTCACTGCTGAACAGTCTATACCATGCTTTCCAGTCCCTGACCCATGCTTCAGTATGCCAGCAATATCTGCCCTCTCCTCTTGCATCACTGCTTTTGTTTTTTACATTCTGTCCAGAATCCAAGCAATGCATTGCAATATTATCCAGCAATGCTGAAATACCCATATATTTCTTCTTTTGTATTCTGTATCAATTTTTTTCAACCTATTTCTTGGATACCTATTCCCGTTCTGATTATGACACCTCCCCCTTCCAGCTTACTTGATTTATTATTTGTCGGTTTAACTAAGCTTCAGTTCCCAAGAAAATGCACTAATCCATTAAGTAGATATGTCAGACATAGCTTAGCTCTATTCATAATATGAACAGAGAGACAGAGCAATATACAATCCAGAAAAGAACAAATTCAGCATCCAATGTTAGTGAAAAGAACACTTCAAAAGATAAGGTTATATACTGTGAAATAATGAAGGCATTAATTACTAAGCAGTACAAAACAAGGAACAATGTTTGCTGATATGTCTTTAATACAAAATACATACTATTTATGTATTGCTTGCTAGGGCAGTTTACTCCTGCTTAATCAAGATATTGCTTAAAGGCGGATGTAATAATCAGAGGGAATATATTACACTATTACCTAATCACAAGACAATGTGCTACATTGTTTAAGTATTATGAAGTGTCACAGGAAGTTGGGAAGGAAATTCAAACCCACAGATTAAAAAAATAGTAAAAGGAATTGGCAGTTCTCATATGAACACCAATATAAGGAGAGCTTTGTATATGAAGAAATTCCTCATTGATCAGTGCTAGATATATATTTATTTAATTTGTTCTTAAAATCCAATTTACCTTTTCCACTGTTTATATGCTGATGACTGAAAGGTAGGAAAATGTGTCAAACATAGGGTAACCATATGAAATGTCATGACCTACTAGACCTAGTCCTGAAACATGGAGACTGAGTGGCCAAAAAAATGACTTAGATATTGTTAGAGTGAGGCTATTCCGAGTGAATTCACTAAAGTATATTAAGGTAGAAGAATAGGCCTGAAAATAGAGAGTCAGACTTGTGATTTCATGTATACGTTTAGTTTCAGGGAAAGACAAAGCATGAGCTGTGCAGAAATACAGGATGTTCCTTTCTAAAGGTAAAGGTGTACATGCAATGGGATGCTAGATAAAGAGGCACATGCAAGACAAGGCTTGGAAAACCAAGAGCTAAAGAGGCATGTAAAACATTACAAGGTTTTTGGTATCATAAAAGTATACGTCAGACACAGTCAATGAAGTCAATGAGCTAGTCCAGACTGTCATACAGAAAAGATTAAATATGCAGCGTTCCAGAAAGGAAGTTAGCCTTTGGACTGCAGAACAGACCGTCAAGCCGGAGTACAGAAGTCAGGTTAAATATTTATACTATTCAGGAGAAAAATACTGTTTCAGTTGATATTATCAAAATATAAATATACATGCAGAAACTTTGGCTATATTTATCAGCACTGTTACTGTTATCCAACATTCCAGCTCAGTACTGTCATTAAAGACAGTATTCAAATATTGTTAACATCTAATAAAGCATTATTAACTAAACTAGCATATTTGCAGCATATGTTTTATGAAAGTACAAAAGACTTGGCCCATAAAGGAGAGGCTGGCACCTGTTCAGCACAAGTTTGGGTAATTAACAGATAAAGACTTTCATTCCAGTCTCATTTCAGTTGTTTCCACTTAAATGCAGTATACTACAGTCTTATCGATTCTTTCAGATATACTAAGTCCAGTAAGGCCATTTCTCAAAATATTCCCTTTTCTACAAGTTATGGTAATCTCAGTGTTGGTATAGATAAGTTTGAGGGTGTGATGGGGCATTCCCTCTACAAAAAAAGAGTGATGTTCAAGATTTGTTCTTCTCCTAGATTTTCTGACTTTTTTTAGAGTGTTGGCACTTGGAATTTCAAGTGCCAACATTTCATTAGAAAGACCCAAAATAGTGAGGACATCAGTAAATTGCAGGCCTGTTAAAAGTATGCTAATAATTGGGCTAATAAAATATGATGAGTCGTGTAAAGAAAATAAAGCATATATGCTTTAGAGCTTTAATTATATATCAGATGTATGAGAGAAATGGGTGTGAAATAGAAAATGTGAAAATTTGTAAGGATTTAAGCATCTTAGTTAATAATAAATTGTACTTTGAAGAACATTTCTATTTTATTTCTCAAAAATGTCTCAAAATAATTGGGTGCATCAGAATGTTTTTCAAATCCAGGAAAACAGATATATTAAAACACTATTTGTATCTCAAAAATTGAAGTCAGGTATCCCATTGTGAGAGCTATTTGTAATGAAGAGACAGCATAAATTAGAAGGTGTACAATGCAAGTTTACAAGTTAATAAGTGGCTGTAAACATATATATGGTAATTTTCTTTTCAGTTTTGTATGGACAAACAAGGTGACATTATTTAGGTTTACATTGCTGAATAGAATATTTATTTATGGGAGTGTCTTTAACTGAAGAAGGAGATAGGCAGGATCTCTCCAGACTGCTTAGAACATTTAGAAAAAATGGAGAAATATTAACTGGCTCATTGGAAAGGTGGGAAATAAGGGGAACATCCTCCAACAATCACTTTTAGACATGCTAGATGGGTTCTAGCTTGTGCGGGGCTGTTTTTCTTTTTTTGGATTCATATTTATATAAAATATCTAAGAAAACACTTAAATGTTTTGTACTGGTGAACATCATTTGGTAGCTGCCAATATTTTTTCCAAACTTCTTTATTACATTTTCATAAAGAAAACACAAAATAAAATGACAGGGGAGGGGGGAAGTTATTAAGCAAAAGAGAACCTTACATACTCAGAACAACACAGGGCAACAGTTTCATTCTAGTATACCCTCCATTAAAAACTGCTGTAGGTGAGAGACCCTACTCTTAGACTGGGATATGCTACCAGAAACCATCTGTCTATAGACATGAAAAATCTAGAAAACCTTTATAAGCTACAAGCATGTACGTAAAGGGCATCTCTTTACTGAACCTACCTGCAACTGCTACCATGACAACGGTTAGGTAACTTATCATCTCATATTCTGAAACTTTTCTCTACTTCTTAATGTGGCATCTTATATGCACATATTTTACAAGTATATAGAAGTTGATGTATCTTACGTATGATTGCACTGTATTTTATGCACAGTTCAGCTTTCATTTTGTAGATATCTTTTTTTTCAATGCAGTCTGTATCTTTTAAAATGTATCTGTATTCAATCTTACCATGTTCTGAATTTTGATGTGTACTCATTGTGTATATAATGTTGACTGAAAGACCATGATGTATTTTCTGCTCTTTGCACTTGGGTCGTAGCTGAAAAGGGTCAACAGACCAGTCCATTTACCCAGTGAACAAATACTAAATAAAATAAATGAAAATAAAAGAGAAATAGAAAAGCATCTGGAAGGAAAATTATTTCACCTTTTGTATCAATGTCATGAAGAAATGTTCTTAACAATATGGTAGTTAAACATACAGTCATAAAATAATATACTCTTGCAGCACAGAATCACAGAATACAAAAAGAAAATAATTCATAAATTCTTCCAGTTTAAAATAAATATTCTGAATTTTTTAACTCTTAATAACCCATGTTTTCTGATAAAAATACCAGTTTTCATATTTAAGTGATTCTAGCTATTCACATTTTAGTATATTTTCAGCAGCTACTAAATAATAAAAAGGCTTCTTTGCTTGAAACTAGAGTAAAGAGAAAGAGAGAGAGAGTGGATTGACAAATAATTTAACAGAGGGTATTAAAATAATATTACTGCTCCGTGACATTTTTTTAAATTTACAAATTATTCCATAAATTAAATATTCTGAAAACTGAAAGAAAAACATGAATCTAATTTATTTTTACATTATCAACATAATGCCTGTAATTATCAGGCATGCTATAGTCAATTTTGCTGATTTATATGGTATGAGAAAGATTCCGTATTATGTTTGCCAAGTAAAAAGATTTATGTTAAAAGAAGGCTGGGATTCGGATGACTTCTCTACACCCACACTATTGACTAATGTGAGTTAGTCTATTAGCTTGACAGCAAGAATCTCTGGTTCAGACAAAAAGTAAAGTCACACAGAGAACCACATCATTAGTAGCTGACTACCATGTCTCTGATTTAAATACTGCACTGTCAGGCCTTACTAAACTAGTGTTCCCCCTTCCAATCCACACACACACACACACACACACACACACACACACACACACACACACACACACACTCTGATAGCTGGCTTCTTTATATTTACCTCCCATAGTGTAATGACCCAAACAGACATGAGCATCCATGCACGTATATACACACACACACACACACACACACACACACACACACACACACACACACACACACACACACATACACACACTTAAATCTATATACTCTCACATAAGCATGTACTCACACACATACATACACAAATACAAATACTTGTACATATGCTAACACACACACACGCACACACATACACACACACACACACACACACACACACACACACACACACACACACACACACACACACACACACTCTGATAGCTAGCTTCCTTATATTTACCTCCCATAGTGTAATGGCCCAAACAAACATGAGTGTCCACACACATACACACACAAATACACACTTTCTTCTAGGTATGGGTTTAACACATCTTACAGATGGTTTCCTCTAGGTATGGTATAAGCCCCATAGATACTAGTCCCATAGTAGTGAATGGATGGTATACACCTTTTCCTGTCTGAGAAAAAAAGTCACTCAGCAGAATGATTCTCTGAATTGGTTTAGCAAGTTACCTAGGAGACAGCTATTTCTGGGATACAGCACATAGCTAATTAACATTAGCCATGCCACCAGACTCCTTCTCAGCCTTTGGACCACTTTATTTACATCTAACAACTCTAACCCTACCCCTTAACCCTGACTGTGCACCTCACCTTAGAAAAAAAAATGTTTCATGATGGTACCACTACACAAAATAGGCTCAAAAACACACCATAAGCATCACTATAGATGCACAAAAATACATCTGTCCCATTACATAACACATAATCCAACCCTAACCAGCTAACACTTACATCCACACTCCCACCATCAAACTCACAATCACCTACACAAATCTATCTGCCTGCATTTGGCATTCTCACCACTCGACCAAACACATAGTCAAACATACGGTTTACCTTTCTAAAGGTGATACACAGTCATGCAAACAGCAAGTGTTCAAAAGGCTGTTTGCAAATTTTGCAAAAGCCGAAAGAAAACAGGCTTGAATGTGCAATGAGCGAATGCACAGTGACATTCGCTCATTGCACATTCGACATTGTGGGGCAGATTGCACTATAGTGGGGATCGGGAAATGGTTCCTTTCCCCCACTGTATGTCGGAGTTAGAATAATAAAGTAGGGGGGTGGGGGGGAGCAGACCCCCACATGGGGGGGTGCAGGGGGGCTTGCCCCCTTCTTTACATTTCATTTTTTTTTGTTCGACATTAATTTTCAGAAAACAGCAAATCTGTTTTTCGGACATTATGGACTGTCGACGTTTTCCCTTTCGGGGTTTCGAGTCACTCATATGAGCACTCGAACCACTGTGATTCCAGTTTAAGAAGGTAAACCCAGACATACACACATTTGACCATTCGCACCAACACATCATACTTTTGATGAAGCAGACATTCAGTGAAAGTACAGTAACCTTATTATATTTGTGTGTGTGTGTGTGAGTGTGTGTGTGTGTGTGTGTGTGTGTGTGTGTGTGTGTGTGTGTGTGTGTGTGTGTGTGTGTGTGTGTGTGTGTGCTCGTGCATGTGTGTATGTCACAATATTATAACATCAACATATCAAACTGCAAGTGATCCAAAACAACTGATTCATCACCAGCAGATTTAGAAAAACCCTTAAAATATTTTTTTACAGAGGGGAAAGATGGCCTGCGCCTCCAAACCCAGGGATAATTATATACACAAACTCCACAATTACACTATAGTGGGGAAAAGGAAAATTCCCTAATCTCCTCTGTAGTGCAAGCTTACACAGAATAAAGCTGGTATGTGTGATAAACTTACTTTCAATCAGCAGTATTAGCTTTTTTTTCTGTGCTACAAGTTGACTTGTCCATAAATAATTATGTCTTTCATATATATATATATATATATATATATATATATATATATATATGTATATATATTGTGTGTGTGTGTGTATGTATATATGTATGAGTTACACTATTTGTATAAAAAGTTTGTTTAGTCAACAGCTTTCTAGTCTGTACCATTTGATTGACAGGTTAGCTGATCAATAATGCCTGTGCTTGATGACTGTAATAGCTGGGTTGAGAAATTTGTACTTTCCCTGCTATGGTGTGATCTTGGAATATTGGTATATTTGTGTTCCCCACATAGAAGGTGTAGGGGGGAGGCCTGCCCCTGCAAAAAATATAATTTAATGATTTGCATGCTCCAAGTTTATATATTGGACTATGCACATTTTTCTGGCAGTATTTTGGTTTGCAATGATTGATAATCACTGCTGCTACATTTTGTTAAGGTAGCAGTAATTATTTAACACACAGACACACACACAAGCACATGGTTGCTGTACCCCCTGTCAAATACTCATTTTGTTGACTTGTTTGAAAATATTGAAAGGGTTTTGTCGAGTGCAGGGTTTAGCAAAAAGTAGAATACTTTTCTGCAGCAGAAATTGGACTGGGTCTTATTGCTAAAACTTTTGGATATAGCAATAGTTTTGTCATTAGGTGTGGGATTGTGTATGCAAGTGTTTGTGGCTTAAGGATAGAGTAAGAGCATGTGGACTGGTATATCTGGAATGTGCGTGCATATGTGTCTGTGTTGTTTATAGGTGCTGTTAGGAAAATATGTTTTTGGTGAGGTATTGTGTAGAGTTGGCATTAGGGGCAATGGAATGTTTGGATTAGCGTTAGCACATGAGTACTATGGTGCAGGAGTGCATGTAGTTTGCTGGCAGAAGGAGAACAACCTTCAGTCTAGTCTGTATAACTGATGCAAACTGCAGACTTCCCTCCCCTTCTACGCCATCATTTCCTGTACTTCTCCCCCACCTTTGCAGTTTGCTGTTGATCACACACTCCAGTTCTTCATTCCATCTGTCACCATCACCACTATTTCTGTGAAAGAACATATCCTCAGATCTTAGATAAAATCAGAGCCTTCCTTTTGCTTATCTTTTTATCAATCTCCTGCAGAGCTTTATGTAGCCAAATCACATTCCATTTTCCATTTTCTTATCCAGTGTGAACAAAATTATTATATTGAGTCTTTCTTCACAACTCCTCTCTGTCATCCCCTTATCATCCTGATTACCTTTGTTTAAGCCCTTCCTAGCACCTTCACTTCCTTCTCACTGTAAGTCATCCAGAACTGAGCACAAAACTGTAGCTAAGAGCTTACTAGAGACCTTTTTCCCTACTAATGCAGGTCACCATTTTGTTGGCATTAACTGCATCCTTTCACTATGTCCCTGATGATGCCTCCCCATTGACGCATTATGTTCCAAGTCTTTTGATTGCTTTGTTGCTTTTAGCTTACTTTATCTGAGCCAATGCACATTACCTGACTTGTTGTGCATTTCTCACTATTGAATATTAGCTGCAAATGTTCCATGCATGCTGCCATCTTTTAGTAAAACCTGGCTAGACTGCCACCCTATCATTTTCTGACATCCTTTATGCTCTGAAGGCTCTGATTTTATCTAAGATCTGAGGATATGTTCTTTCACAGAAATAGTGGTGATGGTGACAGATGGAATGAAGAACTGGAGTGTGTGATCAACAGCAAACTGCAAAGGTGGGGGAGAAGTACAGGAAATGATGGCTTAGAAGGGGAGGGAAGTCTGCAGTTTGCATCAGTTATACAGACTAGACTGAAGGTTGTTCTCCTTCTGCCAGCAAACTACATGCACTCCTGCACCATAGTACTCATGTGCTAACGCTAATCCAAACATTCCATTGCCCCTAATGCCAACTCTACACATTACCTCACCAAAAACATATTTTCCTAACAGCACCTATAAACAACACAGACACATATGCACGCACATTCCAGATATACCAGTCCACATGCTCTTACTCTATCCTTAAGCCACAAACACTTGCATACACAATCCCACACCTAATGACAAAACTATTGCTATATCCAAAAGTTTTAGCAATAAGACCCAGTCCAATTTCTGCTGCAGAAAAGTATTCTACTTTTTGCTAAACCCTGCACTCGACAAAACCCTTTCAATATTTTCAAACAAGTCAACAAAATGAGTATTTGACAGGGGGTACAGCAACCATGTGCTTGTGTGTGTGTCTGTGTGTTAAATAATTACTGCTACCTTAACAAAATGTAGCAGCAGTGATTATCAATCATTGCAAACCAAAATACTGCCAGAAAAATGTGCATAGTCCAATATATAAACTTGGAGCATGCAAATCATTAAATTATCTGTAATGGAGGGGGTTAGTCTGCTGTCAGTAACCACTGTTATACCATTTGCAAACATGTTACAGATTGCCAGTCCCAGGACTGACTCATGTAGTGCACCATTGCAAATATTGTCTGTTTCATTTAATATGTAAACAACGGAGGCAGAACTTATGGCTTTGGCATCATTGGAAACTGATGATCCAGTCAGAAAGATACAGGTCCATATGGGGTGATGGTCTGCATCTATTACATAGAAAAAGCTGAATCGTAGAACTAGGACTATGGGGTTCACTGATGAGCTTTTGAAGTCAGAAGGAAAAGTTTGGTAAGATTCTCAGAAAATCTGGCTTCACCACCAAACATTAGGGCTGTTAGTGTTTCAGATAAAGTAAGCGGTACTTACATATTATCGCAACCAGGTTTGTAACGCTGTCTAACTCCTAATGTTTTCTTGAAAGGAGTGAATGTTTGAGTAAGAAGGTGTTTGTTGACTCCTAATTACTTTTGTATTGATAGGTTTTGCCAGTTAAACATGAGCAGGAAGAAATAATGGAAGCCGGACTTTGGCAGCCAACTGCGAGAGGGACAGATATTTCTTCATGCGTGCATTTTGTTTTTAAAGACAGTGCATAGAACCATATGCTCTATTACACTGACCACAGATTCAGGGTGACCGTGATCCTCTTATGTGTTTTAAACAGGATCTGGAAAGTCAAGCTCCTTCTTAAGGCCTTTTTTGTGAAAGTGTACAAAGAGTACGGGGTACTTTCCTAATAGTATCTGTGACATCTGTTGAACACCAATGTGGCTTTTCCATTTTTTTTTCTGTTTGGCGGACCAAGCAGCTCAGTCTTCAGATTATTAGCCTCCAGTCTGGAGTCCTGCTTTCTTTCTGCTGCTGTAAAGCACTCTAAACGCTAGGTTAACATCACTCTTACACACAGCTATCCCATCGAAGAGGAGGATTTCTGTGTTGCTTTCTGTTTCAGAGTGAAAGTGATGAGATGCTGTGGAAAACTGAAGTTAACTTAACATTCTGATTCATTGTTTACAACAGCAGAAAGCAGGAGTGCAGACTTAAGGCTAATATCTGAAGACATAGTTGCTCGCTGAATTCACCGTTTGACTTCTTTAAAGCACGCTACCTGCAAATCCTAAAATTGTAACCCTTAATCGTCTTACAAACCCACAACCAATATTCTAGAAGAATTTTTAACAGTTCACCCTTCCCGATCAGACTTATCTGTTATAGTTTTAGTAAAAGAGAAGAAAGTATACCGTGTGGCAAAATCTGGTTACGATAATGAAACAAAGCAATCAAGAGACTTAGAAAATAAAGTGTCAATGTGGTCATGACTATTATATTGTCTTATTACAGCTTAGTGCTGAAAACTCCACATAATATCTCCAGGTTACTCCATTTACTGCCACTGCCTACATCCTGTTTAAACCATACTGGTTTGGTAAGTGCCCAAATCCAGATATCTCAATTATTCAGCAGTTTAACCTTAATTTTTTTTATTACTGAGTTTTAAGAGCACCATCTTATCAATACATAGCAACAAAATCATACATCTAGCAGTAAATACAATTTCATCATATAATTACTCACTTAGCCAGTCTGTAGCATGCTTCTGTTTTGAAGAAGACATCACCTTGTCCAACCCTTAGCCTAATTAACAGGAAACTGTCACAATTAAAAAAAAACTACTACAAGAAAGACTCCTTAACACCTGGCTCTGTTCCTGCCTTAACCCTGTCTAGTGTCTCCATACTCCACTTCCCAACCCTGCCTAGTCTGCCAGTAACTATTTCATTTCTCCTTCCCTATCCTACTTAGACACTAGCCTTGCTCCTGTTTTCCTCACTTCTTCCATCTATGCTGCCCTACTCCATTTTGTTACTATTCTGTTTACCTTCCCCTTCCTAGTTACTTTAACGCTACTTCATTACTACTCCTATTCAAAGCTCTTCGTCTTCTTCTCTCTATCCCTTCTTCTCATTACTAACCCACAAATACATATCCATCACTTCATATATTGTTTTTAAATACTGTGCTTAATCATTCGGTCACTTCTGTACCATCCTTTCACCTAACTATCTGTAGCTATAAACTGATTTGCAAGTAAACTTCACTCCTCAATGTACAGTCAGATTACTCTTGTTTTATCTTATCTTATTGACGCTGAAACTTAATTGTTTTATATTTTACTATTACGCAGTTAATTGATGATGAAACATAATTGCAATTGCTAGCTTCTAGTCTCTGTGTTCTTATCTAATTATTTATATAGTTGGAGCTTTTCTTCCCAAGCCTCCACTGAAAATGGGTTTCTGCCCAGTCAGACTTTTCCCAGTCAACAAATGTCAAATAAATAAATAAAAGGGGCATATTTCCATTTCTTTTGTCAAATGTATTTCGTAACAACCACACCTGGCCTTCCTGTCCAGTCATATAAAACAGAAGACATCTTACACTTTCCATAATCTGCAATCATTACAATCATAACATCAACCCCCTCATATCTGCTTTATACTTAACACACATCAGCAGTCTGTATGATGCCTCTGGTTTGACCAAGATTTCATCTTACTCAACCATTAGGCCAACCAAAACAGGACAAGTTGGGTCCTTGGGTCCATTACTATTTCGGTTATGCCATATTTTGTAAATGTCCAACAAGCCTCCTGTCCAGTCCATAAAACAAAGCAAGTATGAGTGATATAACTCTTATACATGTTGCATCTTCTCCATTCTCAAAATTACACTTGGCCATTAAATACAGAAGGTGTCTTTCAGGACTAAGTGTACTTTCCTGGTCAGGGCCACCAACAATAAATTGATACGATTTTGAACACACTATTTCAATATTTAACATAATCTAATCTTCCTCCTGCTGTTCCCCATTGAATATATCCATATCCACCTTTCATCCATCACATTTAAATGCAGTTCAGACAACTTACTGCAGTTTAGCTGTTAAAAGCCAAGCATTTTTTAACAAAGCCTGTACTTACTAAAAGATAGTGTACATAAATTCTGTAGTTCTGAATTATCTCCTCATTATTTATGGTGATATAGAACTGGTTCAGTACACCTTTATTCTATAGGCAGCATTCAGTCTTACAATGTATGCCACCTCAGAATTATAATCAGTCTTTATCCTGTAAATATTGGCCCAGTGATCAGGGATCTGGAAATGCATGTTGACAGTAATCTGTACTTTGACTACTACATGTCTACTGTGATGAGAAAAATCACTCTGTGTTGCACAACTCATAAGTAAGGGCAGAGCATTCAGCTCCAAGGAGGTCATTGTTCCACTGTACTCTGCTCTACAGGGAGTAAACAACAAGCCTTATGTGGACCATCTCAAAGCCCTAGCCCTGTACTCAGTCTCCAACAGACTGCTATGTGTCAATCTATGCCTAACCTGCAAGCATCCTCTGATCCCTCACTGATGGATTTGTTGCACATCCACAAAACAGATAGCATCAGAAATACCCATTCTTAGGACCTAAACCTTGTTTACGACATAAACAGGACATGTTGAAGGGATAGCTTTGTGTTTCAAAGATTACCCCTTCTCTGGAACAGGCTTCTGAAGCAAAGTCATTTCTAACCATATTCAAATGTAACTTGGATCCATAAATGGGAAATTGCAAATTTAACCCTGATTTGGCACCTATCTCCATAATGGACAGGGGCAGATTGTGAACACTTGATGTGTACAAGCCTATTTCATAACTCATAAAATTTCTTGAGGTACTGACACGTCAGTAATATTTTGGTAAACTTGGTGTAAGCTTGGCTAGGCTTAAACTATCCTGTAGGCCGTTAGCCTAGTAACCACCTCTGAACCTATGCAGTTATTTCTTTATAGTCTACATTCAAATATTCTTTCATTATATAGTTTTCATATAGACAAAAAAGCAGACAAAATTTAAATTTACATTATACAACCCAGACTTTTTTCATGTAATTTTATCACTTCCATATAGTTATTACTTCTTTATAATTTACGTTTATTCAATCCACAAAATTATGCCATAATAGAATGAAAACTTATATCCTTTGAAATCAAAAGTGTATTAGTTGTTCAACATGGTTAACACTGCATTATAATATATATATATATATATATATATATATATATATATATATATATACAGGATCCGTACAGATGCTTGACTGCATCTTTCACCGAATCCCAATTTGGTGAGCATACTTGCACGAAAGTATTGTTCCCCGAAGCAGCAGCTTTCGTGTAAGTATGCTTGTTGTTCCAGTTGTACTATGGTGTGGTAAGGGAAAATTCTCTTTTCCCCACTGTAGTGCAACCTCGGAGTGAGAATATTAAAGTAGGGGGGTTGGGGGTGCAGGGGGGCTTGTCCCCCTGCATTCAAGTAGATTTTGTGTTTTTTTTTAACATACTTTAACAAAAGTGCTTTTTCGATGAAAGTGCTTTCGTTAAAGTGTGTTCAGTGGTAATGGATTCGGGCTTTTGAACTTTCGTTCAAAAGTCCTAGATCTATATATAAAAGTCCTAGATATATATATATATATATATATATATATATATATATATATATATATGGATCCCTATCACATGGTCGACAGGCCATATGATCGACACTCATTTGGTCGACAGTTCAGTTGGTCGGCAAGCAGCTTTATGTGGGGGGCTTCGCCCCCCACACCCCCCAATGTGGGGGGCTGTGTCCCCCACACCCCCCCTAACTATATATATCAACTCCAGGGTCGCACAACATTGGGGAGGGGGGCAAATCTGCCTGTCGACCAAATGAATTGTCGACCAAATGAGTGTCGATCAAATGGCTTGTCGACCATCTCAGGTAGACCCATATATATATATATATATATATATATATATATATATATATATATATATATATATATATATATATATGTATATACTTTTTTTTTTTTTGGCAGTTTCTAACAAAACTTAGAGATTAAGATCTACAGGACCCAATAGCTACAAACACTAACTAATAGAATATGAGAAAAGTGACTCACTTTTTGAAACATACAAGACATTCCTTGCTAATCACAAAGATAGTTTCCACAAGCCTAGATACATTTTGCGTACTAACTTTGGTATACCCCTTGGGGTTTCAAAGAACCAAAGCATGCACAATCACTGTCCTGTTTCCTTGAATGATGCACAGCTGCTTTGCTCAGGAATAGAAGCACCTTTGTGAAGCCTAACAGCATTACACAGTGCTAGGTGATACTTGGTAAGACTTGCTGTACAGTACTTGTGTGCCTTATACAGTAGCATTGTATACTGTCAGCATAACTGACTGCCATTCATCTGTTCACTCTGCTGGTGGCATTATGGTAATTACCAATGTATGGTAATGAGGATAACCTGGTACTGTAAAAGATCCCGCTGGCGGGAGTTCACCCACATTACAGAGAGGCAGGACAATGAAGTTTTGTGAGTAGGTTTGACTGCACTGTACAGAACTCTGCTGCCAGTAGGGATTCTCCTACTCTGCAGTGAAGACATGGGGATTTGCTAGTGTGTCACCATTAGTAGCTAACTCAGTGCAGTCTGTGGTGAGTGGGATTGCTGCAGCCATGGTCATTACAACACTTGACTTTATGCTGTTGGATTATACAGCTTACACTATCGGACCCAGTACATACAACGCATTTTGTGAATGCCATACAATCAGATGGAGGGGGGGTCATTATCACAGGAGTATTTGGTTGGGGAACCATGTGGTAGGACTGCACAAGGGGTGTTGTATGCTTCTACTCCCTGTTGTTAATCAGGTTTATGAACCAGGCAGGGCTTTATGCACCATGATAAGGTGCAGAATGTCTTTCACGGTGAGTACAATCTTTACAAATGTAACCCATAACATTTTGCTCAAGTCCAAAGAACTGCTTAATCATATGGTTAATACTTCACCATATTCTAGTTACATTTTTCCATGGTTGATACTTTACTATATTGTAAGATATTCAACCGCTTTCAAAAAGTGCCATAATCATTGTGTCATATGGTTAACAAATTGCTTTATCATATGGTAAAACTTCACCATATCTTGTGGTTGATACTTAATCATATTTTATAACATTTAAACAGCTTCAGTAAGTGTCAAATCTGTTTAGCTGTATACTTATGCTTCAACATAGTTTACTTTAAACTTAATATGGTTTTACGAATTTCAAACTTTATTGAATTATCCAAAATAAATGTAGAAAGTAATATTAACTACAAATATAACTAAAGATTTTGACATTTTAAATGTATCTTATTTATGAAATTATTTGTATTAGAAATTTTAACAAATTCATTTCAGCCAGAAAAACAATTTTCATTATATCGATAATGAATTAGGCTCTAATGGCAAATCCTACATTTAATAGCATGTGTCCAGTTGGATGAAAATGCAATATAATGTTAATTTTTAAATGTTAAAACATAGAATACTAATTTATTTTGCACAGTATTATATTATGGTTTACCTATCACTGATTCCAATTTTGCCCAATATTTGCAATTAACAGATTTCCCTTTTGTTCATAAACAGTTGTATTTCTTTTTCATAAACAATACAGAATATATTGACCAATTCTGTACAAGGAGATTATGACGTTTTCCATTTTTTCTTTGTTTTTTTTTTTGTTTTTTTAACTTTAATAAAATAAACTTTCCCTCTAACGTCTCGGCCGTAGCCTTCAAGGATAGGGATCCATAGGGATAATTGTTACGAAGCAATGCATACTGGAGGAGGATTGCTAATTAATATGAAATGTTAGTCAGCAAAACTCTATCAGACCTGCAAACCTTGTATGAAAGACTAAAGCTCAGACCAATGTTTTATCACTTCACGATCATAAAATATATGCTCCCAGTCTGTTTTGATTTCTCTATTACGTGAGTATAAAAGGCATGCCTTAAAATGAGATTTTAAAATTCACAGCTAATATATAAGATTGTATATCTAGGAAAACCTGTCCTCCATTCTCCCAGGTTCTAATAAGATGAGAAGAGAAACTTCTGTGTCTGTTTGAATATCATGAAAAGCCTGTTAGTATATTTGATGTGATCTTTTTATAGTATAAAGATATGTAGTTTGCAATATATAAAGTATAATTTTAGTAATGCTTAGTTATAGGGTCATTGGTGGTAACAAGGCATGCAGTCCAGGAGGTCATTGAGGAGTCCAGTCCAAATTCCTAATTGTCCCAAAGTACTGTCTGATTAAGAGACTTGCTGAGGGTCATACAGTAGGCAAATGAAGGTAAAAAGATTCCAACTCTGTACCATTGGCAAAGAAAGCAGCTTACTAATGATTCAGAGCTTTAGTACTTTGTGCTAACTGCAAGGCTTCTAAAAAAATCCATTGAAATTCCCTGATCAGGAATCAAACCTGGGCTGTGACCTACCTACTAGACCAACAAAGACTCTTTATCTTTAAATGAAAAAATATTTTTCCCTTAGAAATGATTTCTTTACAAATCTTAATAACATTATGATAATAACTTGCGTAAGATTTTCAAGGTTAGCAGATAAACCAACAACCAAGTATTGCATTTGAGAATAATTCTAATAACACTGATACTTTTCTGCTATTAATTTGCCATCCTTGAATGCACATGTATTGACTTAGTTTTATTAGTGTTCAAGTTAAGATTAGATATCATTTCAAAAGATCTCAACAATGTGTCTACTTATATGACTGCTAAACTTAACAATAAAGTCAACAATATATCATCAGCAAATAGCAGACTTTTGGATGTAAGGCCATCATTATTCTTTATCCATTTTATAGGTTGTTCATGTCCAACTAGATGTGACACAATGCAACAGGTAAAGCAAATAAAAGAGGTGTTAGTGGAAATCCTGGTTTGGTTCCTTTGCTTATATTACAGCCTAGTGTGCCTCCAGGCATTTCTGCAGTTAACTACTGCTAATGACTCTAGGCATCAGATATTGTTTATTCACATTTGCATTAATAATTCCAAAACCATGCTACGTACAAGGTATAAGAAGATTACATGATGGCAAACACAACTGTATTTATATCTGATCTCTTTCTAAAGCAGCTAAAGAGACATTAAATATTTCTTGTATCCTGTTTATTTGTATTGTAATAATTTTCATATTTCTCTAAATAGCTCAACATTCAGATAATACATACAGAGCTGAATAGCCTTATATGAAAGCTCACAGTTATATGAAGACAATTCTGCTGGCAGTATGTGTCTTGCTTGAATAGTTACTGAGATATCATAAGCTGTTTATACAAATGTAATATTAACTTTCTTTATTTTGGCTTATTAAATCCAGTTGAAAGCATCAAACTGAATGAATGCCACCAATATAAAGATTACTTTATCCTGAATAGTTTGCCATTTCCAGTTTTCTAGTAAAACATATTGTTCCAGAGATATGAATATTTGTATGAATTGTAAGGTTATAACTTTATTTTTTAAAGGCTCAAGCCACACCCACTGGGAGTTAAAGGTACACACTCAAAAGAGCTGTACTGGGGGAATAAGTTAAAAACCTATGGACAAAAGCTCAAATTTTAACATGGAAGACTGAATTATTATAAGATCGTATAAAAGAAACAAATGCATCAGGGAATCCAAAGTTATTAATGGCTTAAATAATATTCCCAGCTTAAAAATTGTTTTTTCATCTAAGCTTATTAAAGCTATTTCCTTTTCATTACAGTTTACATAATCAGTTACAATAATAACTATTTCAATATTATACTGAGTTTGTCCTTTAATAATAAACCAGATTTCATCTTTTAATTACATTAATTTTAATAAACTGGCATGTATTGATATAAAGATTTTGTAATTGTTTGTTGCCAGAACCTGAAACTCCTGGGCTGGTTGGAACTACCCCACCTCCTACAGCTCAACCAACTCAAAGTCGCACATAAGATCCTCCACCAACCGGACACTACCCCAGCCCTAAGAAACACAATCTGCCCCTACAATAACAGTCGCCCACTACGCTCATCCACCAAACTCCTAGTACTTACAATCAAATCCAACCATGCTGCAGGTGACTCCCTCTTCTCCAACTCTGTCGGTAAAAACTGGAACTCACTACCTACTGACATTACCAAAGAATCTTCTCCAACCATATTTAAACATAAACTTATAAGTCACCTCAAGTCACACTGGATAAGCCCCTGTACCAACCCAGACTAAGACTTCATACTTCCCTCCAACACCCTCCAACACACTCTGCTCAGCTACTCCCCCTCTTTTTAATTAATGAGATCCTTTATGACTGCAGCTCCAACTATTGTTATCCTCTACCTCCATTGTCAATAAGAAAAGCATGCCACTGGCCTCACGGAAGAATGCATATACTATGTCTACAATCAACTTGTATTGTAACCACATTTTAGTGGATTGTCTGTTTCGTTATATCTATGTACTATGTCTACAATCTTCTTCTATGTAACCTCTATTAGTTGAACATTTATTTGTAATGTCTATTTCTTATCTTAATTTGTATCTTTGGAGCTTTTCTCCCCGGGACTCCGCTGAAAATGGACATGTATCCAGCCGGACCATCCCGGTTAACAAATGTAAAATAAAATAAATAAATAAAATAAAATAAATAAATAAAATAAATAATCTACATGTAAGACTGATATGGGTCTATAAAAAGCACAGTGCACTGGAACCTTGCTATGTATTAATATCAATATTGTCAATGTATATTTCCATGACAGAGAAGATAGATTGTTAATTTAGATATTAGAAATAACTATAATTTTTACCTTAAAATGACAGGCCCAATGGCACTTACTCAACCTATTCATTTTGTGAGGTGATGTGAGGTGACATCTCGGCATCCTTAGCTAGGTGAGCTCCAAACAGCCCATTCATTTCTGCCTGAGTAGTCCAATCATTCCGTATGTTCCTCATCGGAGAGAATCAGGTAAGAGAGAGCAGACCAGCTTGCTGGTCCTGCAGAGTGGACTAGTACTCTCCTAGTGCAGAGCCCTCTCCAGGCATCAGTTCTCCCATCTCCAAATTATGTAGCATATTGGCTGCCACAGGTAGCCTGGTGCAACATGCTCACTCAGCTCCATTCACATCTGCAATAGCAGCAGCTGCTCATAAGCTCATGCTTCATAGGTACAACACTATCCTCCCATTAGGTATCACCCAAATGGCAAGCCAGAGCTGCCTTCCCTTCCAGGATGAGCAAGATGTCAACTCTGGTTCACATCCATCATCAATGTCTAAAGAAAAATAGGTTTAATACGATATAATCTTCCTACGGATAATTTATATATTTAGAAGTATTCTATGCCCACCTCAGGAGCTTTATTTTCTTCCTTTTTTAAATTTCTCATTTATGTCTGTGTCACTTGTAGTATTGAATAAATTTCTAATATAATAAATGGCACTGAGAAAGCCTCTAATATAATTGCTTGATAATTTATTTAATATGTTCTTGTTTGAGAAAGGATCTTTTCATTAAATTAATTGTTTTGTAATGGGAAAGCATCTAGCAGCTTTTTATTAAATTTATTGTTTTGTAATGTGTGGATTTCTTCATAATATATTATAAAAGCAAAAAGGATGGTTTTAGTATCAGAAACAGTCCTTCCCAAACCTGACATTTGAATATTTTAATCTAATTAGGTACAGGATTCATAAAGAACCCAGCCACAAGTGATAAGGTTGCCACAAAAAGTGCCCTTCAACGTAAGTTACATTAGTCACAATGAGGAAAGACATCATTATAAGTTAATTTGCATGTCTCTGAATCACTGTGATTAATGATTAATACAAGTGTCAATAAGAACTTTGTGGTTGTAATCAATGCTGACAGCCCATGCAACATATTTACAAAGGCACTACCTCATTCATTCTTCCACGCACATTGCACACATTTGAATGCACACAGGTGCACAGACACACACACACACACACACACACACACACACACACACTTGATACCACTCATACTTTTACATACATCCATATATACACAGTCATACACACCCCACCACTACCTTTCCACTAAACTCCCTAGCACTTACCTCTATTGCAACCTCTCCCATTGAAAGAAATGGGTGAATGCTAACTTTTGACTGTGTTAATTAATGTAGCAATGTTGATTTATGCAGCTGAACAGTTCAATGAACATAAATCTTTTACAGCAAACATGTCTGTGATGTATAGTCAACACAATGTGTAGCTAACGTAATGAATTAACAGTACAACATGCATATCATATCAAGGTTAAGATATTTGCCTCATAGATACAAAGTACAGGGTTTGGTTCTCATCTTGGGTTATTGGCTAGGCTTAAAATGGCATTTCAGGGGCAGTTAGACTAGTATTCAGTTATGGACCTATGAACCTATGTCTGAGGGACAGCACATGACTCACTATCATATGATATGTCACTCACCCAGAATGCCTTATCAGCATTTAACCTTGGCAATAAGACAGAGGGACAGCTCACTACAGTGCTTTTACAGACCATGTAGCAGCACTTTGGTAGAGTTGTCCCTGAATCAGAAATTGCAACTACTCGTGTCAAGCCCAATTTACAATTGGCATTAACCTTTCTGAATCCGAGGGTTGAATCTTGCAATCAAAATGGACCTGTTGGGTAGTCTATGTAGACCCTTTGGAGTCATAGAATAAAATTGTAGTTTTACTTTTTCAAGAGAAATTAAAGATGTGAAGTTGTTCTATCTCGCCATTCATTCTTTACTGATGGGTTCGGAGCTGATCCCTCGGCTCCAAGTCAGCCAACTGCAAAGCTCGAGGTCTTCAAATAGCTCGAGGCCAAGTCCCTATCCCATGATGCACCTTGTGTTACCTCAGATCTAGTTTGCTGCTGCAATAGATCGGAGGTTCTGCATTAGCTCAGGCCAGTAAAACTGTTTTCTACTTACTTATTTACTTATATTTGATAGTTTAGATAGTTTAAATAGTTCAGCTAGTTTTATAAAGCTTTCTAGTGTGTGTTTCTGCATTTTAGTCCCTTCCCTTAGTGTATTTTAAAAATGTCATAGTTGGCCTCTTGTTTTAGGCCTAGTTTAAAACCTTTTTCTACTTCATAGAGTGTGTAGTCAGTGACCTTTTGCCACATTTTTGCTAGATATTTAGATAGTGTATTGTGTTTTGTTGTGTGGTGTGTGTTAGCCTTGAGTTTTTCAGAAAAGGCTTGAATTTATTATTATTATTATTACTGTTACAGTTTTTGTAATTAACAGTAATTTTATCTGACTTAGAATATTTAGAATATTTAGTGTGTTGTATCTTATAGCAGCTATCTCCCCTTTTTGGCATAGTCTGCTCATATTGTGTGTTACACAGTTTGTGGTGACAGTAAAGGCTTTTCCTGTCACTTTAATATTTACACTTGCATTTATGTGCGTGTGTGTGTGTGTGTGTGTGTGTGTGTGTGTGTGTGTGTGTGTGTGTGTGTGTGCGTGTTACTTAGCCTGATTTTATTAAGGCTTTTTGTGGATAATTACTATTAGGATTTTTTATTGTAACAGTAATATTCTCTCAGATTTTTCAATGCCTGACCAAGACAAGCATCCCAAGTCTGGTTTCAAAAAGTACCAAAAGTGTGGCCAAAAGATGTCTGTAACAGACAGCCATGTAAATTGTGTATACTGCCTAGGAGCCCTGTATTTACAGGATAGCTGTGCTATATGTCATTCCTTCTCCTCAAGGGTCCTACAGGAAAGGAAAAGAAAACTTATTGACAGAGGGTTGTTGAAACCATTATTTCAGGAAGCTTTGAGTGACCAAGATGTATCCAGCAAGTCCTCAAAGTCTTCTAAGACTTCAGACGCTAAGAAATCTTTGACTTCGGCTCCACTGCTATCGGAACCGACAATCTTTTCCTTTTGGAGCTGGTCCCCAGTCTTGGAACTGGTGTCTGAAGCTCCTAAGAGTCCATTACTACAGTCAGTACCACCTTTGTTGCACCCTTCTCGGTCCTCTATCAGCCTTTCAGATCTGGATGTGAGTCATGTGGTGCAGAAGCTGTTATCTGCAACGGCCTTGGCAAAAATTTTATCGGCTTCAACACAAATGGCTTCGGAGCCGAAGACCCTTGCACCAGCTCAAACTATTCCTCCTCTGAGCCATGCTGGTCCTTCGGAGCCAGAGGAGTCAGACCTGTTGATAGTGGAGCCCTCGGAGCTGGTTCCTGCTCCAGTGTCTTCGGCTCCATGCATTCTGACATCCTCAGTGCCGATCGAGGACTCTAGGAGCTGACACACTCTGGTCAGGTCTGGGGAGGATAGTCGGACCAACTTGTTGGTTCTGACTCTGCCTCTCAGGGCTTTGGCTCGGATTAGCTCGGCTCCTACCTCTGGTTCAGAGCCCACTGTCACGGTGCCGGGGGTATCGACAGTTTCTTCAGATCCATCGGTTCCCTTGCATTGGAGCAGGGGTGCTTTTGATGTCATGAGGAGAGTCATGTCTCCTAAGACATCCTCGATCTCAGGTCTGGCTTCCTCCTCCCCTAAATCACCTGTGTGTGCTTCTGCCTCACACATCCTGATCAGGCATACAGACCCAGAGCCTCAGGAAGCCCCATTGGGTGGCCCTTGCTCTTCCGAGAGCTCACCAGAAGCTTCCACTGATGAGGTTCCCAGGAAGAGATTGTGTAAGAGGAAACATCTAGACTCCCCTCAGGAGTCTCTAACATTGGATACTAACTTAGATGAGTCAGAAGGGTCCCCATGGTCCCCCTCTGAAGATATCTCATTCACTGAGAAACTTGAATTCCTTAGGCAGAGGGGTGACTGGCAGTCCAAAAGCCCTACTGAGGATGAGTCAGTTCTCCTGAAGGCTTTCCGGTCTCAGCCCTCTACCTCTTGGGTGTCTGCCTTTCGATGCGCTAATGCAGCTGGTCTCATGAAGGGCATGGGTGTCTCTGGATACCATGGAGCCTGTCCCTAGGAGGCCTAATAAGTTCATTTCTGCCCCCCCTTGACAAATTGTTCTTAACAAAAGGTGTTTGGTTGATGCCATGGTGGTGGCAGCAGCCACCAAAAAGGAAATGTCTGAGACTTCCTTGTCTATCCATCCTCCTAACAGAGACTCCAGGGTCATGGATAGATATGGGAAGCGCATGTTTAGTTCAGCAACTTTTGCTCTTTGTTCGCTCAACTATTTAACCCATTTTACCAGGCTACAAAGAGATCTCCTTAAAGAGCTAGGAGATACTCTTCAGAGTACCATAGCTGCAGGAGCTATTGACAAAGTTGCCACCCAGCTTACTACCCTCAATTCTATACTAAACTCATCCATGCGCCTCATCTCATATGCAGCTGATGGAATGAGTAGGGCAGCGGGTACAGGAGTTGCTCTTAGGAGACACTCCTGGATGTGCTTGTACTCCTTCGTGGAGCCCTTCAAGTCATCCTTCATGAATACTCCCTTTGATGGCTCATCCCTTTTTGGGCCTAAAGTGAAGGAAACCTTAACCAGGTGTGAACAGGACGGAAAGACTCTGTCTGCCGTCGGGGTCCATTTTTCCACCCCTACCCGACCCTACACTAAGGGTCAAAGGGGAGGGAAAATGTGGTTCCGAAAAGCCAATCCCCCTCCAGAGGCAGAGGAGGGGGCAATAATGGAAGATGCCACCCTTGCAGCAGAGGGGGTCTGCAACACCAGGGTGACAAAGATCACTTCTCTGGGAAGCCCTACCAGCGCTCCTGAAAGGAGGCCCGAATGTCCTGCTCTGGAGGCAGTCAGAGGTCACTTATCTTTGTATCCAGACGCCTGGCTCAAAATAACAAAAGACAGCTGGGTACAAAGCATCATTTCCAGAGGATACGTCATCCCATTAACCACACCCCCTCCAATCCAACCATAAGAAAAATTCCGGACATTCCACCCAGTTACAGGGAACAGGCAACAATAGAGGTCCAAACGGTTGCTAAAAAAAAGAGTCATCCAACCAGTCCCAGCAGACCAGACAGGATCCGGAACTTACGCAAGATTCTTTTTGGTTCCAAAAAAGATGGGGGACTGGAGACCCATATTGGACCTCAGCAGACTGAATAAATTTGCAAAGAAAGAAAAGTTCCAGATGGTCACACTTCAGTCTATGCTTCTCATCTTAGGGAAAGACAATTGGATGTGTTTGATAGATCTCAAGGATGTGTACCACCACATAAAAATGGCCAGGCCATCCAGGGATCATCTGCGCTTCTGGCTGGGAGCCAATCATTACCAGTTTTGAGCCCTGCCCTTTGGTCTCACTACAGCCCCCAGAGTGTTCACCAAATGCATGGCAGTGGTCACGGCTCACCTGAGGCATCTAGGTGTTTCTGTACCTAGACGATTGGCTCCTTACTGCCACCACCAAGCATCAACTCATTCAGGCCAGGGAGTCCACTCTGTCACTCTGCAATCAACTGGACATTACAATCAACTCAGAAAAATCTGCCTTGTTGCCATTGCAGCATATAGTTTTTATTGGAGCAGAGCTGGACACTACCACCACCACACTAAGGCTTCCAATAGAAAGAGTTTTTCTTCTTCGTCAGCATGTCACCGTTCTGATATCCAAAGACAGAGCACCAGCATCAGAAGTTCTGAAATTATTAGGCATGATGGCAGCAGCAATTCTAGCCATACCACTAGCACATATGCACATGCAGATACTACAATAGCTGTTGTTCACTCTTACCAAGAGCTTCCCATGTCTCACACTTTAATGATCACAAATTCCTGCAAAAAGGATCTTCAATGGTGGTTGCCCTTATTTCATGTCACGATAGGACGCCCATTTGTGCTACCCCCTCCAGCATCCACAGTGACTACGGATGCTTCCCTGATAGGGTGGGGGGGCATTTTCAGGGAAAGACAGCCCAAGGCACATGGACCGATTAAGAGACACATCTGCATATCAATGTCCTGTCAATGAGAGCAGTACATTTGGCATTGCAGTACTTTCAGGACTTTCTTCCTCTGGGTACGATTGTGATTCAGACAGACAACACGTCGGTGGTCTGGTATTTGAACAAACAAGGAGGAGCCAGGTCCTACCCTCTTTGTCATGAGGCTCTCAGTGTATGGCAGTGGGCTGTTTCCACCCAGCGCTTTCTGTTGGCAATGCACATCCCGGGGAAATCCAACGTGATAGTAGACAAGCTGAGCAAGGCAATCTTGTTGCCCCACGAGTGGTCCCTCAAGAAAGAAATAGCAGGCAGGATATTCTGTAGGTGGGGCCATCCTTTCTGCGACATCTTTACCAGTCACATGAACATGAAATGCAGAAGCTACTTTGCCCTGATTCCCCCTCCGGGAGAAGCCCCAAGGGACGCACTCATACACGATTGGCCTCCGGGTCTCCTCTGTGTATTTCCACCCAACCCGTTGATACCCAAGGTTCTACAGAAAGCAAAAATCCTGGGAAGGACCGTCATTCTCATAGCCCCTCATTGGCCTCATCAGATTTGGTTCCCCTTCTTTCGACCATCTTTTGGGGGACCCTTGGATTCTGGACTCATTTCCGGACCTTCTGAAGCACTCGTTGGGGGAACTTCATCCCTCTCTGCAGTCCCTGAAGCTGACAGCTTGGCTGCTCCAATTCCCATCATAGCCAGGTTTCATAACCTCTCCAATGAACCAAAACAAATCCTTTTATCCTCTCATAAATCTTCTACTAGGAAGCTATATCTTAGCAAACAGAATCTAAATTTTATGTTTTCCCGTATACTTATTCTGCCATTTGAACCAGCTTCCTCTTATAACCTCAAATTTTTGTCATGGAAAAACATCTTTTTAGTAGCTATTACTTCTGCCTGCAGAGTGCCAGAGCTTCAGGCTTTATCCATGAAGACTCCTTATTTGATATTCCATGCTCACTTAGAACAAAGTCCTCATTCTTGCCCAAAGTTTGTACTGAAACCAATCTCAACCAAGTTATTGATTTGCCAGTCTTCTTCCCCAACCATTCAAACAATTTAGAGTATGTGCTGCACAAACATGATGTTCACAGACAACTCAGATTTTATTTGGATAGAAGAAAAGATTTCATAAAATCAGACCAGCTTTTTGTTTCATTTTCAGACTCCAGGAAGGGTAGACCAATGGCTAAAACAACTCTGTCTAAATGGTTATCTGATTGTATCACCTTTGCTTATTCAGCTGCCAATATGCCTTTGCACCATAAAATTAAAGCTCACTCAACCAGAGCAGTTTCTACATCATCTGCCTTTTCTTCCAGACTTCCTATTGATAACATTTGTGCAGCAGCCACTTGGTCAAAACCTCATACATTTATCACTCATTACAAAGTTGACAAGGCCTTCAGGGACAGGGCCTCCATTGAATCCACAGTCCTGAGAATTATACTCCTGTGAGCCACCTAAGATTGATGGTGCTTGGGATGCTACCCATCAGTAAAGAATGAACAGTGAGATAGAACAACTTCACATAAAGAAGTTATGTACTTATCATAACGTTCCATGTGAGTTGTTCATCTCACCTTCATTCTTACGTCCCTCCCTCCTTCCCCCTCCTGGGCTGATAAATGACCGAGATGCTGGATCCATCCTTGTTACTCAAACCTTCTCTTACTTTTCTCTAGGAATGTAACAATGATATATGTTATTAGTATATGCAGCAAACAAGATCTGAGGTAATTCACAGGTGCATCATGGGATAGGGACTTGGCCTCGAGCTATTTGAAGACCTCGAGCTTTGCAATTGGCCATATCGGAGCCGAGGGATAGGCTCTGAACCCATCAGTAAAGAATGAAGGCGAGATGAACAACTCACATGGAACATTATGGTAAGTACATAACTTCTTTTTTTTGGCTTTTGTCCTCTGCAGAAAATAACCTTTCTGACTGTTCAAAATTTTGTAGGCTGTCTCTAATCTTGCTCTGTCCCTTTTGTACAGTTTTAGATTCCCTGGTAAAGCACCAGTCAGTAATGCCAGACACTAGAGTTTTACATTTCTTACCATTTAGAAGCATAGCTCTCCATCTTTCATTTTCAAAATATGGAGCACTACTTCCCATAATGTGGAACAAATGGACAAAATGCGGAATAAGCACTAACCACTCTCACTGAGAAGCTCGCAGCATATTTACAATGTGCTACTTTATAGTTTCATAAAGTTATTTTTGACAAAATAGGATGGTTATTCACCACAGCAACACTGGGATGTTAGTTTAGTCATTGCTGCCTATTACCTAACCACACATGGAAAAAATGAGATGGTGTGTCTTAATCTCCACAATCACTGGGGAGACAACTCCCTGTGAGTTCGGCTAAGAACTCGGGATGCTGGGTCAGGTATTAAGGTCCGGCCAATTATATGCATATAATTTAATCTGCCATAACAGTTCCCGTCTTTCATGGCAGATTTTAATTGGCCGGGCCTTAATGATATGTATTCTATTATGGCCATTTTCAAACTCAAAAGCCTTTGCAGATAGGCTTATATAGGAGGGAAATTTCTTTTTTATAACATGAATATAATATTCAATGTGTAATATATAATAAGGAAATTAATGTTTTTTAAATAGAAAATATAGTAAATATAACATATACATAACTGTTTTTAAAGAAAGGTTTCGGCTGCTACTGTTCATTTTAAGTTTTTAAACATTGTTATTAATTTTCCATTTTGGAGTAATTTCCCATTTTGGAATAATTTATTAACTCCAAATGAAATAATTGCTCACTATGTAACTATCCCTTGTGAGACTAACTTGATTTATTAGAACCTTTTAATGGCACAATGCTTTTAAATACAAATTTGATATAAGGGGAATATTACTTTAATGGTTAATACCGATGCACCAGCTGACTGAATGTATTCACTATTTAAACTATTTCATTTGATTCTTGTTTATATCTGATGAAGTTTGTTTACTTATCGGACGAAAAGTGCTTCATTATATTGGAATTGGAATAAAAGGATTTATCTAACTGTTGCTTGTCACATTTGTGATTTTTAGTAACCTTAGAAATGTTAAAGCAACCAAATATTCTGGTCAAAGATACATTTGTAACACTTGGTATAATGAACAAAATTCATGCATTTTGGATGTAAAATTACCTGATGCAATTATTATTCCATCTGTTAAAACTAACTATATACAGAAAAAGAATGTGTGAGAATGATGGCAAAACATTCCGATTCATACTGAGCAGTCATGGAAATGGTCATCACAATTGATTGAGCAGTTCTGTAGCTAGTACGGTACAGAGATAGGCCAGTGCTGAATTTAAAGAGCAGATTCTAATTAAGAATGCACTGTAAATAAAGAGTGTGTAAAAAGAACAACAGAACTATTACAGACAAAAAAAACTGAAACAGATTTTTTTTATAACAAAGGAACAAAGAATCATTATATTATAAAGGAAGGGGGAAAACTTAGAATAAGTTAGGATTTTGCTGAGAAATTTAGTTTGGTCGCAAAGATCAAATGCAAGCTACTGTGTTAATACATGCAACTATTAGATGTCATTAAGTGCAATGTATAGACATGCAAGTTTACTGCAGAGACAGAAGAGACTTCCATAAAATACCAGATGTGCAGATGAATCCAGATATCACAGTCTAGAAGCAGTACTCTTAAAATGTTATGGCAACGACTTTTAGGGAAACTTGACTATAGATGTCAAGTCCTGAATCTATCATTTGGTATCTGATGTCTAACCACATAGTACTGCTGATCTGACTGTACCTGACTGAAGTGACACACTAAGTGACTCTGTCAAACCAACCGGTCACTGTAACTAGTTCTGATATGATTGATTAAAAAATCAATCAGATATCAAGTGTGTTCATAGCTTCATATAAAAACATGCAGTGGTTATTTTATTCAGTGCAATACTTACATAACTCACATAATGGCATAATTTATTGAAACTTTGAAGGCAAGTGTAAACAATCCTGTGCATTGGAGTATGTACATCTGGAGGATGCCACATACAGCACTAGGTAAATACATCAGCATTAATTTTCCTTTAAGAAATGTTCTGACTGAAAAAAGTGAGTTAAGTGATAATGGGATGATAGCAGTCTTCAGTAAAGCACTGAATAGGAACTAGTTATATGGTTTCTTTCTATGCATGTTGTGACAGTGCATATTCCCTCTCTCTTTTTTTCTTTTTTACCACTAAACGGATATAATAGGGGAAGAAGAGATTATATTGAGAAGATGTAGACACTGATCATGCTTATAGTGTTAGGAATTTTTATTTGATTTGCCAACAGCTAAATTTGTTTATGAAGTTCTGTTGTTCTGAACAACATTTACCTCAAAGATAGTTAATATGGCCAGCTATGATGTTAGTAAAGACAATACTAATGGGCTATGAGCTAATGCATTGACTATTACCGAAGACAGATGTCTGAACTGTGCTCCTGGGTAAATCCCTGCTTGTCAAGGAATTGTACAATGCCCAGCACCACACAAGGGATGGACGTGTAAACCTGTAAGTGGTATATGTCACTCATATATATTTATTTATGTCTTTTGTAAAGGGACTTGATAAACCAAATGTTTGACTTCTGACTGGTAGCATAAATGTACCATAAATAAATGGTTAAATAGTTAAAAAAAAGAAGAGTATCCTGCAGTACCATAAGAACCACATAATTATGTGTGTGTGTGTGTGTGTGTGTGTGTGTGTGTGTGTGTGTGTGTGTGTGTGTGTGTGTGTGTGTATATATATATATATATATATATATATATATATACACAATTCTGTGGGTGTATAAAAACCATATATCAGTAATGAGATATATTATTCTGTGGGTATATAAGAACAATATATCTGTCATGAGAAATGTACATCAGTTTGCCACTTTATTACTTTATTGCGTTATCGAAAACATGTCAGTACAAATGATTACCGATCAGATAGTTAATGCAGTAGTCGAAGTCAAAGATGTCACTTTCTTTTGAAATGTATACTCACAGGAGCTGTTCCTTGGCACTGCATACTTTCTTTCAGTAGTCAAGCCTGAGACAACACAGCAGCTGAAAGAACTACGGGGAATGCTCAGGTCATGGATTTCATACCATTCATTGGTCTTCCTAGCACTCAGCACTCGAAGTGGTAGTAACACCATCAGGACCAAGTCCTCGAACAACAAGCAGCACATCCTCTACTAACCCAAATCCAAAGTTGCTACAGGGCGTAAACATGCTGGAGATGGTATGCCAAGTATCAGTAAGGGGACTGTAGGCTTCTGCACTATGAAGCTGGATGAATCCATCAAAACCTCCAAGCTGTAATACAGAAAGAGAAAGGCGGTTAATTCATCAAGTGACATACATTCAGGTAGTGTGTAAACTCAAGACTGACTTTAATTGGCCAACTGCTTGCTGCTATACAGCAGCTTCAAATCCTTACCAAGTGTTAACCTCTAATTTGCAAAATACACAAAAAGCACACACACACACACACACACACACACACACACACACACACACACACACACACACACCAGTGTATATGTTTTTTCCTTTAACTCCTCTAATATTTTGGAACTGCAATAGCTACATTAGCTCCTTTGGTGAAACTATTTAGACATTTAGACAACAAGCATGCTAGTGGATGGGGTGGGGGGCAGACCGTAGGATGCACAACAGTTATTAAGCAGACAATTTACTTCTTATATGTTCCAATTGTCACACAGTTCACAAGTAAGACAATTACTGAAATTGCAGAGGATAAATTTTTGTACAAATTCATAGAGCATTAATTTTGTTGCACTGAAGATTGTTACTACTGCAGAAGTGGGTTCTGAAAACATAGGAATGCCACACGTTGATTGTTGCTATAAAAGTGAATCAAAATAACATTTAATTTAGTATAGTTAGAATTTTAGTCCGCTTAATATATTACAACTATGATTAAAATAATCTATTGAGTTAGTTAGTGAGTTAGGGGGCTGTGTTTATTAATGTGCTAAAAAGCATCTAATCAAGAACCTTTTTAAGCCTAGTCATCATCTTCTTTCGGCTGTTCCTGTTAGGGGTCGCCACAACGGATCATCTGTTTCCATTTCTTCCTGTCCTCTGCATCTTGCTCTGTCACACCAACCACCTGCATGTCCTCTCTCACCACATCCATAAACCTAATCTTAGGCCTTCCTCTTTTCCTGTTACCTGGTAGCTTCATCCTTAGCATCTTTTTCCCAATATACTCAGCATCCCTCCTCAGCACATGTCCAAACCGTCATCTTGCCTCTCTGTCTTTGTCTCCAAACCTTCCAACCTGAGCTGACCCTCTAATATACTTATTCCTAATCCTGTCCACCCTCATCACACCCAGTGCAAATCTTGTCATCTTTAACTCTGCCACATCCAGCTCTAACTCCTGCCTATTTGTCAAAGCCACTGTCTCCAACCCATATAACATAGCTGGTCTTACTACCCTCTTGTAGATCTTCCCTTTCACACTTACTGGTACTAGTCTGTCACAAGTCACTCCTGACACTCTTCTCCACCCACTCCATCCTGCCTGTACTCTCTTCTTCACCTCTCTTCCACACTCACCATTACTCTGAACTAATGATCCCAAGTATGTAAACTCATCCACCTTCGCCACCTCTACTCCCTGCATTCTCAGCATTCCTCTATCCTCCCTCTCATTCACACACATATATTCTGTCTTAGTCCTGCTGACCTTCATTCCTCTTCTCTCCAGAGCATATCTCCACCTCTCCACGGTCTCCTCCACCTGTTCCCTACTCTCACTACAGATCACAATGTCATCTGCAAACATCATAGTCCACGGGGACTCCTGTCTGATCTCGTCTGTCAACCTGTCCATCACCATTGCAAATAAGAAAGGGCTCAGAGCTGATCCTTGATGTAATCCCACCTCCACCTTAAACGCATCTGTCACTCCCACCACAGACCTCACCACTGTCACACTATCCTCGTAGATATCCTGTACCACTCTTACATACTTCTCTGACACTCCCGACTTCCTCATACAATACCACAACTCCTCTCTAGGCACCCTGTCATATGCTTTCTCTAAGTCTACAAAAACACAATGCAACTCCTTCTGACCTTCTCTGTACTTCACCATCAACACTCTCAGAGCAAACATCACATCTGTAGTGCTCTTTCCCGGCATGAAACCATATTGCTGATCATTAATCATCACGTCCCTTTTTAACCTAGCTTCCACTACTCTCTCCCATAACTTCATGCTGTGACTGATCAGTTTAATCCCTCTGTAGTTACGACAGCTCTGCACATCACCCTTATTCTTAAAAATCAGTACCAAAACACTTTTTCTCTATTCCTCAGGCATCCTCTCATTTTCCAAGACTTCATTAAACAATCTGGTTAGAAACTCCACTGCCATTTCACCTAAACACCTCCATGCTTCCACAGGTATGTCATCTGGACCAACAGCCTTTCCATTCTTCATCCTCTTCATAGCTATCCTTACTTCCTCCTTGCTAATCCATTGCACTTCTTGATTCACTATCCGCATATCATAAAACCTTCTCTCCCTCTCATTCTCTTCATTCATCAACCCCTCAAAGTACTCTTTCCATCTGCTCAATGCACTCTCCTCGCTTGTGAGTATGTTTCCCTCATTAACATTTATCACCTTTACCTGCTGCACATCTTTCCTAGCTCGGTCCCTCTGTCTAGCCAATCGGTACAGATCCTTTTCTCCCTCCTTAGTGTCCAACCTTTCATACAACTCTTTATATGCCTTATTCTTAGCCTTTGCCACCTCTCTCTTTGCCATGCATCTCATCTCCTTATACTCCTGTCTACTTTCTTCATCGCTCCGACAATCCCACTTCTTCTTTGCCAACCTCTTTCTCTGTATACTCTCCTGTACTTCCTTATTCCACCACCATGTCTCTTTGTCATCCTTCCTCTGTCCAGATCTCATACCAAGTACCTTTCTAGCAGTCTCCCTTACTAGCTCTGCTGTAGTTACCCAGCTATTTGGTAACTCTTCACTGCCACCCAGTGCCTGTCTTAACTCTTCCCTGAACTCCACCTCACAATTACCCTTTTTCAATTTCCACCATTTGATCCTTGGTGCTGCCCTTACACTCCTCCTCTTTTTGATCACCAACGTCATCCTACAAACCACCATCCTATGCTGCTTAACTACACTTTCCCTGGTCACCACTTTACAGTCTCCAGTCTCCTTCAAACTGGCCCTCCTACATAAGATATAATCTGTGTGCATCTTCCTCCACTCTTGTATGAAATGTATCCAACACATCTGGTGACCTACAAGCTATTTTTTGGATAGGTGTAAGCTAGAACATGTATGGTCAAACATTTACAAGTTTTCTCTATCTATTAGAGACATAGGTGACAAACCAGGGATTGATTTCTAATTTCCCATCCAGCAGTCCAGGTTATGCTTGAATAGGGTCAGGGAAGAATTCTGCATCACATGGATTGGAAGCCTGTTCCAGAGAAGCGGTATTCTCTGAGACACATACCTATCCCTCCAACATGTCTTATTTATGTTGAAAGCAAGGTTTAAGTCCTGAATTGGGAAGCTCTGATGCTATTTGCTTTGTGGATATGCAAGAGGCTCATCAGAGCGGGATCCTGTGATCATCTGGCAGTTGGCTTAAAGGATTAAGGAGCTGTTAACAAGCTGTTTCCTGTGGCCAGTGGTGCAAGGTTTGATTCCCTCAGTCTTTGTTGCCTGACTGTGAACAAGTCATTTAACCAGACACCACTCCTGGGCTGTCTAAAAAAGATCAATGAAGATCAATGCTCTAGCTTAGTAAACAAATACAAATAAAATAAAAATAAATGCCTTGTATGCCAGACATAGATTACCCCTCAAAAGTCTGTAAGAGACAGAGTATAGGAACAGGGCATTGAGGCAATCTGCATAGGACATATTGTTAACACCCTTATTTCTTTTTGGGGAGAAGCTCTGTAGATGTTCCAGTTATTGCATGTGCCTGGTCAGGTACATATTGAAGGGGGAGTTGTACTCAGTGATGGATTTGATGATGGCAGAGTGCAGTTTAACGATGACTCCTTTGGACCTAGATGCCACACCCTTGCTTATAAGCTGAGCAACATAAAATGATTTCCTTACTACCTTAGACACATGTTGGTCAACATCCAGGTTGCTGTCTACATGCATCCCCAAATACCTAACTACTGAGTCTATTCTTATGAATGTGTCATCAATGAGGTAGTTTCCTAAGGTAGCCGATTTCCCAGTGGGTAGTATTATGTGTTTCTTGGCAAAAAGTTTTAAACCATGTCTATGGCACCAGTAAGTTGTCTGTGCTGGCCCTTCCTGGAGGACATTAGTGTCTTGGAGGGAGTTCTACAACTGCTTCCAGTTTGTAATCATCTGCGAACTTGGTCAGCCAGAGGCCCAGATGTGCTACCATTTGGGACACCAGTGCTGTCACCCCAACAACAATTGCTGGTTAGCTTTCGCAGAGAATTCTGCTTAACTGACCACTGGTAATAATTCTTTGCATCCCTTGGCTGCATACCTTCCTCCTCTGTTTGCCATACAGTGCATACTCAGTATCAGTCTTCGTCTCATTAGTCCCCTTCCTGACCACATTCCTAATTTGCTAGCAATCATTTAACAATACATTCTACCACACATAGTCCTTCCTGATCAGATGATAACAGAGGTTTAGAACAAATACACATCTTATGTGAATTATTTAATAATGTGTTAATAAACATCTAGTCAGCTAGAACTCTCCCCAGTCAGACATACTCAGAATTTTGGATAAAACACATTTTATTCTTGTTTTAGAGTTGGCAGCATACTGGACTTGCATAATGAAATGATTATTAAAGGATCCCCATTCTAAATAGTTGGCTGGTTCTTTTTAAGAAGTTACTTTTGTTCTGATAGTGTCATTTTATTAGATATATTGTATTACTTTATGAAGTTCATATGACATTAGAATGCAGAAGAATAAAGAAGAGCCAAAGCATTCTGCCTGCTATATTTTCTTACTGCATAAATACATCCACCATATGCAATCACTCCTGTCCCACTACATCTGTTTCTCATTGGCTCAATGAAGTTCCACTGGTCAGTTTCTGGAGTGTATATTTCAGCTGTTGATAAGTATTCATTTCCAGTAAAGCCTCCACATATATACACCTGAATTAAAAAAGTCACAAACATTTAGTCAGACTGTTTACTACAAGTTGCTAACTGCAATAAGCTCAGATAAAACAATAACAAAAGATATTCTGGTAATAATCTTAATCTACTGTTAAATTAGCCTTTTCTGTAATTATTTCCACACAGAAGTTGTCTCCACACATATACTAAGAAACAAATAGTTTAAAATGCAGACATATTAATCAGGTTAAAAAAATGTTATTTCTATTTATGATAATATTGCCATAACTCATTCATTTAGCATTTGATTACCCACAACATACAGTGTATGATTGTGTATGGAGCTGGTGCATATCCAAGTATTCATTGGGCATAAGGCCCAGGACCACATACTAGTCACAAACAGGGCACCTACCATTTAAAGGATATGCATGCTCACACATACACAGACTTACTCTCACGTGGTACACATACCACAAGCACAAGCACTTCAGAGACTGCCAATTCACCTATGGCTTGCCTTTGGCCTGTAGTAAGAAACTAAAGCACCCATCAAAACCCAGGTGAATACAAATACTGCAAGAAGACTCCACGCAGAATGCACCCAGCTGAAAACCAAAGTGGAGAATGAAGCACAGTTAGGTAGGGATGATAATACCACTGCAGTTCTGTACTGCCAGCCATAACTGAACAACATAAATGCACTCCTCTAGAACCTTCTAAAGGAGGAAATATGTTTTACATAACAAATGAACACCCTCTGCCTCTTCTATAAAATGATTTTTAAATATATGAACTAATCAGTTTGGTACAAATTTGTCTATCCCACTTAGCTGGGTTTGATTCTAAGAATATTCACTTGGACAGCTTGTGAATGAAAATGTAATCTAACTGAATGAATATTTTTGGATTACTTCTGAACTTTTCTTAATGGCATTTACTGTGTTAATAAAACTAAAGAATGTTTTTTTAGAATAGACAGAAACGTGAGCTAAATGGTTTTCTGGTATTCTGCATTATTTCCTGTCATGACAGTTTCCTCTTGAACTGTCATCTTTTCTTCACGGGCAAAGGATTTAAGATCAGTGTCCCTATTAAGCAATAACCTAAATAAACACAGCTATAAACAGTGTAGTAAAGCGAGGTAGTCCAATTAGAGTTTCCAGCAGGGCATATAGTTTAACAAAACTATGTCTTGTGTTTATATGGATAAGTGTGATGTGCACTTAATATTTTCCTAAAACATAAGAAAGGATGAAATCAGTAATAACTCATTACAGTTAATTACATTTCCACGTAGAGTTGTAGCACTTGTATCACTTCTCTGATCACACACTGAAGAAATCAAACTCCACTGGTTGGTTTCAAGATAATATTCTCTGGTTTGATTCTCGGCTGGGGTGCCTTCTGTGTGGAGTTTGCATGTTCTCCCTGTGTTCGTGTGGGTTTCCTCTGGGTACTCCAGTTTCCTCCCACATTCTAAAGACATGCTTCTGGAACATTTCTCCCCAGGCCTCTGCTGAAAACAGGATCTGTGGAACCTAGTCAGACTTTCCTGGTCAACAAATGTTAAATAAAATAAATAAAATAAAAATAAAATATTGTTCTCCTGTATTCAAATGGTTTAGGCCATCAAATCTCCCCATGGCTTAAATGAAGTTATCCAGTACAGTCACACTAACAAAGCTGTGTTTTGAATGTACAGGAGCAACTTCCTGCCATGACTTTTTGACAGGATCGAACCGTCTTACACTACTAAGGTAATCCACACCATCCTACTCACAAATAATATATATGTATCCATTTAGGCACATGGTGTGCACAAGGCCTTTCTTCACAGGTGACATCTACCCACATCAGCACGAGCATCATATGCTTCAAAGGTACTCTTTGGTCTGTTTCCATTCATTCCACCAAAAGGAAACATGAATCCATCTGGAAGTCGAGGCCCAGTTAGCAGGTTTGTGAATTCTTGATCAAGAAGGTCTATTCAAGTTGTAGTTATTGATGGCTTTGACGTCATTTTTTTTCAAATCTAGGTGCTTAGGATTTCCCTCTCTCTTCCCCCCTTGGCTGACCTGGTGTAACTCAGTTTGAACTCTACAGTTCCCTACAAAACGGTGTGTACAGGACTGCAATCAGTTTCTCTCAGCATTTAAGCAGACTGAACTCTACAGTTCCCTACAAAATGGTGTCTACAGGACTGCAATCAGTTTCTCTCAGCATTTAACCAGAGTAGGTTGCACACAAAAAGCATTTGTTAAGCTTTCACTTACAGTGCGGTGTAATTAAGCAGGTCACCATTTTGGTCAGCCTACTTCCTCTGTAATGTAAGTAAACTGACTCTTACATTAAGAACTATAATACTTACCTTATAGCTTTAGGACACCATAGGAAACCTTGTAAACTGCTATAGCCTGACATTTGCACAAGTAACCCTTGTAATAATTCCCAAAATTGTATACTGTTGGTCTGTCTTTCCTGCTAAACAGAAGTAAAATTACAGTGCTGAGTGCAAGTAACATTAAAATTAAAGTACTGAGTGCAAATAACATTATAGTGCTGAGTGCAGATTTTAGGCCCTTACATTCAACTTACCTCTGGTGTGGTGCCTTGGGTCAATCAGGGTATTCCCTGTAACCACTCCTACTGCTTTCTCTTTTCCCCCACCCCCTCTTTCCTCAAACAGGTTAAACTGCTACAGTTCAGTACAGGCATCATTTTCAAATCTAGGTGCTTAGGATTTCCCTCTCTGTTCCCCCCTTGGCTGGCCTGGTGTGACTCAGTGTAAGTTTCTTCATTGTATGGATCTTTTACTGTTTTTTGTGTAACTGAATGACCTGCTGCTAAATTCTTATTCTGCACAGAATGGTCTATTTTATAGTAGAGGCTCTATAAGTAGCTAGCGACTTTACTGTAGTAATATCTGTGTTTAAACTGAAACTGTACCTAGAGAAAGTGTATAATCAGAGCTCCTACTTGCTGCATGTGTTTTAATGTTTAAATTGCACACACACATTGAAGAAGTGCTTTCATGACTTGAATAACTTGGGCTAGCTATACCTGAAGTGCTTTTACTGGCAATTTTCCAGTTGTACAATTGTGAACAATTGATTTAGTTTTTCTGGTATATTTTTAAAATCTGGAAAGTGTTTATTTACTGCATTGCTCTCTTGCTTAGGTTACTTAGCTATAAATCTAAGTTAATTCTGAAGTGTGATACTTTAACCCCCACCATCAAACCTTTCTGAATGTATTATTATAAAATAACTGCCTGTTGTTGCCTTCATGCTTACCCTAGAATCCCTGCTTTTCTCTTTTCCTAGTTGAGCTCTACAGTTCCCTACAAAACAGTGTCTACAGGACTGCAATCAGTTTCTCTCAGCATTTGTTAAGCTTTCACTTACAGTGCTGTGTAATTAAGCAGGTCACCATTTTGGTCAGCCATAGGGCTCTCATTTCTACTTGAGTGTTTGCCTCCTTCCCCTGTAACTTAAGTAAACTGACTCTTACATTAAGAACTATAATACTTACCTTATAGCTTTAGCACACCTTAAGAAACCTTGTAAACTGCAATAGCCTGACATTTGGACATGTAACCATTGCAAAAATTCCCAAAATTGTATACTGTTGGTCTGTCTTTCCTGCTAAACATAAGTGAAATTACAGTGCTGAGTGCAAGTAACATTAAAATTAAAGTACTGCGTGCAAATAATATTATAGTGCTGAGAGCAGATTTTAGGGCCTTACATTCAAAATACCTCTAGTGTGGTGTCTTGAGTCAATCAGGGTATTCCGTGTAACCACTCCTACTGCCTTCTCTTTTCCCCCACCCCCTCTTTCCTCAAACAGGTTAAACTGCTACAGCTCAGTACAGGCATCATTTTCAAATCTAGGTGCTTAGGATTTCCCTCTCTCTTCCCCCCTTGGCTGACCTGGTGTGACTCAGTGTAAGTGTCTTCATTGTATGGATCTTTTACTGTTTTTTGTGTAACTGAATGACCTGCTGCTAAATTCTGATTCTGCACAGAATGCTCTATTTTATTGCAGAGGCTCTATAAGTAGCTAGTGACTTTACTGAATTTCTGTGGTAATATTTGTGTTTAAAGTGAATCTGTACCTAGAGAAAGAGTATAATCAGAGCTCCTACTTGCTGCATTTGTTTTTAATGTTTAAATTGCACACACACATTGAAGAAGTGCTTTTGTGACTTGAATAACTTGGGCTAGCTATACCTGAAGTGTTTTTACTGGTAAGGTTACAGTTGTACAATTGTGAACAATTGATTTAGTTTTTCTGGTATATCTTTAAAATCTGGCAAGTGTTTATTTACTGCATTGCTCTCTTGCTTAGGTTTCTTAGCTATAAATCTAAGTTCATTCTGAAGAGTGCTACTTTACCCCCCACCATCAAACCATTCTGAATGTATTATTATAAAATAGCTGCCTGTTGTTGCATTCATACTTACCCTAGAATCTCTGCATTTCTCTTTTCCTAGTTGAGTTCTACAGTTCTCTACAAAATGGTGTCTACAGGACTGCAATCAGCTTCTCTCAGCATTTAAGCAGAGTAGGTTGCACACAAATAGCATTTGTTAAGCTTTTACTTACACTGCTGTGTAATTAAGCAGGTCACCATTTTGGTCAGCCATAGGGCCCTTTTTTTACTTGAGTGTTTGCCTCCTTCCCCTGTAACTTGAGTAAACTGACTCTTACATTAAGAACTATAATACTTACCTTATAGCTTTAGGACACCTTAGGAAACCTTGTAAACTGCAATAGCCTGACATTTGCACAAGTAACCCTTGTAAAAATTCCCAAAATTGTACACTGTTGGTCTGTCTTTCCTGCTAAACATAAGTGAAATTACAGTGCTGAGTGCAAGTAACATTAAAATTAAAGTACTGAGTGCAAATAACATTATAGTGCTGAGTGCAGATTTTATGCCCTTACATTCAACTTACCTCTGGTGTGGTGTCTTGAGTCAATCAGGGTATTCCCTGTAACCACTCCTGCTGCCTTCTCTTTTCCCCCACCCCACTCTTTCCTCAAACAGGTTAAACTGCTACAATTCAGTACAGGCATCATTTTCAAATCTAGGTGCTTAGTATTTTCCTCTCTCTTCCCCCCTTGGCTGACCTGGTGTGACTCAGTGTAAGTGTCTTCATTGTATGGAACTTTTACTGTTTTTTGTGTAACTGAATGGCCTGCTGCTAAATTCTAATTATGCACAGAATGCTCTGTTTTATTGCAGAGGCTCTATAACTAGCTAGTGACTTTACTGAATTTCTGTGGTACTATTTGTGTTTAAACTGAACCTAGAGAAAGTGTGTAATCAGAGTTCCTACTTGCATGTGTTTTTAATGTTTAAATTGCACACACACATTGAAGAAGTGCTTTTATAACTTGAATAACTTGGGCTAGCTATACCTGAAGTGCTTTTACTGGCAATTTTCCAGGTGTACAATTGTGAACAATTGATTTTGTTTTTCTGGTATATCTTTAAAATCTAGCAAGTGTTTATTTACTGTATTGCTCTCTTGCTTAGGTTTCTTAGCTATAAATCTAAGTTCATTCTGAAGGGTGTTACTTTACCCCCACCATCAATCCTTTCTGAATGTATTATTATAAAATAACTGCCTGTTGTTGCCTTCATGCTTACCCTAGAATCTCTGCTTTTCTCTTTTCCTAGTTGAGCTCTACAGTTCCCTACAAAACAGTGTCTACAGGACTGCAATCAGTTTCTCTCAGCATTTAAGCAGAGTAAGTTGCACACAAAAAAACATTTTTTAAGCTTTCACTTACACTGCTGTGTAATTAAGCAGGTCACTATTTTGGTCAGCCATAGGGCTCTTTTTTCTACTTGAGTGTTTGCCTCCTTCCCCTGTAACTTAAGTAAACTGACTGTTACATTAAGAACTATAATACTTACCTTATAGCTTTAGGACACCTTAGGTAACCTTGTAAACTGCTATACCCTGACATTTGCACAAGTAACCCTTGTAAAAATTCCCAAAATTGTATACTGTTGGTCTGTTTTTCCTGCTAAACATAAGTGAAATTACAGTGCTGAGTGCAAGTAACATTAAAATTAAAGTACTGAGTGCAAATAACATTATAGTGCTGAGAGCAGATTTTAGGCCCTTACATTCAACTTACCTCTGGTGTGGTGTCTTGAGTCAATCAGGGTATTCCCTGTAACCACTCCTACTGCCTTCTCTTTTCCCCCACCCCCCGCTTTCCTCAAACAGGTCAAACTGCTACAATTCAGTACAGGCATCATTTTCAAATCTAGGTGCTTAGGATTTTCCTCTCTCTTCCCCCTTAGCTGACCTGGTGTGACTCAGTGTAAGTGTCTTCATTGTATGGATCTTTTACTGTTTTTTGTGTAACTGAATGACCTGCTGCTAAATTCTGATTCTGCACAGAATGCTCTATTTTATTGCAGACGCTCTATAAGTAGCTAGTGACTTTACTGAATTTCTGTGGTAATATTTGTGTTTAAAGTGAATCTCTACCTAGTGAAAGAGTATAATCAGAGCTCCTACTTGCTACATTTGTTTTTAATGTTTAAATTGCACACACACATTGAAGAAGTGATTTTATGACTTGAATAACTTGGGCTAGCTATACCTGAAGTGCTTTTACTGGCAATGTTCCAGTTGTACAATTGTGAACAATTGATTTAGTTTTTCTGGTATATCTTTAAAATCTGGCAAGTGTTTATTTACTGCATTGCTTTCTTGCTTAGGTTTCTTAGCTATAAATCTAAGTCATTCTGAAGAGTGCTACTTTATCCCCCACCATCAAACCATTCTGAATGTATTATTATAAAATAGCTGCCTGCTGTTGCCTTCATGCTTACCCTAGAATCTCTGCTTTTCTCTTTTTCTAGTTGAGTTCTACAGTTCTCTACAAAACGGTGTCTACAGGACTGCAATCAATTTCTCTCAGCATTTAAGCAGAGTAGGTTGCACACAAAAAGCATTTGTTAAGCTTTCACTTAAAGAGCTGTGTAATTAAGCAGGTCACCATTTTGGTCAGCCATAGGACTCTTTTTTTACTTGAGTGTTTGCCTCCTTCCCCTGTAACTTGAATAAACTGACTCTTACATTAAGAACTATAATACTTATATTATAGCATTAGGACACCTTATGGAACCTTGTAAACTGCAATAGCCTGACATTTGCAACAGTAACCCTTCTAAAAACCCCCAAAATTGTATACTGTTGGTCTGTCTTTCCTGCTAAACATAAGTGAAATTACAGTGCTGAGTGCAAGTAACATTAAAATTAAAAGTACTGAGTGCAAATAACATTATAGTGCTGAGTGCAGATTTTAGGCCCTTACATTCAACTTACCTCTGGTGTGGTGTCTTGAGTCAATCAGGGTATTCCCTGTAACCACTCCTGCTGCCTTCTCTTTTCCCCCAACCCCCTCTTTCCTCAAACAGGTCAAACTGCTACAATTCAGTAGAGGCATCATTTTCAAATCTAGGTGCTTAGGATTTTCCTCTCTCTTCCCCCCTTGGCTGACCTGGTGTGACTCAGTGTAAGTGTCTTCATTGTATGGAACTTTTACTGTTTTTTGTGTAACTGAATGACCTGCTGCTAAATTCTAATTATGCACAGAATGTTCTATTTTATTGCAGACGCTCTATAAGTAGCTAGTGACTTTACTGAATTTCTGTGGTACTATTTGTGCTTAAACTGAAACTGAACCTAGAGAAAGTGTGTTATCAGAGCTCCTACTTGCATGTGTTTTTAATGTTTAAATTGCACACACATTGAAGAAGTGCTTTCATGACTTGAATAACTTGGGCTAGCTATACCTGAAGTGCTTTTACTGGAAATTTTCCAGTTGTACAATTGTGAACAATTGATTTAGTTTTTCTGGCATATCTTTAAAATCTGGCATGTATATATTTACTGCATTGCTCTCTTGCTTAGGTTTCCTAGCTATAAATCTAAGTTCATTCTGAAGGGTGCTACTTTACCCCCACCATCAAACCTTTCTGAATGTATTATTATAAAATAACTGCCTTTTGTTGCCTTCATGCTTACCCTAGAATCTCTGGTTTTCTCTTTTCCTATCTGAGTTCTACAGTTCCCTACAAAATGGTGTCTACAGGACTGAAATCAGTTTCTCTCAGCATTTAAGCAGAGTAAGTTGCACACAAAAAGCATTTGTTAAGCTTTCACTTACAGTGCTGTGTAATTAAGCAGGTCACCATTTTGGTCAGCCATAGGGCTCTTTTTTCTACTTGAGTGTTTGCCTCCTTCCCCAGTAACGTAAGTAAACTGACTCTTACATTAAGAACTATAATACTTACCTTATAGCTTTAGGACATTTTAGGTAACCTTGTAAACTGCAATAGCCTGACATTTGCACAAGTAACCCTTGTAAAAATTCCCAAAATTGTATACTGTTGGTCTGTTTTTCCTGCTAAACATAAGTGAAATTACAGTGCTGAGTGCAAGTAACATTAAAATTCAAGTACTGAGTGCAAATAACATTATAGTGCTGAGTTCAGATTTTAGGCCCTTACATTCAACTTACCTCTGGTGTGGTGTCTTGAGTCCGTCAGGGTATTCCCTGTAACGACTCCTACTGCCTTCACTTTTCCCCCACCCCCCGCTTTCCACAAACAGGTCAAACTGCTACAATTCAGTACAGGCATCATTTTCAAATCTAGGTGCTTATGATTTTCCTCTCTCTTCCCCACTTGGCTGACCTGGTGTGACTCAGTGTAAGTGTCTCCATTGTATGGATCTTTTACTGTTTCTTGTGTAACTGAATGACCTGCTGCTAAATTCTGATTCTGCACAGAATGCTCTATTTTATTGCAGGGGCTCTATAAGTAGCTAGTGACTTTACTGAACTTCTGTGGTAATAGTTGTGTTTAAAGTGAATCTGTACCTAGAGAAAGAGTATAATCAGAGCTCCTAATTGCTACATGTGTTTTTAATGTTTAAATTGCACACACATTGAAGAAGTGCTTTTGTGACTTGAATAACTTGGGCTAGCTATACCTGAAGTGCTTTTACTGGCAATTTTCTAGTTGTACAATTGTGAACAATTGATTTAGTTTTTCTGGTATATCTTTAAAATCTGGCAAGTGTTTATTTACTGCATTGCTCTCTTGCTTAGGTTTCTTAGCTATAAATCTAAGTTCATTCTGAAGAGTGCTACTTTATCCCCCACCATCAAACCGTTCTGAATGTATTATTATAAAATAGCTGCCTGTTGTTGCATTCATACTTACCCTAGAATCTCTGCATTTCTCTTTTCCTAGTTGAGTTCTACAGTTCTCTACAAAATGGTGTCTACAGGACTGCAATCAATTTCTCTCAGCATTTAAGCAGAGTAGGTTGCACACAAATAGCATTTGTTATGCTTTCACTTACAGTGCTGTGTAATTAAGCAGGTCACCATTTTGGTCAGCCATAGGGCCCTTTTTTACTTGAGTGTTTGCCTCCTTCCCCTGTAACTTGAGTAAACTGACTCTTACATTAAGAACTATAATACTTACCTTATAGCTTTAGGACACCTTAGGAAACCTTGTAAACTGCAATAGCCTGACATTTGTACAAGTAACCCTTGTAAAAATTCCCAAAATTGTACACTGTTGGTCTGTCTTTCCTGCTAAACATAAGTGAAATTACAGTGCTGAGTGCAAGTAACATTAAAATTAAAGTACTGAGTGCAAATAACATTATAGTGCTGAGTGCAGATTTTAGGCCCTTACATTCAACTTACCTCTGGTGTGGTGTCTTGAGTCAATCAGGGTATTCCCTGTAACCACTCCTGCTGCCTTCTCTTTTCCCCCACCCCACTCTTTCCTCAAACAGGTTAAACAGCTACAATTCAGTACAGGCATCATCTTCAAATCTAGGTGCTTAGTATTTTCCTCTCTCTTCCCCCATTGGCTGACCTGGTGTGACTCAGTGTAAGTGTCTTCATTGTATGGAACTTTTACTGTTTTTTGTGTAACTGAATGACCTGCTGCTAAATTCTAATTATGCACAGAATGCTCTGTTTTATTGCAGAGGCTCTATAACTAGCTAGTGACTTTACTGAATTTCTGTGGTACTATTTGTGCTTAAACTGAAACTGAACCTAGAGAAAGTGTGTTATCAGAGCTCCTACTTGCATGTGTTTTTAATGTTTAAATTGCACACACATTGAAGAAGTGCTTTTATGACTTGAATAACTTGGGCTAGCTATACCTGAAGTGCTTTTACTGGAAATTTTCCAGTTGTACAATTGTGAACAATTGATTTAGTTTTTCTGGCATATCTTTAAAATCTGTGAAGTGTATATTTACTGCATTGCTCTCTTGCTTAGGTTTCTTAGCTATAAATCTAAGTTCATTCTGAAGGGTGCTACTTTACCCCCACCATCAAACCTTTCTGAATGTATTATTATAAAATAACTGCCTTTTGTTGCCTTCATGCTTACCCTAGAATCTCGGCTTTTCTCTTTTCCTAGCTGAGTTCTACAGTTCCCTACAAAACGGTGTCTACAGGACTGCAATCAATTTCTCTCAGCATTTAAGCAGAGTAGGTTGCACACAAAAAGCATTTGTTAAGCTTTCACTTACAGTGCTGTGCAATTAAGCAGGTCACCATTTTGGTCAGCCATAGGGCTCTTTTTTTACTCGAGTGTTTGCCTCCTTCCCCTGTAACTTGAGTAAACTGACTCTTACATTAAGAACTATAATACATACCTTATAGCTTTAGGACACCTTATGGAACCTTGTAAACTTCAATAGCCTGACATTTGCACAAGTAACCCTTGTAAAAATTCCCAAAATTCTATACTGTTGGTCTGTCTTTCTTGCTAAACATAAGTGAAATTACAGTGCTGAGTGCAAGTAACATTAAAATTAAAGTACTGAGTGCAAATAACATTATAGAGCTGAGTGCAGATTTTAGGCCCTTACATTCAACTTACCTCTGGTGTGGTGTCTTGAGTCAATCAGGGTATTCCCTGTAACCACTCCTGCTGCCTTCTCTTTTCCCCCACCCCCCTCTTTCCTCAAACAGGTTAAACTGCTACAATTCAGTACAGGCATCATATTCAAATCTAGGTGATTATGATTTTCCTCTCTCTTCCCCCCTTCGCTGACCTGGTGTGACTCAGTGTAAGTGTCTCCATTGTATGGATCTTTTACTGTTTTTTGTGTAACTGAATGACCTGCTGCTAAATTCTGATTCTGCGCAGAATGCTGTATTTTATTGCAGAGGCTCTATAAGTAGCTAGTGACTTTACTGAATTTCTCTGGTAATAGTTGTGTTTAAAGTGAATCTGTACCTAGAGAAAGAGTATAATCAGAGCTCCTACTTGCTGCATGTGTTTTTAATGTTTAAATTGCACACACACATTGAAGAAGTGCTTTTATGACTTGAAGATCTTGGGCTACCTATACCTGAAGTGCTTTTACTGGCAAGTTTCCAGTTGTACAATTGTGAACAATTGATTTAGTTTTTCTGGTATATCTTTAAAATCTGGCAAGTCTTTATTTACTGCATTGCTCTCTTGCTTAGGTTTCTTAGCTATAAATCTAAGTTCATTCTGAAGAGTGCTACTCCCCCCCCCCACCATCAAACCATTCTGAATGTATTATTATAAAATAGCTGCCTGTTGTTGCCTTCATGCTTACCCTGGAATCTCTGCTTTTCTCTTTTCCTAGGTGAGTTTTACAGTGCTCTACAAAACGGTGTCTACAGGACTGCAATCAATTTCTCTCAGCATTTAAGCAGAGTAGGTTGCACACAAAAAGCATTTGTTAAGCTTTCACTTACAGTGCTGTATAATTAAGCAGGTCGCCATTTTGGTCAGCCATAGGGCTCGTTTTTACTTGAGTGTTTGCCTCCTTCCCCTGTAAGTTCAGTAAACTGACTCTTACATTAAGAACTATAATACTTACCTTATAGCTTTAGGACACCTTAGCTAACCTTGTAAACTGCAATAGCCTGACATTTGCACAAGTAACACTTGTAAAAATTCCCAACATTGTATACTGTTGATCTGTTTTTCCTGCTAAACATAAGTGAAATGACAGTGCTGAGTGCAAGTAACAGAAAAATTAAAGTACTGAGTGCAAATAACATTATAGTGCTGAGTGCAGATTTTAGGCCCTTACATTCAACTTACCTCTGGTGTGGTGTCTTGAGTCAATCAGGGTATTCCCTGTAACCACTCCTACTGCCTTCTCTTTTCCGCACCCCCTCTCTTTCCTCAAACAGGTTAAACTGATACAATTCAGTAGAAGCATCATTTTCAAATGTAGGTGCTTAGGATTTCCCTCACTCTTCCCCCCTTGGCTGGCCTGGTGTGACTCAAAGTACGTGTCTTCATTGTATGGATCTTTTACTGTTTTTTGTGAAACTGAATGACCTGCTGCTAAATTCTGATTCTGCACAGAATGCTCTATTTTATTGCAGAGGCTCTATAAGTAGCTAGTGACTTTACTGAATTTCTGTGGTAATATTTGTGTTTAATCTGAAACTGTACCTAGAGAAAGTGTATAATCAGAGCTCCTACTTGCTGCATGTGTTTTTAATGTTTAAACTGCACACACACATTGAAGAAGTGTTTTTATGACTTGAATAACATGGGCTAGCTATACCTGACATTCTTTTACTGGCAATTTTCCAGTTGTACAATTGTGAACAATTGATTTAGTTTTTCTGGTATATCTTTAAAATCTAGCAAGTGTTTATTTACTGTATTGCTCTCTTGCTTAGGTTTCTTAGATATAAATCTAAGTTCATTCTGAAGTGTGGTACTTTACCCCCCCCCCCACCATCAAACCTTTCTGAATGTATTATTATAAAATAACTGCCTGTTGTTGCCTTCATGCTAACCCTAGAATTTCTGCTTTTCTCTTTTCCCAGTTAAGCTCCTCAGTTCCCTACAAAACGGTGTCTACAGGACTGCAATCAGTTTCTCTCAGCGTTTAAGCAGAGTAGGTTGCACACAAAAAGCTTTTTTTAAGCTTTCACTTCCACTGCTGTGTAATTAAGGAGGTCACCATTTTGGTCAGCCATAGGGCTCTTTTTTCTACTTGAGTGTTTGCCTCCTTCCCCTGTAACTTAAGTAAACTGACTCTTACATTAAGAACTATAATACGTACCTTATAGCTTTAGGACTCCTTAGGAAACCTTGTAAACTGCAATAGCCTGACATTTGCACAAGTAACCCTTGTAAAAATTCCCAAAATTGTATACTGTTGGTCTGTTTTTCCTGCTAAACATAAGTGAAATTACAGTGCTGAGTGCAAGTAACATTAAAATTAAAGTACTGAGTGCAAATAACATTATAGTGCTGAGTGCATATTTTAGGCCCTTACATTCAACTTACCTCTGGTGTGGTGTCTTGAGTCAATCAGGGTATTCCCTGTAACCACTCCTACTGCCTTCTCTTTTCCCCACCCCACTCTTTCCTCAAACAGGTTAAACTGATACAATTCAGTACAGGCATCATTTTCAAATCTAGGTGCTTAGGATTTCCCTCAATCTTCCCCCCTTGGCTGACCTGGTGTGACTCAGTGTAAGTGTCTTCATTGTATGGATCTTTTACTGTTTTTTGTGAAACTGAATGACCTGCTGCTATATTCTGATTCTGCACAGAATGCTGTATTTTATTGCAGGGCCTCTATAGGTAGCTAGTGACTTTACTAAATTTCTGTGGTAATATTTGTGTTTAAACTGAAAATGTACCTAGAGAAAGTGTATAATTAGAACTCCTACTTGCTGCATGTGTTTTTAATGTTTAAATTGTGCACAACCATTGAAGAAGTGCTTTTATGACTTGAATAACTTGGACTAGCTATACCTGAAGTGCTTTTACTGGCAATTTTCCGGTTGTACAATTGTGAACAATTGATTTAGTTTTTCTGGTATATCTTTAAAATCTAGCAAGTATTTATTTACTGCATTGCTCTCTTGCTTAGGTTTCTTAGCTATAAATCTAAGTTCATTCTGAAGTGTGGTACTTTACCCTCCCCCCACCATCAAACCTTTCTGAATGTATTATTATAAAATAACTGCCTGTTGTTGCCTTCATGCTAACCCTAGAATCTCTGCTTTTCTCTTTTCCTAGTTGAGCTCTACAGTTCCCTACAAAACGGTGTCTACAGGACTGCAATCAGTTTCTCTCAGCATTTAAGCAGAGTAGGTTGCACACAAAAAATATTTTTTAAGCTTTCACTTACAGTGCTGTGTAATTAAGCAGGTCACCATTTTGTTTAGCCGTAGGGCTCTTTTTTCTACTTGAGTGTTTGCCTCCTTCCCCTGTAACTTAAGGAAACTGACTCTTACATTAAGAACTATAATACTTCCATTATAGCTTTAGGACACCCTAGGAAACCTTGTAAACTGCAATAGCCAGACATTTGTACAAGTAACCCTCTCTCTTCCCCCCTTGGCCGACCTGGTGTGACTCAGTGTAAGTGTCTTCATTGTATGGATCTTTTACTGTTTTTTGTGTAACTGAATGACCTGCTGCTAAATTCTGATTCTGCACAGAATGCTCTATTTTATTGCAGAGGCTATATAAGTAGCTAGTGACTTTACTGAATTTCTGTGGTAATATTTGTGTTTAAACTGAAACTGTACCTAGAGAAATTGTACAATCAGAGCTCCTATTTGCTGCATGTGATTTTAATGTTTAAATTGCACACACACATTGAAGAAGTGCTTTTATGACTTGAATAACTTGGGCTAGCTATACCTGAAGTGCTTTTACTGGCAATTTTCCAGTTGTAAAATTGTGAACAATTGATTTAGTTTTTCTGGTATATCTTTAAAATCTGGCAAGTGTTTATTTACTGCATTGCTTTCTTACTTAGCTTACTTAGCTATAAATCTAAGTTCATTCTGAAGTGTGATACTTTAACCCCCACCATCAAACCTTTCTGAATGTATTATTATAAAATAACTGCCTGTTGTTGCCTTCATGCTTACCCTAGAATCCCTGTTTTTTCTCTTTTCCTAGTTGAGCTCTACAGTTCCCTACAAAACGGTGTCTACAGGACTGCAATCAGTTTCTCTCAGCATTTAAGCAGAGTAGGTTGCACACAAAAAGCATTTGTTAAGCTCTTTTTTCTACTTGAGTGTTTGCCTCCTTCCCCTGTAACTTAAGTAAACTGACTCTTACATTAAGAACTATAATACTTACCTTATAGCTTTAGGACACCTTAGGAAACCTTGTAAACTGCAATAGCCTGACATTTGCACAAGTAACCGTTGTAAAAATTCCCAAAATTGTATACTGTTCATCTGTCTTTCCTGCTAAACATAAGTGAAATTACAGTGCTGAGTGCAAGTAACATTAAAATTAAAGTACTGAGTGCAAATAACATTATAGTGCTGAGTTCAGATATTAGGCCCTTACATTCAACTTACCTCTGGTGTGGTGTCTTGAGTCAATCAGGGTATTCCCTGTAACCACTCCTACTGCCTTCTCTTTTCCCCCACCCCACTCTTTCCTCAAACAGGTTAAAGTGCTACAATTCAGTACAGGCATCATTTTCAAATCTAGGTGCTTAGGATTTTCCTCTCTCTTCCCCACTTGGCTTACCTGGTGTAACTCAGTGTAAGTGTCTTCATTGTATGGATCTTTTACTGTTTTTTGTGTAACTGAATGACCTACTGCTAAATTCTGATTCTGCACAGAATGCTCTATTTTATTGCAGAGGCTCCATAAGTAGCTAGTGACTTTATTGAATTTCTGTAGTAATATTTGTGTTTAAACTGAAATTGTACCTAGAGAAAGTGTGTAATCAGAGCTCCTACTTGCTGCATGTGTTTTTAATGTTTAAATTGTGCACACACATTGAAGAAGTACTTTTATGACTTGAGTAACTTGGGCTAGCTATACCTGAAGTGCTTTTACTGTCAATTTTCCAGTTGCACAATTGTGAACAATTGATTTAGTTTTTCTGGTATATCTTTAAAATCTGGCAAGTGCTTATTTACTGCATTGCTCTCTTGCTTAGGTTTCTTAGCTATAAATCTAAGTTCATTCTGAAGAGTGCTACTTTACCCCCCAACATCAAACCTTTCTGAAATTATTATTGTAAATAACTGCCTGCTGTTTCCTTCATGCTTAGCTTAGAATCTCTGCTTTTCTCTTTTCCTAGTTGAGCTTTACAGTTCTCTACAAAATGGTGTCTACAGGACTGCAATCAGTTTCTCTCAGCATTTAAGCAGAGTAGGTTGCACACATAAAGCATTTGTTAAGCTTTCACTTACAGTGCTGTGTAATTAAGCAGGTCACCATTTTTGTCAGCCATAGGGCTCTTTTTTCCTACTTTAGTGTTTGCCTACTTCCCCTGTAACTTAAGTAAACTGACTCTTACATTAAGAACTATAATACTTACCTTATAGCTTTTGGACACCTTAAGAAACCTTGTAAACTGCAATAGCCTGACATTTGCACAAGTAACCTTTGTAAAAATTCCCAAAATTGTATACTGTTGGTCTGTCTTTCCTGCTATACATAAGTGAAATTACAGTGCTGAGTGCAATTTACATTAAAATTAAAGTACTGAGTGCAAATAACATTATAGTGCTGAATGCAGATTTTAGGCCCTTACATTCAACTTACCTCTGGTGTGGTGTCTTGAGTCAATCGGGGTATTCCCTGTAACCAATCCTACTGCCTTCTCTTTTCCTCCACCCCCCCTTTCCTCAAAAAGGTTAAACTGCTACAATTCAGTACAGGCATCATTTTCAAATCTAGGTGCTTAGGATTTCCGTCTCTCTTCCCCCCTTCCCCCATTGGCTGACCTGGTGTGACTCAGTAGCTAGTGACTTTACTGAATTTCTGTGGTAATATTTGTGATTAAACTGAAACTGTACCTTGCGAAAGTGTATAATCAGAGCTCCTACTTGCTGCATGTGTTTTTAATGTTTAAATTGTGCACACACATTGAAGAAGTGCTTTTATGACTTGAATAACTTGGGCTAGCTATACCTGACGTTCTTTTACTGGCAATTTTCCGGTTGTACAATCGTGAACAATTGATTTAGTTTTTCTGGTATATCTTTAAAATCTAGCAAGTGTTTATTTACTGTATTGCTCTCTTGCTTAGGTTTCTTAGCTATAAATCTAAGTTCATTCTGAAGTGTGGTACTTTACCCCTCCCCCCACCATCAAACCTTTCTGAATGTATTATTATAAAATAACTGCCTGTTGTTGCCTTCATGCTAACCCTAGAACCTCTGCTTTTCTCTTTTCCTGGTTAAGCTCCACAGTTCCCTACAAAACGGTGTCCACAGGACTGCAATTAGTTTCTCTCAGCATTTAAGCAGAGTAGGTTGCACACAAAAATAATTTTTTAAGCTTTCACTTACACTGCTATGTACTTAAGCAGGTCACCATTTTGGTCAGCCATAGGGCTCTTTTTTCTACTTGAGTGTTTGCCTCCTTCCACTGTAACTTAAGTAAACTGACTCTTACATTAAGAACTATAATACGTACCTTATAGCTTTAGGACACCTTAGGTAACCTTGTAAACTGCAATAGCCTGACATTTGCACAAGTAACCCTTGTAAAAATTCCCAAAATTGTATACTGTTGGTCTGTTTTTCCTGCTAAACATAAGTGAAATTACAGTGCTGAGTGCAAGTAACATTAAAATTAAAGTACTGAGTGCAAATAACATTATAGTGCTGAGTGCAGGTTTTAGGCCCTTACATTCAACTTACCTCTGGTGTGGTGTCTTGAGTCAATCAGGGTATTCCCTGTAACCACTCCTACTGCCTTCTCTTTTCCCCACCCCACTCTTTCCTCAAACAGGATAAACTGATACAATTCAGTACAGGCATCATTTTCAAATCCAGACATCATTTTCAAATCTAGGTGCTTAGGATTTCCCTCAATCTTCCCCTCTTGGCTGACCTGGTGTGACTCAGTGTAAGTGTCTTCATTGAATGGATCTTTTACTGTTTTTTGTGAAACTGAATGACCTGCTGCTAAATTCTGATTCTGCACAGAATGCTGTATTTTATTGCAGAGCCTCTATAAGTAGCTAGTGACTTTACTAAATTTCTGTGGTAATATTTGTGATTAAACTGAAACTGTACCTAGAGAAAGTGTATAATTAGAACTCCTACTTGCTGCATGTGTTTTTAATGTTTAAATTGCGCACAACCATTGAAGAAGTGCTTTTATGACTTGAATAACTTGGGCTAGCTATACCTGAAGTGCTTTTACTGGCAATTTTCCGGTTGGAAAATTGTGAACAATTGATTTAGTTTTTCTGGTATATCTTTAAAATCTAGCAAGTGTTTATTTACTGTATTGCTCTCTTGCTTATGTTTCTTAGCTATAAATCTAAGTTCATTCTGAAGTGTGGTACTTTACTCCCCCCCACCATCAAACCTTTCTGAATGTATTATTATAAAATAACTGCCTGTTGTTGCCTTCATGCTAACCCTAGAATCTCTGCTTTTCTCTTTTCCTAGTTGAGCTCTACAGTTCCCTACAAAACGGTGTCTACAGGACTGCAATCATTTTCTCTCAGCATTTAAGCAGAGTAGGTTGGACACAAAAAGCATTTTTTAAGCTTTCACTTACAGTGCTGTGTAATTAAGCAGGTCACCATTTTGTTCAGCCATAGGGCTCTTTTTTCTACGTGAGTGTTTGCCTCCTTCCCCTGTAACTTAAGTAAACTGACTCTTACATTAAGAACTATAATACTTCCATTATAGCTTTAGGACACCCTAGGAAACCTTGTAAACTGCAATAGCCAGACATTTGCACAAGTAACCGTTGTAAAAATTCCCAAAATTGTATACTGTTGGTCTGTCTTTCCTGCTAAACATAAGTGAAATTACAGTGCTGAGTGCAAGTAACATTAAAATTAAAGTACTGAGTGCAAATAACATTATAGTGCTGAGTTCAGATTTTAGGCCCTTACATTCAACTTACCTCTGGTGTGGTGTCTTGAGTCAATCAGGGTATTCCCTGTAACCACTCCTGCTGCCTTCTCTTTTCCCCCACCCCTCTCTTTTTTCAAACAGGTTAAACTGCTACAATTCAGTACAGGCATCATCTTCAAATCTAGGTGCTTAGTATTTTCCTCTCTCTTCCCCACTTGGCTGACCAGGTGTGACTCAGTGTAAGTGTCTTCATTGTATGGAACTTTTACTGTTTTTTGTGTAACTGAATGACCTGCTGCTAAATTCTGATTCTGCACAGAATGCTCTATTTTATTGCAGAGGCTATATAAGTAGCTAGTGACTTTACTGAATTTCTGTGGTAATATTTGTGTTTAAACTGAAACCTTTTTTTACCCTTTTTTTTTTTGAAAAAAAAAGGTTTTTTTAAAAATTCAGAACC